>NC_049171.1:2769384-3071384 GCF_009769625.2 Cygnus olor
AAAAGTGAACTAAGAAGGCAAACAGGGAGAGCCCAATTTTGGTTTATTTTTGTCACTTTTGCTGCAGCTGAGCCATGTTCAGCACCAGTGGGCTGCCAGTTTCCATGTGCTGCTCAGGGTAATGTTGGGCTATCTGTTGATTCTGTGTTGTAAAGCACCGTGTACCTGAAGAAAGATTGTGCCTTTTCTTTTCCTCTGTCCCCTGATACTATTTTCTATCCATGCTTTTTCCAGGAAAGCTTGTGGTTAATCTGTCCCACATGAAGCCTTTTACCTCTCCATTTGCTCATGTGTACCCAGTTGATTGGTATGGTTTCAGCTAAACTTGTTGGGAAGTAGGAATGCTCACCACAAATGACAAAGATTGTTCTTAGTGGAAATAGCTGCGCCATATTCTGAAAGAAAATCCACTGGGTTGTGGAAAAGCTTTGAGGAAAATTAAAGGTGAATCTGATAAGACTAGCAGGTATTAGCTCCTTGCTTTTCCTCCGAGAACGAATATTGATTTTAAATATGGTCTAGGTTCTAACAGTCTGTTAGCCACACATCTGAGGATTTTTTTTTCTTGAGGTCAGGCTATAGTTCTTGGAGTAGCACTGTTATTTCCTTATTCAGAGGAAAAGAAGAAAGCTGATTCTTTGAACTTCTGGATTAGTCAGAGCAGACAGTGTTGACAAGATGTAATTGCTGCTTCAACTGAGAGGAAAGGTAATGCTTCTGTTGTTTTGAAGTTCTTGAAGAAACTCTCTTGTGATCTAAAGCTACTCATCTTAGACAAGCAATTTGCTCCTGAGTGGTAAGAACCTTTCATAAGTTTCACATTGGCTTAAAAAAAATTGAAGTCAGAAGCCACTCCTTAATCTCTTTTTAGTTACACAAAGTAGGTTTAACAAAGCTGGACAAACCACTGTCCATTTGCTCTCCTGCTTTATCTCAAGCAACAACAAAATTCCCAACCTGGTCTTCATCTAAAGCAAAATACATTATTTCCCCTGATAGTCTATAACCAAAACCATAGAATGGTCTACTTCAAACCATGGAATCTGGAATAAGCTCCTTCCCTGACCTAAGCTGGCCGTCAGTTCACACCATAATATAGAAAGACCATTTCACTTTACTATCAAGCGAATTACCTATGACTTTTACTTTTGTTCTACTAAATGTATGATCCCTTTCTGTTAACCTGCCATCAAAATTTGCCTTCAGATAATGAGTTGCTTCTATTGTCTTCAATAGGCATAGTGCATATGAAAGAGGAATTGGGCCATTGTTTGCCTGGATTGTATCGTGGTGGACAGTGACATGGCTGTAGCTATGGGTTACATATAACTTGCACGTTTTTGCCTTTTAATCTCAGTGAGCCTATCTTTGTTGTGTTGTGAAGCACACTAGATAGAAAGCAATTTGATTTTATCAAAATTTTCTTTACAGGTATCCCAGATGTGTCCCCTTTTACTCCTCTGTGTTCTAGGCTAAATTTAATCCTACTCTTCAAAATCTCTTTTGATTGCTAGCCCACCCCTCTGTGCCTCATTTAAGTTTTCTTCATTTCATGTGGCCCAATTAACTGATAAAATGCTGTCATACTTTTCACTGATACATCTCTTTAATATGTCCTAGCATCCTTTTTATTTCTTTCTGTTATTTTTTTTCCAAATTTCTCTTGGTACCAAATTGTTATTTTCACAGAACACTCTTCAGTTACTCATAGACTCCGACTTTTCTTACTTAGTGACAGCTAATTCAGAACCCATCAGTGGGCTAGATTCAGCTGGTTGTTGCACTGCATGAAATTCCAGTCAATTCTATTGAAGGTGGTTGAGTAAATCCAAAATTTATGCCAGTGTAAATGAAATCAAAACCTGGCATAGTCTGAGCAAGTAGTCTATTATATCCCCACCAAAAAGCAAATCTCACTGTCCAGTTTACTTTTGTTGAATATTTCCTTGTTATGATTTAAATGGAGAATAGGGTATATATTTTTTCCCACTCATGGAGTTATTATGACAACCGAAAATGCCTACATTTATAAATTCTTCATGTGTGCTTTTGTAGCACTCGGTACCATGGACTCACCCTGCGACGTCTGAGCACTCATCAGTCTAACTTAAATATAACTGAAGAAGATCATGTGGCCAGATCCTTTATATTTTATGAAGCTGGATCTTTCAATAATATTATGTGTTTAGACAGATAAAGAATGAAAAAATTGGAGCCATAAGGTAACTGAAAAATAGGAATAATGTATTTCAATGTGATGTAATACTTGATGATTTTGCTTGAACTCGTCTGCTGTCATAAATTCCATCAGGCTCTCTCTGACTCTTTTTAACGCCCATTGGCACCAGTAGGTTGGATGATGTGAAATTTTGATTTTTTTTGTGTGTGTGATCTTGTGTAAACACACTCTTGAATTTTGCTTTTATAAACAATTATTTTATCCATATCTCACCACATGCCAGGTGAAGCCCAATTTCCTACGAAAAAGACAATGTAGATGCTTAAGTTATAGATGTATATGTATAATTATGTATAATGGTTGAAGATGTAGATATATAATTCTTATTTTAATGTTCCATTTAGAATAGTTAATAATATTTAACTAGTTGTCAGGTACAAATATTTAAGAACTATTCAATTTTTTCCTGAAAGTTGACAAACTACTCTAATAAGATGACTGTCTTACGTTGCCTTTCTAGCTAGTTTCTTTCATGATGGCCTTGTCCAAACTTGCAGATGTCTTAGAGCTGACATGTATATAAAACATTCTATATAAAACATTCTGTAAAGAGGCTTAAATGCAAATGATGGTAAATCAAAATGTGTTTAAAAAATAAAAAAGGAAACAAAGAATTGTGCTTTGGATCTCAATATAAAAAACTGGGCATGCACTAGCTAATTCTTGCTAATAACATCTGATTTTATTTTGTCTTTTAAGGTAAAACTGGTCACACAGAGGCTGTACGAGTAGTATATCAGCCAGAAAACATCAGCTTTGAGAAACTGCTCAAGGTCTTCTGGGAGAATCATGACCCGACACAAGGTAGAGTGATGAGTGAGCCAGTATTTAATTATCTTACTAATTACAGCTGGGATAATTAGTGTTTGAGCTGCATGGAAGAGATGAACCTTGAAATCACACTGGAGCTCAAGAATATGATTGCAGACATTTATTGACAGAGAAAGAGAGGAAGAGAGAGAATGAGAGTACAGAAACTCACAATACCCCTCCTCCTTTACAGCTGTCTGTGCTGGGAAAATTCCCACAGAGAGGCACAGTAGACAATAGAATTTTTTTTCAGCTTTGATTATGACAATTTCTTCTGTAATACTATCTTTTGTCTCTTAAATTAAAGCATATTTCTTTGCAGCTTCAGAGCTGACCATTTTATCTGTGCTGAGGACCTTTATCCTTCATAAAATTTTTTGTTTGTTTGTTATATTTTCCAGTGGCAGTGACTATCTTTCATGTTTAGAAAAAAGAAAAAAAAAAAAAAAGTAAGAGGTGGCATGTTGAGGCACCAGCAGAGCATTCTAGCTATTTGCCTTATTCAAACCTTTTGATTTAATTTATCTTTCTTGGAAGAGGTTTTGTGATGACATTATACACATCTGTGCAAACATAAATGGGAAACTGTGTTGAGAAAACATTTTACATGTTTATATGGTTTCAATAAACATCATGCTTTCTAGCATTTTCCAGAAATATTACACACAGTAACTCATTTCAATATTTTAACAGCTATCATAATTATGCCACTTGTTACCACATCTGGGAACAAAAAATGCAGATGATACCTACAAAATACAATACCATCCGGGGAAGCAGTACCTCTGAGAAGGATCCAGCGGCTATTGTAGATAAATGTCTTCCACTGAGCCCAGAGTGCAACGGAAAGACAAAAAATGGCTATTGCATCTCCTGCCTATATGAACAGTGAAGCCTTAGTCAGGGGGAAAGTGTTTCCTGGGGGCAGTCAGTAAAATCTCGGACCATTTTGTGTAGTTTCTGTGTTGACATACTAAGAATTATATAGAGATATTGCTGGGGATTCAAAGAAAAGACATAAAAAAGATGTAGAACCTAAAATACTGGCCTGGTGCTGTGAATAAACGCATTCAACTCATTGAGATATCACACTTGATGCCTCATAGTGGGGCTGACAATCCAACCACTGGCGAGCCAGGACGAGATTCAGTAGCTGGAAATTGAAGTTTCAGAGTTTCGGCATGATAAAATAGTTTTGCAGCTAGCAGTGTAATTAAGCATTGGAGTCTTTTTCTATCACCATCATTTTGAGGCTTTAAGATGAGGTCATTTATCATCTTACAAAAGGTGTTTGATTCGGTTCACGAGAAGAAATTCTATGTCTGTTTATGAAGCGTGATGGCCTGTACTGGGATCTGTTGATTTATGCACCTCCCTGATCAACCCCTTCCTTTACACCTGTGTCAGAACAATTTGCCTGCACCATCCTTGAAGCTCTCGCAGCTCTGCTTTAAGACTGTGTCCATCATGCTTCAGGGCCTTTGTGGTTTGCTTCTAGGGATCAAGAGGGAAGTTTTACTCCATCTTATCATTGGTTGGTTTTTGGTCTTTTTTTTTTCTTTTGTTCTTTTCTTCTTTAGATTGTCAGGGATTGACCATAACCAGATGCTGACATCTTAGTAATGGGCTGCTTGTTTCGAAGTAGCACAGAAAATCCTATTTCTAGGTAATTGGTCCATGTGTCTTGTTCACATGCTGGGATTCATCCTCATTGCCAGAGCTGGGAGCTAACAACCAGGACTATAACAACCAGCAGTATGAGGAATGGATTGCTGCTGAAATGATTTGGGAAACTACCATTCTCTGTCACTTTTGTAGTCTAGGCTTTGACAGCATATGGTTAGTCTCTGCCTGTGGCACACATGCAGTAGGTTGATCTCTAGAGGACTTCAGTGCTTTGCATTGATTGAAGTACTTGTGCTGGACTTAATGGTATGTGGGCGAAGTGTAGTAGTTGTTACACATAGGTCAGACCAGATGAACTGGTAATTCCTTCTGGCTTTAAATAAAGTAACATGATGAGATTATATCTTTGTATTCACTTTGAATCCTCACATAACTGAGGTTCTAAATAGTTCCAGTCCGTGCTTTCAGAAGAAGGTTAGATGTTGGCAGATGTATGATTCACTTCTTGATTTCTGGCAACTAGGGAAACATCACCTAATTAGCCTGGGCACAGAGCCACACTAATGTGGCTGTATTCCTTCTGGGATGTAAGCTAATGTCTCCACATGACACTGTGCTGTGTAGATACCCAAGTCATTCACAGCTACCTCAGGCATCTACGTGGCACTGCACTGCTTGGTCTAAACATGGCTAAGCCTTTATCTAAGCTTGGTTCTGTAGAATTTCAACATGGTTCTTCAGTAATAACTTGGAAAAAGTGAGAACATCACTTTCTGCATGGAGATGTTGGCAGTCACTAAAGCTTTTGTGTCCTCCAGACTTGGCTGATGTGGACAGATTGCTTTACCTATACATGTTTATGGTTACTTAATGCTAAATTCTGTTCAAAGCCTTTGTAAAGTTCTTTACATCTCTACAGCCTTTCTTCATTTGAGAAAAGATAAACCACAAGGTCCCAATTTCAAGTTTCTTTGTTCTATAAGATAGGGATGGTATGCTTATATATGTTTTTCAAGTTTGCACAGTTAGCAGTAGAAGATAGGTAAGGTGGAACTGTTTCTTCACCTTGATTTGTACCTACTCCCTGCTTTTATCTTGCTATGGGAAATGTGGTTTTATGTAAAGATACTGAAAGTGAAAATTGTCTCCCTGACCTAAGATATTTTTTTCTTTCCTTAAATTCAGCTGTGTGCAAAGTCTTATTTAGGCAGCCTAACATGAATGCAGCTCAGTCTGTCAAAGAGAAGGTGTTTACTAAGCAGTTAAATTAGGGACATTTCTTATTCATGAAATTCAGCACACTCTTTAGATGAATCCAATGTCTCATACAGCCAGCAAATGTTGGACTTTTTGAGAATAGTGCTCACTCAAAAGTATAAAAGCTTTGTCTGTGGCACTGCCTTATCTTTCCCCAGAAGTCAGGTTAATGCCATCTAAGCCCTCCTACCCCCTGCAGGGACAATGGACTTGTCTAATTGTTATAATGTCATTAAACATAAAATATGGAAATATTCATATGTGTTGTTTCGGATTCTGTTGCAATTAAAGACCTTTCAAATATCAATCTAGGTGGTACCAAGTTGCTAAAGAGTACAGACTGGCAGTCCATTCATTATTGTAAGAGCATATTAATATTCAAAAGTTCCTGCTTTCCAAGCAGTTGGACCTCCTGCCTTCAAAATGAGGCTGACATCTCACTGGGATTCAAAGTTTCTCTGGGAGGCAGCCTGGCTCTTGTTTCATGAAGCTCTTGAGTCTGAGTATTATACAGAAGTCTACTGAAAAGCAGGAACCTTTGATCAAGTCAGTCTATGAGTTGAAAGAGATTCTCCCAGATGAGCATCTCCTAAGTGTGGGGCCCTGATAAAGTCCTCCTTGACTATTAATTTAGGCTATATTTTATAATTCATTACATTTGGGATACTGAAAAAGCAACAAACAAACCCCTGACTTCTGCCAAGTGACATATGGTTGTCATGTCTGTTCAGCCTCTAATGCACAGACCAGAATTCCTTCTCTCCTAGGAATAATCTTATCTATAAGAGGATTGCTCTGTGTAGCTCTAGAAGTGCTTGAGGTGGTTGCTTCTTTGTGACCGATACTAAAAAAGGGAATGAAAGTGGTGTGCTGAAAATACCGCAAAAGAATCTTACGGCTATTCGCTTTGTGCATCATGTATCTTTGTAAAGTTTACAGAGGCATAGGGTATAATCTGTATTGCCCTGTTTTTGCACTAAAAGGGCCATTCTCAGAGTCTTCCAGATTCGTAAGATATAACCTTGTCTCCTTCAAACTGCATCCTTATGGTTCTGCTGCATGTCTAGAGGGATGTGGACTTTCAGGCCATCAGTTTGTCTGCATTGTGCCTCAGCCTATGGTTTTGTGATTGCTTTAAGCTAATCCTTGTCTTAGCTGATGGGAAAAAGAGCAATTTTCTTCTGTCTCCTTGACCTGTCTGTAGGATGCCACCTCTTTCTTTGTGTGGACACTGGCAGTCACAAAGTTCTCGGATCAAGCTGAAAGCTGACCCTGCATGAACTGCAATGTAGCTTTCAGCCAGGACTCGCATTGCCAGGAGCAGGGCTGCTGGTGGGACGGCCCTTCTGGCACTAGCACTGTCTGGCAGCATGTGAGCCAATTGGGGAACCCAACCTTGCTCACTTTCGGGGAAGAAGATGTCATATTTTTTCTGATCAGAAAGTTTGACCGCTCTGTGGTGAGTCTATTTCTCCAAGCCTTTGGAAAAATCTATCTGATACCAGAGGAGTCTGTCACGGTGCAAATGTGATTCCCGTTAAGTGCCCTGTTGTTCATAATCACCCTGATCCTGTGTGAGGTTGAAGTCCTACATGTGTCAGAGATTTCAGCCCTATCCAAAGCAGCTTTAAAGATTCGTTGTTGCTTGCAATAGCTGAACGTGTCTTTTTAGCAGAACACAAAGGAAATACTATTTCCTTCTCTTTAAAACATGTTTGGGGCAAAAGCAAAATCCACTCACATCCTTAGCTGTCTCCTGTCTTGAATATAAGCCAAAACTGGTGCTCGTTTTGGTAGTTCTGCTCCCTGTCTTTATCAAGCATACTCAGTCCTTCCCAGCCCACAAGAAATAACAGCTACACCTACAGTTCTTTGGGGTGAGCCTCTTTATACACAGGTTGTATCCTTTCTCATTGCTGCTTCTGGCTTTTTGGTTATAATTCTGATATAGCAGAAGGAGCTGAGGGGAAGGCAGGACTCCATACCTTTGGCAGTGGGGTGAAGAGCAAAGATATTCATGGCCACTACGGCCGAGGAGATTATGAAAAATTACTTTTAGCCATATTGATTCTTTGAGTATAGGTACGCAGAAAACCAAAGTTACTGGTAAGTAATCTCATTTCTCCTTTCCATCATGAAGTCCTTATCTTGCCTGTGTTTGTACAGGAAATGTAAGCAGAACTGGTATTTTTCCAGCAGTTGAGGACCATCTGTACTACAACAAACTTATCACCCGCCAGACTCATTCAGAACACCTCTTAGTCCATATGTCTTGTGTATCCACGATAAAGAAGAGATGTATGAGCTGTTTCTCCTCCCTGTGACCTTCCAAATAGTTTGGCATTTAGCCTTAGTGCTGATACATGAATTCTCCAGATTAATATCTGGTTTTCATTGTGCTGACCCATTTTAGTTGCAGAGGGTATATTTATTTCTCACCAGTTTTGAAGGACTGTACTTTTTTTAGACATTGCATAAGGAATCTATCATCTGCAAATAATTAAAATTAGACACTAGAAATGACATTGTATTGCTAATGAGCAGATGTGTCTACTTATACCAGTGGAAGAACAGCTGTACACATAAAAAATGCTATAGCGACCCTAAACCAGCATTATGCATTCAGCTACAGGCCTGTAACTTCATTTAGAGATTAAAGGGAAAAAATAATCTCTCCATGTAAAATATAACCTTTTTTTTTTTTTTTTACATTTCTGTCAGTCTCTTCCTTTTATAATTTGAATGAAATTTGCAAGTCTCAGATTAAAGCACAAAACACCTTTGTCTTGTATTTCAAATGCTATTGAGACCTAATAGTTTCTGCATTATTGCAAGGTGTAACAAAAAAAACAGTAGAAATACAAATCTATTGCCACCAGACATTAAATATATTCAAAATAGAATTACAGACCCCTGAGGGAGCCATTCCTGGTCCCATACTCTTCAATATTTTCATTAATGACGTAGAGGATATAGTGGAGAGGATACTAATTAAATCTGCGGTAAAGATAATGCTAGAAGGCTCTTGGAGGAAACGAATAAAACACGGCTCTGTGTTGATAAATTAAAAAAGCCATGGAAATTGATATACTGAGATAAAAACAGATAAATGTATATTGGTTCATGCAGAAGTGAATACTCAATAGTAATATGCACTCTATGAATTGTTTGATAGAAGAGTCCTATATTACCTTCACATCCTTCTAACTCCTGCTGTTAGCAATGAAGTTTCAATGGTGCTACACAGTACACTGGTTCCTAACGATCTCACCAGCAACCAATTTAGTGGACCCTTGCCCATAATCAGTTCCTAAATACCTGTGGTCTATACTTTTTCCAAAGTAGTGAAGATACTCTTTGCCAGTGGTGCTTAACCACCACTGCATTTTTTGGATGCAATATCCTTTATTCCATGATCTGAAATACATAATGTTACATTGCTCCCATTCTTTACCCTTTCTCTAGAACTGAATATGCATTAAAAATAAATACTTTTTACTTGGCGGTTTTGCATCCCCAGGAATTTCAGCTGTCATGACCTTATTTGCATATTAGACTCTTTTTATACATATGAATTAGAATGGACTTTTTCTGACCTAAATTTCCAGTTAAGGAGCTGTTGTTTTTCCATGTCGTGCTGAAAAGCTGAGATTTGACTTTGCATCTTTTGCAATGAAGGGGAGTCTTAGCCAGTGCAGCGGTTGCTGAGATGGCTGAATAGTTTGCATTACGAAGTGAGTGTTGCTGAATCAATTCTGGCTCAAGGGCAAAATTCTTTCTGGGCTCTGATTCCTTCTTCATTTTAAACTACTTCTAGCTTATTTATTTCATATATGGCAAAAATGTGTTATTTAGTTCTCCAGAAATACTGAAAACTAACTTTACCTTTCAGTTTTGCTAAGGTCAGGAAAATGGTGATTTGATGATGAGAAAAGCCATGGCATCTGTCTTTTATTCCACTGAAGATGCCACTGTGTCTGTTATGCTGCAGTAAACATGCACCTACCACTCACCTGAAGGGATTCCTTTTGTTCATGATTTCCGTACTGCTAAGAACAATTGGAAATGCTTTTATTCTGCTACAATCTTCCTTGGGGTCACTTATTTCTCAATTATAGTATAGCTGTGGTTGTAGTAGATGAAAGGAAGAAGAAGAGGAAGGGAAGAGGAAGGGGATCTTCATTTTAGTGCAGCTTTGTTCATTTGTTCATGAAGTTCTGAATGAAAATCCAGACTTCTCAATGCTTGGCTGTCATCAGTAGCTTTCAAATATCCATGAAATCAAAGGGTATGTGGTGCGAATAACAGCAGCTAGATTTGCATGAGCATTTACACAATTAGAAAAGAGCAACATAAGAAGGTCTTTTTCTGCAGAATTTTGTGATGGACTGTTCCAATCTTTATAATAGGAAAGCAATACAGAAAGTTTAAACAAAATAGTACCAAACATTATTTTCTTCTTCAAATAACCCACTAATGAATTTACTGTACATGGGTCTAGAAATCTGAGGCACTGAAGCATGACATCATTAATCACAGTTTATGGTGATTATTAGTAGGCTTTTAATCTTTGTTTTCATGTATAATTAGGTACAGGAGGTCAAAGCTGACTCTCTTCTAAACAACAATATTTTCAGTGAATGACTGTTTTTCTCTGCCTGCAATTTTCTCTTGCATATTTATAAGAGCATTCTTGTCTGTGTTTTGAGAGAGCAGTGTCCCATGAGTTTATCTGCTGATAAAAGCAAATGACAACACTGTTACTTTTATTATCTCTAATTATTTTTATTACTATTGCAATAACACCTGGTGGATCATAGTAGGTTTAGATTCATACTGCTAACACATGCCAAAATTTAGGCATGACATTAGTGAGTAACAGATAAATGAAGAGAAAAGAGAAGGCACATAAAGAAAACAATAAGAAATCTGTGTGATTCCATAGCTGAGCTCTGTATAGTGTATGATCAGAATTTCTGCATTTTTTAATTATGTTTTCTCACATGATCAGTAGTTGTCCAGCTTTTTGTAAGCACTGCAACAGAGCTAGTCCATGAAGAAAAGACACAATAAGGGCTCAACACCAATGCCTAAACAGAAATGTCTATTGCCACATTGGATGCTATGTGCACTCTGCCTGTGTCTTCCAGCTGTGCTTTAGGAAGTGTGGGGCTCCCATATGCCCCATGTCTTGTCCTCCAGGCTCTTGCAGATATCTCTGCTCTATGCATTTATTCAGTGTTGTATACTATCAGTCTCCTAAATCAGATTTCTCCGACCACCATAGACGTGTCAGGTGAGATAAAGCTTGAGGTAAAGCCACCTAAATGTAGATGTTTCTATAGGCACGGAGTGTCTCAGCTTCCATGAGAGTCAGTGGAGGTCTTGTCAACACAGCTGACTCACCCTAAATTAGGCATCTGTGTTTGGGCAGCTTTTGGTTGCCTAAACCTGCAAGCTTAATTCCAGCTGTATCAGTTGCATTCAGTACTGTTAAAAGATACTACTTTCACTTCTGTCCCAAGTTCATTCAAGTCTAAAAACTTGTCAAAAACTAATCATTTAACTTTTGATTAAAGTTAAGCAAAACAATAATAAAAAAAAATCCCCTACAGTAAAATCAATGCCATTAAGGATGACTCATGTACATATGCACCATTCCATTTGCCTGTTCTATCCACTAGTGGCAAAGATGTATTTTTAATTAATAATTAGAAATGGATTAAAATTCCCATCTTCCAGTAGCATTTAATATTTTGTGACATTCATAAAAAAATAACATGGTTTTATCTGGGCTCAGGTAGATCATGCATTTCATTCAAAGTTCAAAGAGCATTCCAAAATGCATTTAAGCAATGTTCTGTCTCAATTAATAAATAAGTATATAGGGAACTCTTCTTTCAAAGTCTTCTTTCTAATTGTGTAAAATACTTGAACTGTCTTGAGAAGCAATTTGATGCATTTTATAACTATAGAATAATAATGCTAATAACAAGTAAAGAGAATTGGTTAAAGATAGAGCCTCAGTGGATATACTACCATTATTTTGCTTTTGTTGTAGTAGTGTGTTGGCCATCTGTTGTGGGAGCAGACAAGATTTCTTGTTGCAGATAATTTGTAGCAACTATTCATCCCATTCCCACAAAATGTCATTAATAAAAAGTGATGGAGTGTGTTCTCCTATGTGTCCATCAATACTTTAGGGTATGGTATGGCGTTAATGAATCTGATGTCTGAAAAAAATCTCTACTTCAAGAGCTTCTGATATTTCATTGACTGTGTGTTGTATTGACTGTCATCAACAACTCTTATTTACACTAGCATTGGCAATCTGAAGTAATTATTTTGTGATGTCTTTGCCCTTGGTGATACTCAAAACTGAAGAGGACAAGGCCAGCCCCCTCTAGCTGACACTTCTTTGGGCAGAGGGGTTGGACTAGAGACCTCCACAGGTTCCTTCCAACATCTGCAAATCTGTGATTCTGTTTTATCTTCCAAGCTACACCAGAGAACTGTGTAATCTTGTGGTTTGATGAAGATTAAAGACAAAAAAGTACTTTTCATCAGACATTTTTGTAGCTGAGGTAAATTTTTAAAAACATTGTTTTAGCCATGATGTTCTAAGAATATATGCAAGTCAGAAATTTTAGGGGAAGCTGGTACTTTGTCTTGATTCCAAGGCAAAAGGGGAAGAACAAAACTGTAGTACTTCTTGGCACTGAAAACCTTCAGTATTGAAAGCTTTGTAAACCTTGTTTTCTATTGATAGGATGAGTTTCCTTTAATATGTACAAACTCATTATTGTATTGTGACCTTCTGAAGAAATGCTTTTATATTTCATTTATCCTTCCTGCACCCCAGCACCTTGAAAATCATCAAGAACTCTCAATCCACAGCACTGTAACTAACTCTTTTTCTATTAACATTTTTCTCCCTTAATCATATGCTATAAAGAGTTTTACTTTCCCTTGGCAACTTTTAAACTGTATGGATGTAATCATTACAGTGAGTGATGACATCAAGCCAGGGTGACATGGTGCAATTGATTTTTACTAAATAATTATATGATGAGCTGAAGGAAGGAGTTTTATTAGTCTTAACTCAGAAAGCATTGATTGGGGAAAAGAAAATGACCAGTCAGTACATCACGTTTCTGTGGGTATAAGAAAATAAGTGACAGCTGCAGAAAAGTCTATAAATCACAGAAAAAAATTATGATAAAAATAAGAGCTATGAACTGCCCTTTAAAATTTCACTGGGTGGCACAGAAGAGAGTAGCAGACTTTAGTCATTTATCTCCATTATACTTGGGATCCTCTGAGAATAGCAAGGTTGACGAATGATGCCATTACATTTTTTTATTATTTTTAAATGGAGAGAAGATAAGAAGTGTTGTGTAAGTATTGCTTTCAAGTCTTTAGAGGGTTGAGTCTTAAGAAGAAATTCCTGATTTAGCCAAAGAAATAAATAAAGTATATTTTGCGTCAGCCTTCTGTAGGAAATATATTCAAAAATCACTCGTTGGGAAGAATCTTCTCGTTTGCAATGAATTCTCCATTTCTAAAGAAAATAATAATAATAAAGTATTGTTCTGGGAAATACGTGCTTTTATTAATGCTTTGGATTTACCTATTACTTATTGACCTTAAGATACCCTGAAGTTAGATAGGAAGGACAATGACCTACCTAAACAGCAGCACAATAAAAACTCAAACTTAGCGTAACAGCAGGATAGTTGCTTTAAAGGAGCAACTCTTTGGCCCCAGCCAAGAAGACACAGTAGCTTTCACAAAGAATAGAAACTATGAAGGAAAAAGCACCGACTAGCTGCATCAAGACAGGGAAATTTTCAGTTCTGATCATTCGAGTCAAAGAAGAACTAGCATTTGCTACTTTGATACCAACAAGATCCAGAACAAAGTCATTCCTACGCAGGTGCTTCAGATGATATCAAAGTGTTGGTAAGAGGGCTTTCTAGAGCCATTTATTTCATATTATCTGTTATTTATATTATCTATATTTTATTATCTATATTTTGGCAGATAATAATTTCTCCAGTGGCAGTCTGTTTGCGTGTTTGCATTACGTGGCACTCTCAACCTGGGAATTGTTCTTTTTGCAGAAACTGTGATGACATCACAACTCCCTGTCCTTTCCATCTACCATCCATTTTGTGGCCACAAATTTCTGTTTCTCCTAGTTATCACATGAGACAGAGCAAGCGCTTGGCTCTTGAGGGCATTTTTTGATTAATTGGTGTTCTAATCTCTGCTGGCAGAGTGAGGAAATTTTATGGTCTCCAGAGTGGTCCAGGCTGCGCAGCACTGAGTTGCTTCAGTCAACCATAGTGAAATTCCCGAATATGATCCATCTCCAAGACCTAAACACACTTAGAGCTCCAAATGCCCTCATCTACACTAGTTCTCTAGAGACAAGAGCTTACAAGGACTGGCCAGTGCTCACACAGGCACTGTGCTTTGGGCTGACGCTCTTTGGCACCACACAGCCTTATCCAAAACCACATATTTGTCTATCTATCTATTTTATCCTCTGATTTTCTATCAGTTCTGAAGTCAGGCTACCTAAACGTCCCTGTGACGGGAGGTTTTTAAAGCTGTCTTCAGCATGACAGCTGATTTTCTCTGCCTCAGGTATCAACACCAAGTGCCAGCCTTTTGACTCCAGGGAGTGTTTGTTCCTGTTACTGACAGGTGCGTTCCTGATCATCAGGTCAGAGAGACAGATACTTGCATTTTCTGCCAGTTACTCTCTTGCAACCTTTGGCATTTGTAAAGTACAGCCAGATGAAACAGGGTGATCTTGCCAACCCCGGGCTGGCCATGGGGGTTCTGGTTTCAGTCTCCTGTAGAATCCAACACAGGGCTCAAGGACGTGCTTCTGTTCTCGGTCTTCTTACAGCAGATAAAAATCAGGTAAATCACCTAGGCTTTGGCTTCCTCTGCCTCATGGCAAGGACGTTGGGTAGCCCTTGAAACACTGCCTGGTTATCTCTAGTTAAAGACATTCTGATCAACACTGGGAACAGGTCCTCCAGGTGGGCTTTTGTGACCAACTGGCCCAGGTAGGATGGGACATGTAAGATGACTTTATGCTTTCAGGCCCCTGGAAGCTTTTCCTTAAATTACCTGTTGAAGAGAAATGGGCTTGAGATCAACGTATCTAATGGTTACAGCTGTGGATGAAGGTTTTTTTAGTGTTTCATTCTATCATTGCAGTTTCTGAAAGAGTTGGTGAAGATCTTTCTTCCTGTCAGAGGCCTTATCTCCCAGTGTAATACATTTTGTTAATATCTTTAAGAAGCAATCTGGTTATCAACTCAGCCTAGAAAGAAAGTTGAGGAAGGTCAGGCCCTACTGACACATCTACCCATATATTAAATGCTTGAGGAAAAGAGTATCGACCATAAATTCTATCCCTAAACCGGCAGATTTTTCAGAGTGACTTTTAGATATCTTGCAGAACAGTTGGAGGCAATTAGCATTGCCCTGCGTGGAAGATCCTGCTGCTCTGAAGGTGTTCAGCTGATGTTCTGTAGGAATATTCCTTCTTCCAGTAATGAAGATTTAGACAAACCTGATACACTGTTTTGATTTTGAATTAAAACAAAATTATATGTGTCTCTTGGAAGTGGAATCTGATACAGGTGAAAAGAAATAAATTTCTTCAAGAAGGCAAGTATTTCATTCTGATAAAACTCTTTGTAGAGAATTTTTGCAGGAAGTTAGATACTGAAATGCATCCATTAGTGGTAATAAATCTTGCTTTAATCCATCCAATCCATAATGTCAAAAGCTTTACAATTTTTTCTGTGGAAATGTAACAAAAAATAGTGGTCATTCAAAGTCCTTCCAAATCTTGATGCTTTTATGATGTCTGTTTACAGTTTGCAGTAGATGTCAATTCTGAAGGTGTCAATTTTGTTTAATTATCTGAGAACTTGAGCATAGGGTGAATAACTTGAAGCTGATGGAGATTATTTGTGTTTTCAGTTGTATTATTAAAAACTTTGAACAAATGTTGTGACTTCAGTGGAACCATTTTGGTACATGATAGATAAGAAGTCGACTAGTCTCAGCATAGAACTTTTTCAGAATCTAATGTGTACCCAATTTAGCTAGAATCAATGGCAGCAAAGTTGACAATCCCTGACAAGAATGTTTTTTGATATAGCAGTACACAATATCTTCCAATACCTTTAGCATCCGTATTAAATTAATTAGTCATATTTTCTCGTTCTTATCTGAGGCCTAATGTGTATAACTGTGGTATTATTTTAACACAGAGGGACAGAATAATAATAATAATAAATCAGACAAAGTAAGAATGACATTCCAGAAAAGGAAAGAAAGCTAATTACAGATGACATTGTAGAATTTTTAGATAGCCAAGCAGAGATCATTTTTGATTTAGTTGACTTTCTTTCAGACAAAGATGAGATTGTTAAGCTCAGTCATCCTACCACTGTTGTTTTGTAAATTGAATTTCCTGCCTTGTTTGCTACTCATTGAGTTAGTGAATCTCAACAAGTATGAGTTGCCAGAGGGTTTTACAAAATCAGTGATGGACCCTTGAGAAGTAAGTTTGCACGTATGAAGTACATTATAAATAACAGCAGTAACAGTGGTAACTTGATTATGTCTATACACATGGAATTTATTTTATTTTAGTATTTTGTAGTCTGTGTGTCTTAGTCAGACAATGCATTAGCTACTTACTGTGGGAGATTTAGGTACAAATTGATTTAAGGAACAAGAGAAAATAAATGACATTTTAGCCTAGCTGATTGATCACAGGCTACACTTTTGGGTAATTCTTACATTACCTGTTCAGTCTTTTTTGTGGCTATTGGATGGTGTAACATTGCAGCCAACACTTCAGTGCTAGGAGGGGCCATTATTATTGCACCGTCTGACCTCATCCTTAACTCTATGATTTAATCACTGAGTTCATAAAGCTATGGTATACTTTGGGGGAAAATGTATAGCCTTCATGTAATGCCCTCACAAGAAAGGGATGTAGATCTTGGTACATTGTTACAATGATGAATGCTTTTCGCTGTTTCAGTGTCGCCTATTTCCCATCTGGATTTTGTGTACTTTGGCTTTTAATTGCCCTACCTAGTTATGCAATTTTGGCAAGACTGAAGAGCTTTCTTTTCAATAAATTAATTAAGCTGACCGCTTCCCTATTGCTATGTAATGGTGGCACATGCATATATTAAATGTTTGCCTTCAGCATGCACAGGAACTCATGCTAAAATACACTCTGGAAATGCTTGCATTTCTGGCATTTGATATAGGAATCATCCATTTATAGAGATTTTTGTAATCTGCTCCCCAGTCAGTTGTTAAGTAGTTTGTTAAGCAATAAATAGATTTGTAGAATGCTAATGCTTAAGCACAAACATCAATCAGCATTAACATATCCTGGCAAAACTAATGCTTTACTGTCCTCTATTCATTTTATGCCTAACTATTCAGTAGCACTGACTTGTTAAGAAGTCTCTACTACCCTAAAATAACTTGCAAAGTAATGAGCAAAATATTGTCTGCCTTGCAGCCCATACTATTAAGTATTGATGAAGAAAGTAGTTGTTGTTCTTACATATAGTAATGTAACATTTTGGTGTTTAAAAAGTAACCCAAATAATGTGAAAACTCCATAATATTTTTCAGAATCACATTCAGTCATAAATATTTCAGCCAGGTTTCATTTGATATTGTACTGTCCTTTAAACCAGTTTTCTGTTTCCTTTGAAAGTACAAAAGGGATAAAAGTTATCATACTTTAATAAGCAGAATTATGTTGATAGCATCTTTTCCTCTCCCCCTGGTATCACAGGCTCTTTCTCCCTCTGCCCTTTGCTAGGGGGTACTGGGACCTACAGCTTTCTTCTATTTTGTCTCCGTAGTCCTGACTGTTGATGCTAGTCTTCAGTGGGATTTCTGTAGCACAGGGACAGTCGGAAGACTCATCCTGATGATTTCCATTTTGCCTTGGGTTGTAGACATTTGGGAGGAATTGGTTGCTTTGAGTCTACTTCAGAAATATTACATCACCCAAGGTATTTTACTCACCCACGTTCACAGAAAACGTCAAACTCAAAAATAAATACATTTTAGTACAGCAAAGCAAAAAGTTATTTTTCCAAATGAAAAATTGGAAATAAAGTTATGAAAGGCTGAAACTGCAAAACTGCAATTCCAGATTAGTCTTAATGTTAAAGCTCCTCTCTAAGGCTTTATGGAATGAACCGCAGCAGAACCGGCTTCCAGTATTGCTGCCCGAGAGAATGGGAACGGGTAGCGATGCCAGGCAGCGTTGCCTTTGGCCAGTGTGGCTCCTTAGAACTGCACCAAGCCAAAGCATATCTGGGCTATCCACCGAAGGGAATAGCAGTCTTCCCTCTACTTTGGCCCATTATTTTGTACTTTTGAAGGTAGAATCCAGCTTTGAATTTGGAAATATGTACATAAGCAACTTCATACAACTAGTCTTTTGGAAGGAGTACATACATAGGCAATAAAGGGGCTAATCCTTGTACCAATATAATTCATTTATGGTATGGTTTCTAGGAGTTACTGAGTATGTACAATCAGGGTTTTTTTTTCATAATGTTAGATGTAAAAAGTATTAATATATTCCTGACATCGATATTATCACATGTAAGTTACAAATAGAATTTAGTGGAGTATGTACATACCTTTGTTTTCTACTTCTGCCAGACTCTGAGAAAGTGTGTAAGGGTTGCTATTACTAAGCATTACTCACTGTAAAAAGGTACAAAAACAGCCATACTTTCTCCAAACCTTCTTAGCACGTTTCTCTATCTGAGTCCTTTTTGGAGCTCAGACTCCATAAGAGTCATTTCTTCTCACCATAAGTAGTGGTGCTGATGGTAGGAATTAATATATTCGTTCCAGCCTTAATTCAGCAATACATGCGTACCAGTCTTTTAGCAAGAGCATTGTTTGTGAATAGAGGAGAATGGCTAGTTATCTTCATGGGTATTTTGAACCTTTCTGTCATTAAGGTGTAACCCTCCAGCACAAGAAAATTTTTAAGCAGTTGGTAAAATCAGAGTTTTTTTAATAGCATTTGCATGGTTCAAAATAAGTATTTTAAGAGTACCTTGATTACAGTAACTGCAGCTTGATTATTTAAGGTTTTACATCTGTGACTACTGTGTGATTTACCAAAATGTAAAATGTTCACGTCTTATTTGCATGTCATTTAAAAAGAGATGTTAGAGTTGAGTATCTTAAGGACTATTCAACCAAAGAAAGGCTTGGACTTCATAAACATACACAATGAATATGCACATAAGAGATTGTATTAACCCAGGTGTAAGGAAAGTCCTAAATTTAAGCCCACCAAATTTGTGCATTGCAACCCAGTCTGCCTGGAGCATGATCCTCATGGCGTGGTCTATTTTCTCTCTCTCCAGGAATGCGACAAGGTAATGACTTTGGCACACAGTATCGCTCGGCCATCTACACATTTTCTCAGGAACAGATGGAAGCTGCCTTGAAATCTAAGGAAGAATATCAAAAGGTAATGCTGGGCAGGGTGTGGAATTGCTTCACATATGAGTGGAGGTCAAAGAAGTTGCCAATAAGCACAACATCACTTTCTTTGCTATGTGTTTTCTCTGTGTTGCTGTTGGAGCTTCTCATCCAAATGTTGAAATTGGATCATACTTGCTTTAAATTCTAGTTTTTCTGAAAAGGTTAGTGTGAATATGTGTGAATAGTTTTGATAAATTTATGCAAAAAGAAAATACCTTGTTATTTGTGCAGTGATAGGTTTAATCTCTTTTAGAGATTTTTTCATGTGGGTGCACCAGAGTAAAAGTCAGTGATCTTAAAGCTACCGAAGTGAATCTAGGCCCCATATTCTGAAGGGTGTAGCCGAAGTCTGAGACCTGAGTTCTTGAACTTTGGGGGAAAGTCCTGATCAATCTGTGAACTTGGGAACTCAGCATCACTCACCTGCTGATTATAAGTTGCTTATACTCCATAAATTCCTTTGTTTAAATGTAGCAGTCAGTGACTTAACAAGACCATTTGTTTTGATGCTAGGGTTTGTGTGAGAGAAGATTGACTATTTCCTTTCAATATGCAATCCTATTTTTCTCTGGATATGGATTCTGTCTCTTCTCTGCTATGTAAGCTATTATAGACCTGGCTTTAACTAGAGGCAGAGAGGTTGACGTGTCTTATAGTGTTGCTGCATTGTAATTACTGTCTGATCTGCCTTGTGGTCTTGCAATGCAACATACAGATTCTACAGTGGAAACATACAAATTCTTATAGCTTACATGAAATAATCTACTCACTTTGGGCATTAATGCAATAGGTAAAGTAACTGTTAGGTGGTACTAAGACTATATGAGCTTTTATGCATTCACTTGTCCTATGACTCCATTAAAGTGTTATTATGTTGGAGAACCAGGGATTTGGTGAATATCTGGTGTTAAAAATAAAAAGCTGTGCTTTGATAAGGGTGTATCAATCAGAAGTGTGTACCAGGTATGCGAAGGAAGTGCATGTAGTAAACTCTTGTGCAGCAGCTTGGTTTTTGTAAGTGCATGTGTGGCATCAGTGGGCTGATCTAGGTGTGCACTGGTGGGACTGGTTTGTACATCCAGTGGTTTGTACATGCATATTACAATACATGTAAATTAAGTATTCAGCGGCATGTATGTTTTCTTCTGAGTAACTGAACACAGGCATAAGTCAGTCTTGCAGGTACACATCTTTGTTAACAGCAGTTTCTGAAGACTTGGTATTCGTATTTGTCATGCAGAACTTCTTTCTACTCATTATTTACCTTAGATCCATTGCTTTTCCAAATTGTTTTTAGTTGCCTTTCATTAACATCTGCAGACCAGTATCACACTATAAATCTTACAGCTTTCAGTTTGCTTTCCCAACTCTATTATTCTCAGCTGTTATTTGTCATTAAATTAATACTGACTTGAAAGCAAAATTGCAATGCAGGAGATTGCAATATGATATTACAGAAATTTCCATCATCAAATAGATTTTCTTAATGGCACAATTTAGAATTTACCTACTTTGAAGCCTATCACCATTTGAAAAGTGTGTATAATCAGTGCATTTATATAATTAGGCACAACTCTGTAAGTGATCACATGCATAGTTTGTTTTTTGCACTAAAGTAGGAGGAAGGAAGGGACTGTGTTGCCAGCTAAGGAACCACAGCAAATATGTACTGGAATTCCTAGAGGAAATGCAGTTTCCAGTATTATCAACATCTATCTACAGTATTATCTACCGTGGTATTGCAGTAGCAGTAAAATGTTTGTGTTGGAAAGACACTGAGCAAACAGTATGTTCAGGAATCCCTTTTCATATTAAATATTTTGCATTACATTATTTTAAAGAAATGCAATTCTCTTATTATTGTGGTAATATAAAATAAATACCAAGTTCTTGCAGGAATACATACATTTATTTGCACCTGATAATGACAAATAAAAACACGTGGGGATGGCATAAAACTTGGTTTTTCCTTGATAGTCGGTGGTGAATACCTCAAATGGGGAAAGGACTAGCAGATATTAAAAGTACAATAATGTAAATACATATGAATGACTTTATGGTTTTCTGGTACAGCAAATGAATAAAAGCAAAGGTAGTTTATTTGTTGCTGACTGAATAATTGAGCATGTGCTCTTAGAGCTGAGAACCTGGAAGAGAATGAAGAGTGGCCTCCAGATAGAACACTATGGTTTTGCTAGATTTTTTTTTTTTTTCATAAAGCCAGGTATGATTGTTAATGTGAAGGAAACAGTTCTGTTCACTGAGGGTAGAAACCATCCAGCTCCAAGGTTTATGTCATGAATGTCTGCCTCTTTTGCAGACTAGCCTGATGTGCCAGCTCCTCTCTGGAAGCTGGACAGCTGTGTTCAGCCCTGCCTACATTTAGCAAGTGGTATGGGCTGAGAGGAGCAGATGTGCAGAACAAAACAGTTTGTGCTGAGGTCCCAAACTACCCTCTGTGTATTTCAAGAAGGTTTGCGTTTCGCTACGTGTAGTTTGGTCCCCAGAACTGCGTGCCATTAGCAGGTCAAAGCCAGTGGTGCGTTTCTGGTTTAGCTCCATCTAAAGGAATTGAGTTCATTCATCCCAAGACCACTCCATAACGTGAACCAAAGCGTGGTAAGTGGTGAAGATTGGGAGATTTATTACAAAAGCACAATTCTGCTCCAAACTGAAACTCTAATGTAGCTTACACACTTGGGGTAGTGCTATGCTTGAGTGGTAAAATACTGCAGTAAGTGCACTACATCCCCAGCTCCTACCAGCCTACCAGTGAGAATTGTAATGAGCATCGAGCCCGAGTATCCTGCAGGGTTACATCTATTTTAAGTTGTGAAACTTGTTGCTGATTCAGGCAGCTGTTTTAACAGCTGAGAAATGGCAATGCAGCAATGAATATGCATTGAACCATGGGTTTTTAGCTGTCAGTGAAGCTGAATGCATACAGTCAGAGTCAGCTAGTGCTAATATATATTATAATACAGTACTGCGGCTGATAAATTGTAGCACAATGTACGCATAATCAGAAAAACATAAAATGAGGGCCAGAGCTTGGTGAAAGTGCTGTGAATGAACTGTTCCATCAGTTTTGCCTGAAGCTGATGTTTTTTAATACAGTTGAACCTGAGGTTACTCAATTTTCAAGACAGTTGCTTGCTTGGATTTGGTTTTCATATGAATTATCTGGGCAATAATCCAAATAGCAAAATTAGGGAAGGAAGAAATTTTGTATTTTTTTTTTCCTGAATCACAGGCCCGCATTTGTTTTGTAAAGCTGCTAAACCATGCAAGGTAGGGGTTTCAGGTTCCAAGAATATACTGAGTCCCCCCTGCCATGGTTGGCTTAAGGTAGCACCCCAAAAATACCTCCATCTCTGTGTCCTCATGTAGGACAGAACTGAGAGTGAACACTGTGCACAGAGAGAAAAAGGCAAGTCTAATAATTTGTTACAGAAGAAGATCCTCCCACAGAGCAACTAAAGGGCCTCCCTGTGAATAATTATGAATTAAATCCTGAGCTCTTGACAGAGGTGCTGGGTGATAGGAGCAGCGATAAGGTCCTGATTTGTTGCAGCCAAGAGAAGTTGGTAGGGAGAACTGCTCTCATTTGCTCTTATAGCTGTAACCTCGACAGACTTATAAGGGCTCAAAGAGACAGTAGAATAGAAATGTTGAGGTTTTATGAAAACATTAAATTTGTGGCCTTTACTGAAGCCCAGAGAACTGGCTTTTTTTTTTTTTTTTTTTTTTTTTTTTTTTTTTTTTTTTTAATTGAACTTATAGGAAATATGGATAAGTAAAGAGGTAATTTTGTTTGTTTCTTTCTTTGCTTAGAGGTGGATGGAACTTTGCTAGAAGTAATATAATGCATTGTTTTTAGGATTTGGACTGTAAAGGTATGATTTTGGAAAGTTTCTCTGCTGGAGTAGGTTATGATACTGATAGAAGTCCTCTCTGAAATCCAAACCAGTTGGTCAACAGATTGAGAGAACAAATGAAGTAAAACAATAACTGTACCAAAGCCAGAGTTAGAAAAACATAAGAAAGAAGCAATGCTAATTGTTTGCTTTGGAGCCTGCAAATGTGCTTAAGGAGTGTGAAAAGCACTGTAACTAGAGGTGAAGATATTTAATTAATTAATATGTACGAAACAATGTAAGCATAAAAGATCCAGACAACTGAAAGTAACCCATTGGCCAATCAGCTAGGCTGGGGAATATTCTCCTTGTGGAAATGTTGGGACTCATAAAGCCACAGATGGGGAGATCCTGAAGATCTGTGTATGATGGTGATCACACCGCAATTTTTGTCTTCAACCTTAGCAGCTAAGTTTTGCTGAAGGTCTGAAGAAGATATTCAGTTAAATGACTGAAACTCTCTTGATCAGAATCATTTTGTTTTTTCATTTCATCAAAGGGCATTTTCAGTTAATCTTGCAAATGACTTGTCAGGCTGAACATGAATTTGACCAAACACCTAAAATTTATTTTTAAATCAAGCAACGAAAGGTTTTATACGATGGAATAAATTCCCAATTGGTGTCAATCCGCAAGATCTAATTTAGATGTACCATGGATTAGTTTTACTCTTATGTAGCTGAGGAAGGAACCCTTCAAACAATAACTTCAGATCCTGTTTGGTTTCACCAATGTACACATTGGAGCATCTGAATGTTGTTTGGTTTTGTGTGTGTGTGTGGAGGGTGTTTGTACTTCTACTGGTTTTGTTGTTTTGTTTGTTTTGTTGTTGGTGGTTGGTTGTTAGTTTTGTTCTGCAGTGTTTTTACAGTGATGTGCTTTATTTTTTAAATAGTATTTATTTATTTATTTATTTATGTATTTATTTATTTGGGGCGGGGGAGTCTGAATTTGCTTTGTTTTGCAATTTTTTAATTTTCAAAGCCCAGAATACTTAACATAGTAAATCATAGATGACCATGGGAAGAATGTGGATGAATATTATTTTACACAGACGTTGACTACAGGGCTGAAGTTCACTTGCAGTGGTCCACCATTCAATGTGTCTACAGTCATAAGGTAGCCCTCTTGCTCCTGAACTTGCTCACAGGAGGTCTGGGATGGCACTGAACTTACACTGAGGTTGGCTTTGGTAGTTTGCATGAAGCTTCTCTGCAGTAGGATAGTCAGGTCCCGCGCCTTAGCCAAGAGGGGAAAACTAACTGTTGGCTGGAGGCTGAAGCTCCCCCAGTGCCTTGTGAAGTAGTGGTGCTTGCATGAGCAGTATTGCCCTCCTCTGGATGGACTCAACTACCAGCTTCCCTGGAGTTCACATTTACCCAAAATGAAGTGTGTGCTCAGCCATGGAACACGTTCCCAGGGCCTGATTCAGTTGCTCACACCCAACAGCATTGGAGATGTCCTAGTGTAGTCCAGCCAGCCTCCAGCTGCCACCCCATAACACACAAATACCCCTTCGGGACTTTATCATATCTGCCAGTTCTGTGTAGGTATCTGAGACACCCCGCAGCACCTCAAATAGTGCTACATGCTTACATTTAGGTAGCTGATTTTAAGCGTAACCTGGTCTCTCGTGACTATAATGGAAGCTCATATATCTAACTCAGATGTGGACCTGGCCAGGTATAAAACAGGGTGTGATGGATGGGTGCATGCTGCAGAATAAGAGAAACATTAGGTTAGCATGGCCAACAGAGGGGGCAGCAGTCTCTGAAGTTCAGCAGCCTAACAGATCTCCTGGACCTTTCGTTATCTTCACAGAATCACAGAATCACAGAATCGTCTAGGTTGGAAGAGACCTCCAAGATCATCTAGTCCAACTTCTGTCCTAACACTAACAAGACCTCCACTAAACCATATCACTAAGGACTACATCTAAACGTCTTTTAAAGACCTCCAGGGATGGCGACTCAACCACTTCCCTGGGCAGTCCATTCCAATGCCTAACAACCCTTTCAGTAAAGAAGTTCTTCCTAATATCCAACCTAAACCTCCCCTGGCGCAACTTTAGCCCATTCCCCCTCGTCCTGCCACCAGGCGCGTGGGAGAACAGACCAACCCCCACCTCTCTACAGCCTCCTTTAAGGTACCTATAGAGAGCGATGAGGTCTCCCCTGAGCCTCCTCTTCTCCAGGCTAAACAACCGCAGCTCCCTCAGCTGCTCCTCTTAAGACTTGTCCTCCAGACCCCACACCAGCTTCGTTGCCCTTCTCTGGACTCTCTCAAGCACCTCTGTGTCCTTCTTGTAGCGAGGGGCCCAAAACTGAACACAGTACTCGAGGTGCAGCCTCACCAGAGCCGAGTACAGGGGGACAATCACCTCCCTAGACCTGCTGGCCACACTGCTTCTTATACAAGCCAGGATGCTGTTGGCCTTCTTGGCCACCTGAGCACACTGCTGGCTCATATTCAGCTGCCTATCAACCAATATTCCCAGGTCCTTCTCGGCCAGGCAGCTTTCCAACCACTCATCTCCCAGCCTGTAGCGCTGCTTGGGGTTGTTGCGCCCCAGATGCAGGACCCGGCATTTGGCCTTGTTGAACTTCATACAGTTGACCTCAGCCCATCGGTCCAGCCTATCCAGATCCTCCTGCAGAGCCTTCCTTCCCTCGAGCAGATCGACACACACCTAACTTGGTGTCATCTGCAAACTTACTGAGGGTGCACTCGATCCCCTCATCCAGGTCATCGATAAAGATATTAAAGAGGACTGGCCCCAGCACTGAGCCCTGGGGGACTCCACTAGTAACCAGCCTCCAACTGGATTTGGCTCCATTCACCACAACTCTTTGGGCCCGGCCATCCAGCCAGTTTTTAACCCAACAAAGCGTACGCCAGTCCAAGCCACGAGCAGCCAGTTTCTTGAGGAGAATGTTGTGGGAAACGGTATCAAAAGCCTTACTGAAGTCAAGGTAGATCACATCCACAGCCTTCCCCTCATCCACCAAGCGCGTCACTTGGTCATAGAAGGAGATCAGGTTCGTCAAGCAGGACCTACCTTTCATAAACCCATGCTGACTGGGCCTGATCGCCTGGTGGCCCTTCAAATGCCGCGTGATGACATTCAAGATAATCTGCTCCATGAGCTTCCCTGGCACTGATGTCAAACTAACAGGCCTATAGTTGCCCGGGTCTACCCTCCGGCCCTTCTTGTAGATGGGCGTCACATTTGCTAGCTGTCAGTCGACTGGGACCTCTCCTGGGACCTCTCCCCATCTTGCTGTGGGATGGTGTGGGAACAAACCACCAAAGTCCTCAGCTGCAAAAAAAAGTGGCTGGTGTTAGCTATGCTAGAAAAGAGGACAGATTAAAAATCTGGAGTTGGCTGTCTTAGCCAACACAGTGAGCTTTGGAGCAGCAATCTGCAAAGAAACAAGAAGTGTAGCTATCGAGGCAAGGAAAGGCTATTTACAGATCTGCAGGATCGAGCAGTTCTGAGTCTAAGTTTTGGTTGCATGAGGGAATGCCTTGCGGAGTAAATTTACAACATTCTGCTGTGGTTTTATATAGCGAGCTAGGTGAATTTAGAACACGCTTTCACTGGGAGACAGTTTTTCACAGGTTTTTTTTGGCTGGGAGAAGTTAAATAGGTCTTTTAAAAAGTAGATTGTTGTTAATAAAGCCTCACAATAGACTCAATAAAAAAAATAACACCTGCTTATTCCTCTTCAAATTATGTCTATTTCAGAGCTTTACGTATCGAATTATCTTTGCTCCACTCTGAAGTGAATAGTAGCTACTTGATTCCTGATTGATGGTGGTAGTTCTTATGAAAATAAGCAAACCTCATCTGATAAGCTAAGCCATTATTTATTTTGTAATCACTCATCTGTGCTACAGAGATACCCTTTTTATGTTCGTCCCTCTCAGAGAAAGCCGCATTCAGCTATGGATGAGGAGGTTTTGTGTGAACAGTCGCTAACTCTTTTCACATTGCCTTAAACTGCAGAAAATTTGACTTCTGTATCACGCCAAGAAAATGTTGTCACTATGCAGCAGGAAAATAGTTCAAGACCAATACACGCTTTTGATTGCATTTCTTGATCACCACCATGATGACTTTATTTTGAAACAATGAAAGGTATAGGACATATGTGTCCGTATTAAACCACAAAGGAGCAGCCCTGAAAGCACAGGATGGAGTTTTGGACACCTCCCCAAACTCACTGAGGCAGACAAGTGCCACCAACCTCTGCCGAGTGCAGCATGTTCTCAATTGCATACTATTTCTGTTCTCTGGGACGTGGCGACAGCACATGTTCCTTGCTTTTACTGATGCTGCACAAGGCACAAGATTGTTTTAGCTTTCCCTTCTGCATATATGCTGCTCATTTGATCAAAGGCCGGGCATTTCACTTAGCCCTTTGACTGTTGTGAATGCAGTTAATCATGGATTCGAAGTTAGACCTATGAACAACATTATTAAACCATACTTTCTATTTTATAGTCATTTTTTTTCAGCTTGAAGGTCATGGGGTTCGTTGTCCTCTGAACATGAAGCCAGTGCTTCAAGCTAACACTTACATTGGGCATTTAAACTAATATTAGAAATTGCCCTACAATAGACCAATCTAAATATCAAATAGATCTGAATCCAAGAGTGCTTTCTAAATGAAATATTTCCTGCTTTGCATTGCTTGCTCTGTTCAGTTTGTCACTAATGTAAAAACATCCTAAAAATGTCTAGGCATTGAGTTTTCATATGCTTAGGCAGATGAATTCTCAGTTTTCAGAGCAGGCCTGCATGCTGAGCCAGAAGATGAAGGTTTAACGGGCTCAGCTGACTTGCCCACAGGAGCCTGGTGCCATAGGAAATGTCCTACCCTATCTGACCTGGCCTCCAGCTGCCACTCCAGATTCCGCACAGATCTCCTATACAGAGCTCATACTGGTCATACTGGTGGTAAGGCAACATAGTAAGGCCTGTAGTGATACCAGCACACTGAAGCTAAATACATTTACATCAGCCTATCAACGTGTTCCCACACAGCTCAGTGGCATCAAGAATCATTCTGAAGGGCTTCTAGTTCAGGCTTTTGAATTTCTTGATCTTGATTATGCATCTGTTAGAGCACTCTAAAAGTTTCACAAGCATATTAAATGTCAGGAGCATAATTTTAATAATGGTATTAATAATGATGGGTTAAGTGTACACAGTGCTTTACAAGGAACAAGATGCAGTTCATTCCCTTAAGGAAGCTCTTGTGGAGCTTAATTTAACTAAGAGCTTAGTTATGTGGAGGAGATGATAAAATAGTATAGAGGAAGGTTGAGGCAAAGGAAAGAAAGGGTTAAAAACTGGTTTTATGATTAGCTCTTGCTGTTCTGTGTTAGATCTTCTTATCTTTGGATTGGATGTAGTCCTTGAAACTTGACTTAAACACATTTTCCAGGAAACAAAACCTGATAAATAGCCTTGAGAATGCTTTGTCTTAAATCTGCTCTGACTTGTGAATCCTTCCGTGTCCAGGTGAGCGATGAGACTTGTAGTGGGACGTCTTGCATTGGTCTGGAGAAGGTCCAGTGACTTGGCCTGGTGCAGAGTTTCCATACAAATTTAAAAAATGAAACAAAAAGCCTTTCTTTTTAAATGGCACATGCATTTTTAATGAATGTAGTGAAGATTGGCAGCATTACTTCTGCTATCCAAGAAGCTTGCTTATCCTTAGTGCAAAGCTGTGTGATTCAAAGAGTACTTTGGCTATTCAAACCTCAAGTTTTCTCAGGGACAAAAATGTGCCCAAGCCAGAATTAATTCAGTTAAGAATTCAAGGAAGCACTCATGGAAGATTTTTCTACTCTTTACCCAACTCTAAAATAAAAAGCCAAAAAATTTTCTGAAACATTTCTTTTTTCAAGTGAGATATAAGAACAGAATGGCACTTCAAAAAGTTCCCAGCTCCACAAAACTCACACATAGGGCAGATACAGAACATTTATAAAATATTCTGCTTAGGTACCTGGATATGGACATAGGAGTGTCTGTTTAAGCACTCAGGTTCCAGCAGTTTGATAACTGGATGTACTACAGCATGTATCAACAATTGTCATACCCTGATGAGGTTGCTTTCTAACTGATGTTAACGTCTGCTTAAGCATCTCTCAAGATTTCCTCGCAGGACCAAATGCAAATCAGCTGCACAGCTGCAAATCCAGAGCAACACCATCAGAATCAATGGAATTACTTTGGATTTCCAGTAATGCAATTGAGATAAAAATCTGGCCCGGGAGTTTCTTTCATTTCAGCATTTTTGTTCCCCAATGAATTGTTGGAGGATTCTGTGTATTATTTGCTGTTTGAAGTATGCCACTCAGTCAAATATAGCTCTCAGCTTTTGGGAAAACAAGTCAATACTTCCTGGAAAGAAAAATCAGAGCATGCTTTAACAAGCAACATTGTCATGTCAGTTTTGATCTTGTGATCTTTTTGCATCAAGATCTATTTTTCCTTTAATAACTTCCGCAGATCGCTTGTAGACTAATCTCTTTTTCTTTTAGATCCAGGATGTCTACTGATTTCAGAGCTAGAGTGCAGAAAAAGGACAGGATGGTGCTGCCCATCAACCACATTATTAATCTTGTGCTGGAGCTTTATGGGACTGCAGACATTACAACCAACCCAGCTAGGAAAATCCAAGAGATCTCTTTTTGTGTTCCTGTATATCCATCATTCCCAAGAAAGCAGGGAGTTATGACAGATACCACCATATTTTCTCAGTGGTGTATCAATGGGCTTATGTCTGTGTTATAAATCATTATTTGTACACAGATATATAGGAATATACAGAGATATTTTGTTAAGAACTGCTGTAAAACACAAAGAAGGAAACATGCCAGGCAGATGCTGCTATCCCCAAATATTTGGGTATGTCTCAGGATATAGAAGGGTTTGCATGAATTCAGTCCTGTTTTACACAGATTGGAGTTCAGGAATCTCTGCTTCTATCATTTTCAGTGATGTCAGGCAGTGCTGGTGTAGCTAGTGCTTTTGTCATCTTATACCGCAGGGCTCACAAACCTAACTGGGGAGGTTCCAGCTCGAAGGATGTCTACATTCACACTGCGCAGCGCTGACAAGCAAGGTCTGTCAAAGCCCACGTTATAGGTCTCCATTGAGCTGATTGAGAAAAATCAGTTCTCCCATCTTTTTCTCTTTATTTTCCCATTCTGTGTTTGTTTTAGCCTTTTATGTGCTGTTTAGTTTCTTTCCTGCATCGTTTGCTTGCTCCTTTTTCTTTGCTGGATCTTCTGGCATTTGACCTTGTCCCACACCCCTCCCTTCCTAGTCCCACATTTTCCCCAGGCTTCAGATCTTGCACTTTCTTCCTCAGGGCTATGTTTTTGAAAAACAATCTCTTGTCTTTAACCTTACAGGCAAGAAATCATGGATATTTTGTAGCATTATTATATTCCTGTTAGCCACAGGGGCTAAGAGTAAATCTAAGCACCCAACATATCACGGTGGACAAAATGTTTTTGTTCCCTCTTTGTGCTGCCTAAAGCATCCTAAGATACCTCCTGCTGCACTACTCCGCTGGTGTGTGCTCTGCAGAAAGTGACCTCAGAGACTCAGAAATCATCCTCAGTGACACAGTGCTCCCAGTCCCCGGGACTTTTTGTTCTGTAGTTTTGGCCCCGACCTTTCCCCAAGCAACCAGCTTCCCATGGCTTATTGAAGTTAATATATTTCCATTCCAGAAGCTCTTTCTCCTTTGCTTTAGTTATTTTTGGGTGACTCAGTTAAATCACAACTTTTTCCTTTTTTAAAGGAACTGTATTTAAGGTGTTTGTAGAAGAAAACTTCCTTTATACAGAAAAGCACTTTGTAAGCTAGAGGGAAAGACATAATGAAGACCCACAGCCAGAAGCTTAAACTAGGAGAAAGCAGATATTTGTAACAGCAGACGACTGACAGTGAAAACTATGGATCCACCATCTCTTCAGGACAATAGTTAGTATTCTTCTACCACATATTTTTTATCATGAGATGTGGGTAGTCAGAAGTGTAGCTTTACACACCAATGTGCTTCTATCAGTGACTTTCACCAAAAAGATTTTTTTCTAATTTAGTTTTGAACTTTCTTAAAGTTTGCATCTTTTAAAGTCAGCTTTCAATTTTCTGTTTAAAAAAGGGTACCAGAACTGGACACAATACCCCAGAATGAACATGACCAATGACATAAATGCCAAATTAAATCCCTGGGCACAGTTGTTTATGCATACTTGTTTCTGTAGATGTGGCCCTTATTCTTTGTTCCTAGATGAAGAATTTGGGATTTAACTGTGTTAAAATGATCTCATCTGTGCTGCTTGAGTTCCCCGGAATTGTCAGCGCTTGCTGTAGCTGACTTCCATATGATCTTCCAACTTTACAGCACTAATTTTGTGGTTATTTCTAAGGCTCAGGTAAAGCTCAATCACACTGCGCTTCATAACAATTGCTGCTGAAGTCATCTTACTTCACTCATCGTTTCCTGTATTGATACCATGTAGCACTTTTGTTTGTTTGGTTGGGTTTTTTTTTGTTAATTAAAATGCTTATATGGTACTAAATCAACCACAAAACATTAACTGTATTATACCTACAAATTTTCCTTTAGCAGCTGAACTCATAATACCATCAAAGAAAGACGTTGGGTTTGTTTGACCTATTTTCTACAAAAACATGTTGATTGGCACTAATTATATTCCTTACCATTTGAATGCTGCTCCTTTTTTTGTTGTTTGTTTTTGTTTTTAACCAAGTACAAATTGGCACTGTGTTGCGTGCGTTGTCTTGTCCCTTTTGAAGTGCTGCAGGAAACTGGTTCTCATTCTCTCTTTTATAATATTCAGTACTAAACAGCCACTGATTGTGTGCAAAGCACTTTTTTTTTTTTTTCCAAAAGTTGACAAATTAAACAACTTTGGGTTTATCAGCTAGTTCTGCATGCTGAGGATGCCTAGCTGCAAACTTCAAGGCTCAGTTTTTGCAAGTTTTGCCTGCAGAAAGCATCCCAGATTTTTTTTTTTTTTAATAGAAAAAACCAATATTTTCCCAAATTTTATTTCTCAGGAATGTCAGAACAGTTGTCCTAGAAAATCTGGGAAATTAATTGCCTCCAGCAAATAAAAATCAATGAAACAGGTAAAGTGCCGTGAAGCTGAAAACATCAGAGGAAAAATTCTGAACAAGGAAGTGTTAGAAAATTATGGTGAGGGCTTGTAGCATCCCTCCTCCTTCTCCACACACAAGATGTGCACTTTTAATATCATCTCCCTCATTTTGCTTTCTGTAATATTTTTTATTTTTATCTCAATCAGCTAATTATATCTCGGATGATTATTTTTTCATCCAACACTTCTTGCCATTATATGTACGTGGTTGCTATTTTTTATGTGCCAACAATCATCGGAAATAAATTTCCCCATTATCCCGTGACAGATTATTAGAGGAAAAGCCTTTCGGTGCGAGCTGGGGATTTAACGGGACCAGAGGAAAACCTGATTTGTTTCATTGCCCTCTAGTGGCCTCACAGCACGGCTGCAGCGGAATGAAACGAGGGGCTTGTTTTGCTCTTTGTGTGCAACACAAAACATCACGTTTCGTCTCATTCCGGTCTGCTGAAGTTATTTGTCCGCGTTCGTGTAAGCTGAATTATCCCGCTGCTGTTTGTAAGTGATGACAAGAAGGGATTGATTCTGTGCTTTTAATATTTTGCTGTGGAAGAGGAAGATGCACATTGAACAGTATCGGTATTATTTATCAAGGGAATTTGGGAGGAACACTGATGTATGTTGACCCACAGTTATATACAATCTATACAGCCTATAAAAGTAGGCATCATTTTTTAGGCATGGTTTTCTGCTGCCGGTGCGGCGTGTAGTCGTGAATTCATCACACAGCCCAGCTGAAGGAGGGCCTGCAAACATTTCATCCCATGTACTTGAGAATGACCCTTCATCTCCGAGTGGAAACCCTCTCTGGGACCCGCAGGGGCTGATCTTTGTGCCCGTGCGGGTTCACGAGCATTCGTGGCTTTGTGTCATGAACTTGGCGTCTTCAGCCGCACTGACAGCCGTGGAAATCAAGGGTGCTCAGCCCCGTCCTGAGCGAGCTCTTCACAGTTGTCACGCTCAGTGCTTGACACTGGGTAGAGACCACAGAAATCAATGGGAGCTAATACTCATTTGGCAAATAGAAAAAAAAAAAGGTGGCCTTTTTCTTCCCCCCCCCCTTAATTTCATTGCAAGATAATGTTTGAACAAATATATTGGTACGGTGCATTAGGCATGGGGAATTAGATATTTACAAGACGTACCGAGGGCAGAAGGAAAGGGGAATAATGCTTGTGTTGGGAAAAGATTAATATATTAAGAATGACCTTTCGTGAATGTGGCGGGTTAACCGTGGCTGGCTGGAGGCAACGATGTTCATTTTGAACAGTAAGATCAGAGGAAATCAAGCGCTGCTCCAGAGTCTGTTAGCATTTTTTTTTACCTTGAGTTGAAATGCAACGTGCTTCTGAATTACGGCTTGTTAGTCTTAAAAAATGGAGTGACTTTTTGCCGTAAAATGCCCGTGCAGTATATATTGATTTTATACAATGTCATATTTCTGCGCTGCCGTGGAAGGAGAGAGGAAGCAAAAAAGCTTCGCAGGGCATTTTTGAAATGACAGCACAGCTCTGGCTCGGCTAGTTGCTTTAGGTCAGGCATTAATTTAGCACCGCAAGAAAATCACAGCTTTCATTAGAGAGCGGAGCACGGGCGACTTGAGCACCTGCGCGAAGGAGATGAAAGCACATTTCTTTGTACCGCCACGCTTGCGGATGCGCCTTGAGAGAGCAAAAAATAAAAAAAAAAATTAAAAAATTGCAGCTTTGCACTTCAAAAATGACTCACTCCCTCTGGTGGGAACATTTAATTCTGAGCGTGTGATGCTGCTGTCCCTCCTCCTCCTCCTCTTGCATCCACCCCCCTCGCCACGTCGCATTCATCTTGCTTCGCGTGACATCTGCTCCGTGTGCTGCAGAGCAGCGCTCCGGTTTCTATGGTAGCTGCTGTAGCCAGAGGACCCGTGGACCGGGTGGGGAGAGGAGGAAGAAAAAGCCCCAAATGTCCGGGTTTGGGTGCCCGATGGCCATTTCCCCTGGTCAGCCACCTGAGGTGCGTTTGGAGGGGGTGCCCCAAGGGCAGGGGGCTCCCCTGGATGGCTGCTGCTGGGGTATCAGGGGCCAAGGGCATTTGCTTTCTCCTCCAGCGCCGTGGCTGAAGGAGAATAGTCAAGTGGAGGGTGTGAAGAACGGCAGATTGCGGGTTTGGTTGAACTTCGCTCCCTGCTTCCTTTTGTCTTGCCGAGGTCTCCAATTTGGCAGCAAACGGTCCTCGGCTTCTGCCTTTCAGATGGTGAAAATGCAGATGCCAGACCTAAGATATTGTAATTAAGTGTCTATTTATAACATAGTTTGTCATTAGAATTACCATGTCATTTTATGAACAAGAGGGGATAATGCCAGTTCACAATCTACACCTGTAGCTCTTTTTATTTTATTTTATTTTATTTTATTTTATTTTATTTTATTTTATTTTATTTATTTTATTTTATTTTATTTTCAGCACAGTTCTTCTTTGATTTGTTCTAGCTCTGAATTCATTAGTAGGCCTGAATTAACATCCTGCTATATCGTCTGCAGCTTCTTCGCCCCTCTCTCCCTCCCAGGTATAAGCACTGGGGCTGTGGGCGGGCTCCCTTCAGCTACACTGAGTTGAATAAAGTAAACCCCACTCCTTCTTTTTTTAATTCTTCATGTAATGGAATCAGAATATGGGTTTTGTTCCTCAGACAGAAAACCCGTGAGGATTTTCAGTCGGGTTGCAGCATCATGGCTCACATGCCACCACTTATCACGGGGCATTGCTGCTCTTAAACCTCCAAAGTTTGGGATCAACGTTACTGTGTTACAAAAGATTACGAAGATATATTTGTCTTTTACAAAGATCCATTTGCATGGATCCATTGCAAAGATATATTTATTTTAGAACAGTTCATGCGTAGGAGACTAAGCCTGCAGGAGCCAGGATTGTCTAGTAAAATTAACATGAACTTGGAAAACGTGAGAGGAAAGGTTGTCAGAGATTAATATCACTCCTGGTTCCCGTATCTGGCATAATAAAGGGCATCCATCAAGCTCCAGCGTGCGGTGTGTGAGCTGGGCTCCCAGCATGGGCTGGGGTTGGGCTTTGACATGCCTTCAGCGAGGCAGCCACCAGCTTGGTGGAGCGAAGCTGGTGTTGGATGTACTTTAGAGAACTGTGAATAGTCTTTATATAGCAGAGTACAAGTCCCTTTCATGTCCCTGCTTCTTTCATTCCTTTTCTCTGAAAAATCTTTTCTTATTTTTTTTTCTTCCTTTTTCTTTAATGTTTGGAATTTCAGGAAGATAAGGGCAAGCGTTTTGTCTTGTGTGAACAACATTTTGCATCTTCAGGCACGCCTGCTACACTTTATATGGCTGTATTATCCAGCTGGGTTGGTACCTTGCATCTTTTCCATTTCCTTGGTTATTCCCATTCAATCCTATGTAATCTTTCCCCGAGTCTCTATCAGTGTGCCTAATCTCAGCTCCCCCTCAGTCTGTTTTAAGTAGCTGTCAATGGCACGATACATTTCCTACAACTCAGTTGTTGCCCATTGTGTGGGGGTCTAGGGTGCTGTTCTGAAATAAAATAACATATTTGATGGGAAAAAAAAAAAGGAGATGGAAATTTGTGTCAAAAGAAGAGGAAAACCTTTTGCCACACTCCGTAGGATCTCTGGTTGTCTGCCCCATTTTAAAATGCTGCTTGGACACCTGACCCACCCGTACACTTCTGTTTCCATCTATTGTGAGTGGAGCCTCTTCCAGTGGAAATCCCATCCTAGTCTTCCATCTTTAAGGACATTTCAATTCTATTTATTATCAATTAGTCCTCCTCATAAACAACTTACTTTTTTTTCTTCGTGTCTAAGAGCAGACATCAGTGGTAAGCTTCATATCTTCTTGTCCTGACCAAGTGTGTGAAATCCCTTGAGTTGTCCAGAGGTCACATCGGGCAGCTAAATCCCACACTGGCCTTCTAAACGCAGCTGTGGAAAAGAAGGTTGGATCTCTCTAGGAGGTGGTAGAGCTCATGTTCTCAACTTCCAGTTGCTATTTTGGCTACCACTTCAATATATATAGTTCTCACTGTTGCTACTAAAAAAAGGCATACTGAAAGGTTCTTTTTTATCAATGCTGCAGTCCTTGACAACTTGGCTGTAGGTGAAATGTAGTTAGATTTATATTTTTGTACATTTCTTTTGTACCAGTTGGTTGTTTTCTTGTCTCGGGATCGGTCAGTTTATGCCTTGTGTGTCTATGTATTGATCAATGTTTAAAGATAATATTGTAAATGGGATTAGCATGTAACAATGATATATTAATTGGTGTAATTCATCATTCTGCGGAAGCCTTCATTAATTTAATTTGTTTAATTAAAATAACCATTAAAATGCTGGTGCTGGATTTACTGGCACAAAACCACCGCTGGCTCCCTTTTTGTTAATGGGACAGAATATTACACAAGGTCTCAACAACTTCAACATTTTGCTAATTGAGTCAGCAGTTCAATTTGAAATTAGTGTTGCTGGGAAGGAAAAACAAATCAAATATAGAACCTAGTTAGCATTTAAAACTTAAAGCAAGGGGTTCCCTTATTTTCTTTTTAGTGAATGTGAGCAGGAGGTCAGGTTGTTCTGTGAACATTAAAAAATGTCATCACCCAACCTGCTGTATGTATGACAATGCGTCATGTTTATTCTGACAGAAAGAAGCAAACAAAACCCAATGAAAAGGTAATGAAGTAGAGCACCGAGGGGCTGGGAAATGTTACCCTCCGAAGGCTCTGAAATGTTTATTAATGCTGATGGTTCAATATGAAAATACAAACTGCAATAAAATGTCATTGTATTTTTTTTCCATTTCAACTTGTACTTTTGGAGTTTGCCCACGATTGAAAGGACAAAAATGAAATAATTCCATATGCCAGCATAAAAGCGCTGAATACATTGATGCTGGTAAGTAGGTCTTATTTCCATTGTGGTTTTGAAACGCTGTGCACAAGGTGGAGAAAGTCTGGTTTTATCCCTTTGGTGCAGCTGCCTTTATTGTCAACACTATAGCACTAACCTTGCAGGCTTTGCTTCTGCGTGACTGCTCTGGTTTTGCTTTTTCCTGCAATCTTCCCTCTTCAGTCTGAGCTTGTTCTGCCTCAGAGTGAAACACCCAAAGCCTTTTTTCTGTACATAAATACAGCAAGTGCCTTTGCTTGGGGCTCCTGAGCCCCCCTGAATGACCTCGGCCAGTTCATAAAACTTGACCAAAGTTCTTACGGCTTGGTAATCCTGTGGTAGATGCTGGTTATCTAAATTTGGTTATCTAAACCTAGCATGGTGCAGGATGAGATGCTTCAGGGTATCTGGGACATTTGTATGGGGCTGCTAGATAAACCAAAGGACCTGCAGGAGTCTGACACCCTTTGAATCATCACCTGGAGAGTAAAAGTGTCTGTTTTAGGCAACTGAATCCGATCTTTGGTTACTGGTAGACATCTCTGCTGTGGGTTTGTCCAGAACAGGACCACAGAGTGAGCTACAATTAACCTGTTTGCTTGGGCTATTTTATTCTGTATTTCAGGTGCATGCCAATGCTGTGCTGGTAGTGACATGCTAACCATGGCCATGGCCGTGGCCCGGGTCCAAGCACTGCCCTATGACTGTGCACGCTCTTCAGGTGTTAGCGTGGTCCTGGCATGCTTTCAGCCCTGCCCCACTCTGACTCTCCAAAGCAATGCCCATGACAGATCTGAAGGTGAAGGGCTGTTCTCAAGAGGCAGTTTCAGCGTGGCCAGAGCGCTGGGAGTAGGGGAGTCTGGTTGCTTGGATGTGAGCCCAGCGGCACTGCTTGGCCTGAGGACTGCATAATGAATAATGAATGATTCAGCACACTTTATTTTCCAGTATGAATGAAGCCATTCCACATCAAGAATTGCTTCTGTGAATGAGAAAGGCTTCTACTGTTGCCTTTGATCACAGTGAATTCAAGGAATACTCTTCTTTGCAGTCGTTTTAAATACTGCACTTAGGTGGATGCTGTTCTGCTTGTTGAGAAAACGGATGGAAATATTTAAAAAAAAACCTGTGCCATAGCCTTCTCTGGTGGTTGGAGATTTTCAGATGCTCCAGGCACTGAGAAGAACCTGGGAGCACTACTGGGTGACACTGCGAGGCACCACGAGGATGCAGGGTGGTGGGCCTGGGACTTACAGGCCATGCTATTTTCTATAACACTAATACACAAAGCACTAGTTCAGACCCCTCTGCAGGATGGTGTATGACTCTGATCACTCATCTTTATGGCATATTAATTGGTACAGGTGTAGAAAAGTCTTACTGGGGTAGTTGGGGAACATGGAAGTATTGTATGAGAGAAAGCTGAAAGAGTGTGAAACAAAAAAGATTTGTTTTTCTAGAAATAAATCTCTGGAGTAAATTTCAGGAGAGGAAGAAAGTTATTTAAGGTAAAGAACAATGTTAGCACAAATCCAAGTGGGTATAAATTGGCCATCTTTACATTTAGGCTGGAAATTAGATGTTTTCTAATCATTAGAGTAAGTGGGTACTGAAACAGCTGCCGAAACAGAACAGAGGAGTAAGAAATTCAAGTGTTTATGCAACAGTGCTTGCAAAGTTCATGAAAGGATGCATGTGAGTTTCCAATGGCAGGAAGCCGAACTTGGTAACACAGGAGGAGGTCTTTCAGACCTGTGGCCATGTAAGTGCAAAGTGCTACAATTTTATGAGCTAATGTAACCTCATTTTTTCCTTATTTTGAAAGAGCTGGGACTGCATTAAGCCATTATTCTCCATCCCGTGCCTTGTCTTTATGAATTTATAGATTAATTGGGAGAACCATTACTTTGTTCATCAATATTCAATTTCCTGGACCCTATAGTACACTTGTTTTGTGTGTCCTTCTATTTACAGCAGTTTGTGTAATGTTGCAAGCTGCAAAGCCTGATGTAATGAAAAGACTTGATGTACAGCAAAAAATAAGCAAGTCCTACGGCCAGAGAGTACTCTGATGATGGTTCGAAAGCTAGGTTTCCCAGGATTGTGTGCTGACAGTCAGTCAAATTCCAAATGAGTGGTTGTCACACTCCTCATAAAATACTTAACATTGTCTAAAGTTACCCGTGCAAAACTCTAAGCCTGGGCGCCAAACTCCCATCATCTTAATGACAACCATACACAGAGAAAGCTTAACATATCTCTTTCTAATCACAATGTTAGATGGCTTTTGCTCTTCGCTAAACATAACTGACAAATCTATCACTGTTGCATATACATGCATATATATAATTATTTCTTACATGTTTACCATTCCCATGTGTCAGTTCATAAAAGTGGGTCTGATGAAAGATGAGGTAGAGACCCCTAAAGCTGAGAGGGACTTCTCATGCACGTAAGTTCATTTAGGTCTTGGGTAATTGATATGTGAACTTGGCCAATAAAAAAGAAGTTAATGAGTGTGAAAACGCTCTTCCAAATTAAGCTTGCTCACATAAACCTAAAGTCCTGGCTTTAACATTTAGGTGTTTTCGTTATCAGGCAGAAGTGATGTTTTTTCCTGATGGGCCAACTTGTTCACCAGCACACAATACAGAATTTAGAATTTATTTGCACCAGTTGCTTTTATATTGAATACAGATCTCACATAAGTAAAATACTGAAGTAGACCTGTTCACAGATATTTAATGTGTGGAACAAAAAGGGCGACATTCATGGAATCAACTGTGCAAGTACTCTGTGACTGGACATAATAGGTATTTTAGGTCTTTAGAACAGATCCTCATTGCCACTTTCAGGCCTCCTTTTGCTAGATCTCAACACTTGAAATAAGAACTAGATATTGGTGATCCATGGTGTTTTCTGCAGGACCAGAAGTTTCCTGTGAGTAACCATATTTAATTCAGATGATCAGTGCATATGAAAACACTACTGAATACTGCAGAGTGTCCCTGATGTGGAGAACTGATTTGCAGTGTGGCTTGATTTTTTTTAAAACTGCTAGGTTAATTATTGCTTTGATTATGGAACTAGAATTGCCATCTGTCACAAGCTCTGTGGGATGACCAAGCTTATTTTGGCTTAGTGTTTTCCTACATATAATGTTTATTATTCCCAAAATAATATAATGTGGGACAGATACTATAATCCTGGGACAATTTGTCATGTGATGACTTTACTCATATCATCATATTGTACTGTAATGCAATTACATTTCCATGTGACACTGTTAGGCTGTGAGCTACATGATATTACATGGTACACAACTTAGAGTTGTGACACAGCTATGGAAAAGTGCATCTGACTGACATATCTCATCCGTTCGATTAAGGTCATTTCCACCTAACGAGTGTCTAGCGGTTAGCCAGTAGCTTTCCTGAAAGTTGAGAGCACTTGAGCAAATAAGATGGTACCTTCGGATTAGAGTATCTTCATTTTGTCAAGGATCCTTCTCAGATCTGTCACAAACTGCCCCCCTTCTCCCCTGCACTGGGAAGCTGTAGGATCAAGTCTTCTGGCGCTGACTGCTGTTGCTGTATCACAAGGAAAAAGGCATAAACACATCCAGTTTTGTTTGAAGCTCTGCAGATAAAAGTGAATATTTAACTATCACCTTGAACTGAAAATACTTCCAGGTGAGAAAACACAAATCTGTGGAAATACCACTAAATAAACAGGCAGATGTATTATCCCCTAGCTCAAGCTTCGTAGTAGAGCTTCAGCTCTGATTCTGGGAAAACACACTGCTGTAACCAGCCTCATCGTGAGGGCTGCAGCTTGCAGGCGAAGTTTCAAGCTCTGTGCCGTATAAAGTTGGGGAAAAACTCACATTCTGGGCCAAAGCTAGATTAAAGGATCATTTTACACACTGGCAAGTTAATATAGTGACACCACCAAAGGCTCTTGCAAGTATTTCCCCTGAAAAAAAATGGGTAGAGGAAAACTGTGGAATGTGTCACTTTTACCTATTAGTTGCTAAAAAGATACCTCCATGTCTTCACATGCCATTCCGCCCTGTCACTTACTCTTTGCTTCTTCAGGCTTTTCCTTGCATTCTTTGATCTAGGAACAATAAAGGATATTTGAACCCAAGATGTGTGCGAGGAATAAGTTCAGAATTAGTGGATTATTTCAAATGTTTCATATTAAGCTAATCACCCAGAAAGGAGAGGGCCAGGGTGTTACCTCCTTTTTCACTTTATTGAAATGATTCTGATGGAAATTCTTATGACCATTTCTAATCACATGAAAAAGAAGAAAAGAAAAGAAGAAAAATTAATTGCCAGCAGCCTGGCTTTCATGATGAGCTGTACTGACAAAATGCAGTGTCTGTCTATAGGCAATGAATACAGTGCATGTGATTTCAGACTCCAGGAGATGAGAATGTAAAATCTGTAGCAGATCTCTTGTCACCACCTCTCCTGGCCAACCAGAAAAAAACTCCCTTGTTTTTTTGTTTTTTTCCACAATTTTGCTGTGGAACCTGAGTTACTGAGTTTTTCAATTAAGTTTCCATCAAAGCCACAAACAGGAAAATCAATACAGTTCATCTAGCATTTCTAAAGTTGCTCGAGTACTGCTTGAAAGGAACACGTTAGCAATGTTTTTCCCCATCTTGTTTTGTTAATAATTTTTTAAAAAACTGATATTTTTAGTGTCTTACCTCCAAAGCACGAAACAAACTTAGAAGCTTGTTTTCCTCTCCTTCAGACACTGAACATGACTTTGTAGAAGCCTCTTGTTTATTACTGTGGGTGGGTGGTTTTGTGCCAGCCATATTGTCAGTACAATACCAATAAATGAATTCTCCCTTGGGCAGCAGCGCTAGGACATGTCACACATCCTCGAGCACGTGGCTCCGCTCTGAAGGACACCCTGCAGCCATGCCTGAGGCAGCGCTTGCAAGAGCCGGCGGAGGGCAGAGCTCTTTTTGAGGGTGAGCCTCAAAGGGTGCGCCAGAGATACTTGAGGAGATTGGTAATTTCGGAAGAGATGGCAGGATTGGGCCCCTGAAGCATTTCAGACGATTTTGCTGACAGTCTTTGCAAGTGGGTGCAAAAGCAGCGGCAAATTGTGAACCTAGCTGCCGTGTCAGCATCATTTTAATTAAATACATATTGCTTTAGTTAGCTCTATGGATAGCATCAGTTGTATTATTTCTTTAAATGAAGGGCTGGCATGCAAATGGAGTGCATTTAAGTGTAGAGAGCAAAGGACGGTATTAGAGCAGGAGAAAACATCTAAATGAAATGCAGAGAAAAGAATTGAGTCTCAGAGATATTACTGCTTATGGCAAACTTGGTTGAAGTGTGCATTCACCCATTATCTTAACTCCTCATGTGCACACAAATCGCATTCCCTGCTAATTCGGAGCCTGCATACTGTTAGCACAGTCACCGGGGTGTTTGGGCAGCATTATTAAAACAGCATTAGTATGCAGCAAGGTGCTCCTCGCCCTGCTAAATCACTTTGTAAAGTGGGCCTACAAGCTCTGCCTCTCTTTGTTATGACAGCATTACTCCTCGCGCTTCTGATGCAAGACTAATAAGACTTAAAAGTAGAGAGCTAAATTAGGTAGTCAGGAAATGAACAGAGGGTTAGAGACTGAACTGGGCTGATAGAGAAGAGCGGGCTGGTGGGAAAGGCAGGGGAAGAGTGAACACAGAGAGGGAGAGACCCAGGGGAGCAGGGCTGTGTGCACAGGACACAAGAGTCCTGAGCAGGAAGGGAATTGAAGCTTCTTCAGTACCATTAACATAATAATAATTTATGTGTATATATATATTTGCAAAACAAGATGATCCAGTGAAATGATGCATGTGAAAAGGGAGAGGGTGAGAAATAAGGAGGACAAAATACACAAAGGAATTAGAGAGAGAAATGGCTGGAAAATGAGAATATTCCTGTTCGAAGGAAAGAACATTCAAGTCATTTTTCTTTCCTACAGACTTTTAGTTCAAGAATGCTTTTAACCAAACAGAACGCCGTATTCCTGGTCCTATATGGTATTTTTTAACACTTGCCAAATGGTGTCTGCTAGCTTGTAACAGATGTAAAAGATTATTTCCCAAATCTGCAAGAATTGTCACTTTACACTTGCAAAGTGAAGATGTCTTGACTGGAAATACAGGAAGAATGAATTATGCATGGAAAGTGCTTCATGCCTATTTTTAATGGTGCATAGGCATAGTCTGAAATTTTGTTTCCTTGGCTTACGCTTCAGAGGAGTGTGAGTAAGGAAAGAATGAGAAGGTGAGCAAGGGAATCTGTTGGAAAACATGAGCCGAGATTTCCTGATTACAGAGATGCCAGTCCGGCACTGCAGAGCAATGCTGCTCTGGGAGAATCTAAAATTAGTCTGTACAAAGCATCAGTAACTTCATGGTACCTTTGTCACCATCACTAATCAAATGGCATTGCAGCTTCAGGGCAATGGCAGCATTAACAGTAGGCTCCCTAAATCCAGGCTGGTTATAAGGTTTATTTATTCATCAGCCCAGCAGAAGCAATCCTGATTGGAGCAGGATTCCCCTTGCAGCGTGGAAGAGGAATGCACGCTTCTTCCCATTGTTTTCAAAGTCACAATTTGGGACATCAGGTGAAAGAAGTTACAACCTCCCCACTGTGCTGGCTTGTCGCGGGTGATAGATGGCCTGCTCTCCCCGTCAAAGGTCTTGCACATCCATTGTTTATATCTGGTTGTAAAGGACAGGGAGACTGAACAGCTTGCACATCAGAAAGTTTGTGTTGGGGGGTAGATTAATGAGATGAAGGCATGCTTGCTACATCCATTTGGATCCTTAGAGGAGTCTGAATGAAATATTTCCAAACGGAGGATGTGTTCAGGTGGTAGCTTGAGTACATCATAATATGTATAAGCAGGAATGATAACAGAGGTAAAGTTGTAATTCATTTTTCATTCTAGATTGAATTTTGACTCCCTCAGTTAAGCAAAACAGATTTCTTTCCAACATGCGACATGAGAAATGGGCCCACGTGAACCTAATGAGGTCCAACAAGTCCAAGTGCAAGGTGCTGCAGCTGGGTCAGGGCAATCCCAGACATGAGCACAGACTGGGAGAAGAACTCATAGAGTCCCCAAGGACAAGCAGAGGCTGGAGCCCCTCTGCTCTGGAGCCAGGCTGAGGGAGCTGGGGGTGTTGGGCTGGGAGAGGAGAAGGCTCCGGGGAGACCTCCCAGTGGCCTGCCCGGGCCTGAGGGGCTGCAGGAGGGCTGGGGAGGGACTCTGTGTCAGGGGTAGGGACAGGACAAGGGGGGGCAGCTTTAAACTCAGAGAGGGGAGGTTTAGATCAGACATTAGGAAGAAATCCTTCCCTCAAAGGGCCTGGCGCAGGCTGCCCCGAGGAGCTGTGGGTGCCCCATCCCTGGCAGTGCCCAAGGCCAGGCTGGATGGGGCTGGGGGCAGCCTGGGCTGGGGGCAGGGGTCGTGCCCATGGCAGGGGGTTCAAACTCGATGGTCTTTAAGTTCTCTGCCAGCCCAAACTGTCCTGTGATCTCTATTATACTTTGTAAACTACACAGGGTACGTTAGAAAGCAATTTTTTTAAGAAAACATCAAGGTAATCAAGCTTTATATACTTGTGTTTGTTTCATGTTAAATTAAGAAAGAAAAAAAGCTTTGATTTTTTTTTTTGAGTGTGAAAGAACAGAGATATCCTGTGAGAGGGAGGATGTGTGCATACTGCTCATTTTGTGATGGCTGTGAGATTCGTCCCCTGGGACGGGGTTGGTTTTACCGTGCTAATGATCCAGGTGAGGTGGGATCTCCTGCTGCATTGCCCTGACACTGCGTTATCTTAGAGGTGATCCCTACCTTGAGAAGTTGTCATGGCAAACGGTGATTATTTCAGTTCTGACCTAATGAACATAGATGCTGTAGTGGAGAGCTGTAGGAAAGAAGAAAGTTGTCTCAGGTAGTGTAAAGAGCAGGAAGCAAAGGAAATCACTGGGGTAGGGATTTCTTCCCAGCATCTAGTGGTGAAAGTGACCTAGGTGGGCGCAGTCTGTGTTGCTCTCAGCTAATTCTTCCTGTCTATGGTTTAAGAGGCTGCTAATTCTTCCCTTCTGTGGTTTAGGAGACCACAGTGGCCTCTCAGTACGCTCTCATTTTCCTTTATCTATCTGTCTTTTTTATTGGCTTGGCCATTGAGAAAATCCTGCTTGACAGTGATCTTTGTATGTGGTGGTGTTGTGTTGGTACTTTGCTGTTTAATAACTGATAACTTTATTACAACTGCATAATGGAGATGGTCATAGTTGAGAAAATTCATAATAGAGTAGTTTAAGAGGTAAATAGGCCCTCAAGAATACAATCCCCATGCTCTGTGGGAATACAGCTACAGAGCCAGCAGTGCACACATGATGCACGTTTGTGTTCTACTTCTGTAAGAAACAAGTCATTACAGAGTAATGCTCCCTCCTGGCACTGCCTCTGCCTTTTGGAGGGGAAGGGAAATGTGCTCTGCCTCCAGTAGATTGGTTTGGCAGGTGCCTACTGCTGGCAGGACTTTGGCAGCTGTCAGACCCAGATGCCCAGCTCTGACTAATTTATCAGTGGCATCTGGGAGTCAGGTCTTATGTGACCTGGCTTTGCCAGCTTGCTTCTTGAAGAATGTGGTGTAAAGTTATGGTTAGTACGCTGCTTTCTGCTCTGTTGTTGTTTTTTTAGTCTGATTTATTCATGGCAGTCTTGGAACTGTGGGTAGAGTATCCATCACTACAGTGGAAGAGTAACAGCAAAAACTCTACATCGTGAGCAAAACCCAACTATACTGAATATATACATCAATCAATATGCAATGCCTCCAGCAAGTTTCCAGATGACTATACAATTTCTTTAAGAATTGTGTCTTATCATCTTTTGCTGCATATCACACTTGAGACTGTAAAATCACCAAAAGTTGTAAGGAAGTCACATTCCAGGCTGAAATTACATTAAAGTTTTGGCATGCCCAACAGTTTTTGAGTGAACAGTGAAAATAAGATTCCTTTAAAGGCTGGGAATGTGGTTCCTGACATGTTTGCAATATCGTGACTTTGTGTCCCTTAATTCCAAAGGAAGCATTAATCCATTTTGGGGTTGTAGACTGGGGGACCTGGTTTTCATGTGCCTCTTGGCTTCTTGGGGAAAAACCTTTCATATATCATGGTACTGTAATGTTTGTTTTATGTGTTTTATATTCTCACACAGTTACATCTTGTGCACTACATGTGTAAATCACGGTGACCCCATGCGGACCGATCATTAGCTGGTAGAAATAATCACAGCTCTGGTGGTTTCCAAGCATTCACTTTGTTTTATGCTAGCTGAGAATATGACCCGCATCCTTTCAAACCTGCTGTGGTAACAAAGTCGGTGCCCAATCCTGTTTTCAGCGAACCCAGGAGTTTTTTTGCAAATGGCTTAATGGTGCCAGAGAAGGCCCCAGATCTTATAGTTTTCTTTATGTGCTGCTTGCAGTTTTAGGGTTTGGGAATATGTTAACTTAGCTCTGATGAGAAGGGGGAATAGCTCCGCAGCGCTGCTCTTCATCTGTGGCAGTACATTTGTTGGGTAGGCTCTGTTCTTTTAATGCTTTCCTCAAATGCCATTTTGTAACAGTAAAATGCTCACTAAAAATACTAAAATATTTTTAGTTGTCGAGTACAAATCAGATTGAGCTGCACATTTCCCTCGTGAGTAAAAGTGATGAGTTTGTGTTCATTAACTCGGGGCCATCTGGTGCAGACATGCTGCAGTCTGTGAATCAAACATGCATCAAACTCCAGGGATCAGAACAACCGCCAGACCCAATGTTTGGGGGGCCTGGGGGTGGAGGGAGGAGGAAGAGGGCAGTCAACTATAGATTTTGCTTCTTTTAAAAATCATCTCTGCTCTACAACAGGTTTCATGGTTTAATGTAACGGTATTGTATAACTGCTCCAGGCTCATCAGTGACCATTCAAGTAGCCTTCAGGGTGCTCGCCTGCCGTTGAAGTAATTGTACCTGTTGTCCCTACTATTTTGTGTACAAAATGACTAACTAAATCGTACTGTGTTTCTCTGAGATTTTAAATAATGCATCTTGACAGTGCAGCTACACAGATGCATGAAAGAAATAAACCCAAACAGCCTTTCTCAGTTTTTCTGGGTTTACACTGATGCAAGTCAGTGGCGTTTTCACTTACATGGCATAACTGGATCAGATTTTGTTGCGTTTCACAGAAAACTTTCAAGAAAGGAGTTGTAATTAGAGGCCCTGATTCCATCTGAAATCCTCTCTGATTACCAGCCTGGCAGGCTTCATACACTTCTCACCCAAATGTCTCCAGACTTTATTCCTACCTCTCTGTATATGTTTTTTCTAGGCTCTCTACCTTCAGCCCTTCCAAGCACACGTCTCTCATGGGTTGCAGAGGCAGCTGGGTGGTCCCACAGGGTGGGAAGAGCCAGTTTTAGGTCTGCACATGTTCTGAGGTGATCCAGAGTCACCAGGCTCCAACTGCGAACCTGTGTCACCTTGTGAGTTCATCATCACATGACTCCTCCTCCTCCCATCTGTGTTGCATTGTTTATTCATCATTTTTCACCTCTTAACCCTCGTGTAAGCTTGAGAATAACATAGAGTGGGGGCTGTGGGAAGCATGGCAACACCTGTTATTTTTCTGAAAATATATGTATGACTTGGTTTCCCCTATTTGCCTTTTTACTGGGACCCGCAAAGAGTGAAGGGGTGAATTTCCTCCGTAGAAATGATGCATAAGGAGCCAGCACACACAAGGTAGGTTTGACCAGGCTGAACACAACCAGTGTATGAATGGCATTACGGTGGGAGGGTGACGACAGACCAGTGATCACACGTGGATGTTGCAACTACAGTCCATGGGAAGCAGAGCATATAAACCCAGCGAAGCTGGAACGTGAAACAGCAACAGAAGAGCTATTATTAAATATTTTTTGGTCCTGAGCCCAAGTGGCCACATGGATCATGTTCATGTAATTGCTCAAATGAAAACAAACCAGAGGGGCCATGGCCATATTATCTTCTGGGGTCAGTCCTTGGCCCCCTGTGTCCCTGGTACAGGCAGTGCTGGGACAGACACGGGGGGTGCCATGGGCCACCCAAATGCACCAGTGCCTGAGACTGTCCTGATCCTGCTCACTTTACTCATGTAAACCTAACCTTTGGGACTACAGGAGTATTTTGCACAGGCAAAATGGATGTGCATTTAAACATTGCTTTTTCTTTCCAGCCTCAATCCCTATAATAATATATTACGCTATTGTTATACAAGGTGTCTTGTTTTGAATAGGCCATCTGTATCACTGTAAACATCTGCTTATTCCTAGTTTATATAAGTTTTTCTTTCCCTGACATCAGGAGGGGTAAAATCTCCAACAGGGAGCTGAAATTATTGTGAGCTTACAGGAAGAGCTATATATCTAGAAAACAGAGAGTGCAATGGCTGCTGTCCATACCATCAGATTGTTCCACTGGTCTCCCATGGGGTTTTGCCCAGGAGAGCAAAAGGTACCGGAGTACCTCCTTAGTTGCTCGATGCCTGTGTTTGGACATCTGAATCAAACCTTGCAGTCAGAGGCTCCAGAGCAATTCAGCTGACCAAAGGTGGATAGATGTTTACTTTAGGAGTTGATTTGCTCTATGGGCTCCTCTGGGCTCAATTTAGTTGCCCACACATATATCTCTGGTGCTGTTAACGGTGATCTGGGATACCTGAGATGTTCACATAGAGCTGGCAGATGTGACTCAGTACCCACAGGAGATGTGAGGTGTGGGAATGGCAGTCGGTGGCTGGACAAGATTTTCTGTGGCATCTCAAGTAATGCATAGGGATGTCTGTGTTTAGACAACCATGTTCCGCAGTAGATCTTTATTGTCTTCAAAGGGAGCATAAAACCTACTTCTAAACGCTCAAGTCACAGTTTCGGGAGGAGAATCCCATTTTGTCTATTTCGTTAAATATACCACGGTATAGGTTGTATTCTCAGAATCTGTGATGCTCTTTGGTGGTCCACTGGCTTGTAGTCTAAAAGCCCACACTTGCAGAAGACAGGGTACTGTCTCCTCACTAAAATGGGCACAGGCATTGGGGCTGGAGGCCTCTTTTTGTTGTGGGTTGTGTTAGTACTTGTGGGCTGCTACCTCTGTCTATGTATAAATGAGAAACAATGCAGCTGAAAAACAGGATGAAATCCATAGAGAAGATTCAGGTCCATAGTCTGTCATGGACTTAATAACCCCCCAAAACCCTATTATTAATATATGAAGGGAATGAGAGCAGGAGTAAGTAATCGCTTCTGAGCAAAGATCAAGTTTCCATGACGATATCCCTATCATCAGATAATCCATACAGCAGAAGCTTGTCTGTCCTGCTGGGATGTATTTTGGCATATTTGGAAAGAAAAGTTCTGAAACTCAAACAGAATGACACCTTTGAAAAAGTTGCTTTTGAAAGATTTCCACTCTTTTCATCGCTCTCTTACACGACATGTTGTGTTAATGGGACCCAGTCAAAGGAGATAACAGTCCTGCACAGCCACCTTGTTTCTTCTCTGTTCTCTTTGAGTCTTCTCATCAAAATGACCATCCCTGCTCTGTCTCTTAATTTCCTGCCTGGATTCAGTCACTCTGCTCTCCCGTTAAGGGCAGTTTTGTGAATGACATCTTTGAAAGCTCATCATTGCTCTCATTTGCCTGTGAGGGAAATGACTGCTTACTCACCCCCTTTGGGAAATCAAGTTTACCTTCCAAGGAAGTCTCTTTTTTTCAGTGCTTTGTACTGGAGTCTTTGCAAAATTCTCAGTAAGCTTGTTGACTCTGCCTTTGTGGCACCTCTAGGAAGAGAAATGCATGTTCATGCTCATTTAGGCAAGAAAGCTGGTGACTTTCAGGCTCTAATAGCTCATTTTTTTTGAGTAACTTTTTCCATAGGACAAGGTGATTCTCTGTCATCCTCTGTTAAAGGATGTTTCAAAGTTGCACCAATTTCTTTCTCTACAGGGCTGATTTCCCCCCTTCAGGCTCATGATGTTTCAGAGTTTTGAGTCTTTGGATTTTGGTTGCTAATAGAATTCGGGATTCTGATTCTCTTTGTATTACCTGCCCGTTACTTAAGCTCCTTTTTTACTCACTTTATGGCTTCTTTGCACAGTGAGTGCAGGAAGTTCACAGCAAGCCTTAGCTGAGATGAAAATGAGGTGCATAGTTTTAGTTCAAAGGTTCATTACAGCGCTTGACTTTGCATTGCCTTGATGGGTCTAAAGCTTCCCCAGCCTTCAAAGTGGGTACCAGCACACGGAAACCTGACCCAGCACAGCTCCCAGTGTCCAAGCAGAGTGCCGTTCATTCACCAGAGCCAGCAGTTCTTGTGATTTGCTCTCCACGCTTGCCGTTATTGCCATCTGCAAGGCAGTTATTTGGAGTATCGCGGAAATTATGTGATTGGGTGCAATTCTAAGTCAGGTAGCAGAACCTCAGCAAAGCAATTTTCAGGTTTATTTTTTGTTAGGCTAACTGAGAGAGGGTCACTTGTGCTTTCTGAGGGAGACTTTATTAAGTATTAATCTCTGGGAATGGAGATCTCTGGGGGCTGTGGCGGATCAAACAAGGTTATTTTCATAGATCTGCACTTGTCTTTCCTCTGCTCCTATTTCCTTTCAGAAATTGCTTCTTGTGTGAGAGAATAAAAAGAAGGAATTTTATTCAGCACTAAAGTGTCCTTATTATTACTCTTATTCCGTCTTGTCCTTTTTTGTTTGCTGGGCTCTCTTGTTTAGCTATGTGTGTACCTTTCAGAATAGGAGACAACATTTTCTAAAGCCCCTCAGTGATTTAATAGGCTCATTCCCAATAAAGTCAGCAAAGTTCAGGCTCCTCAGCCACTTTGGGGATTTCAAATATGCTGCTCTGAAAGCTATCAGGGGCAATGACTGTCACATACTATGCCAACGTGCTGCATCTAGAGCTATGCCAACATACTGTGTCATGAAGCTATGGCACAATATTAACTGACAAGGAAGAGCCAGCTTGTCTCCTTTATAAATATGAGTGCAGTACAGCTGTGCACTCGCACTGGGGTATGTGGGAACAGTATTAATTTAAATGCTTTAAATCCATCTGGATCTTCTTGGCTCTGTTCAGCAATTCTAGAAGAGCTCTTTTTTGAGGCGGTGTATCTGAAGAATTCCATTTAATTCGGATAAATAATCCATTGCTATGTGTTGATCAGAAGAGAAGGGTGAAGAAGTCCTAATTAATCAGATATCTTCCTAATTACCTGTGGCAGAGATTTCCAAGTATGCCAAGTGCATAAAGCGGCCGAATGGCTGGTTTTGCCTAAATTTGATATAGACCCTTTCTGAAACTGTTGTATTGAATTTGTTTTGATTTGTGCTGAGGAGACGGCAGCAGCAAGTCAGGTAGATTAACCGTGGCTTTTGTACATCCCACCTCGGAGTGTCATCCCTTTTCTTCCCATCCACTTGGATTGGGACTTTGACTACAGCATTTTTAGCCCTAAATTTCGAATAGTTCTGATGAAGCTTTTATGAAAAAAATCCAGTTGTTGACTGTGTGTCATTAAAGAGAGAGGGATCTGTAATTTTAGCCATAAGGTTTCTTGGGTTTGATTCATGCAGCCTTTTAAAAACAGCCTGTTTGGTGCATATACGGAGTGAAGCTTTACAGCATTTCCAAGCATTTAAATGTGATGTTCACTCTTTCTATGGGCTCTTGGTACTTTTGGACCACCTCACTGGCCTAAATCTGCTCTCTTGGTGGGGAATAGTACAAACCAAAAGTGCTAGGTGGGAGTCAGTTGTCAGCTGCACGTACGCTGCATGAAGAAATCTGCGTGCCGTAATGGTGTGTGATTTAGAAAAAGCTCCAACCATTTGGCCCTCTGAGCTTGTGCAGGTCAGAAATCACCCCAGGAAGCACTGAGTTGTGCCCAGATGTCTCACAGGAGCACTTGCTATCCCATTTGCTGGATATGAGCCACTGTTTAGCATGGCCACTAACCCATTTGTGTCAAACAGGTCCCAGATAGATGTAGGAGAGGAGGACGGGGTCTGTTGGAGCCCAGCGGCGTGCCCAACAGAGCCTGTAGCTTCCAGTGAGACATCACTTTCCTCCCAGTATTAAGGCTAAAAGGTACAAGCTTTTCTTCTTGACAAGCAGCAGGAGAAAAGGCAAGATGGGTAAAGTAAAGAGAGGGAGATAGCACTGCTATAAGAATGGCTGCAATCAGGTTACAATGAGATTGTGTCAAATCTGCTGTAAAAGTTCTAATAATTAATTGTTTCTTAAACTGTGCAACCTATTTGTTTGATCTTTCTTCTGCATTTCTAAAGCAGTATATCATTTATTTTTCTTCACGCTTTTTTCCTTGTGAACCATATTTCTATACTTCATACTTGATTTAGTAACCATAGCAATGAAATAAATGCATTGTCTTCATTTACAATGGTGTCTAAATAGGTACTCATCTCTGTGTAAGTCCTTTAACAAGGGATAGTTCCCTACCACCATAATGAGAAGGCTATGGGCTATGTTACTGAAATAATTTTCACTTTGATTTTGTGACATCAAGCCCAAAAGCCTCTGAAAATGCATTTATGTCTCCTTTATTTCTCAAGAGTATACGTGGAAATATATAACCAGAACTTTCCAGGGGTAATTTTTCTGTAGAGAGAGAACATGCTTAGCACTATACTTTTCCAGACACAAAGAGATACATTAATACCTTTTATTTTCTTCCACTACCTTCACTTTATCAGTAACCCACAAGTTTCTATAGATTAACAAAAAAGTGTACTGACTTGTTCCCTAAGAAGGAGTAAGAAAGACTACATAGTCTTGTCTGTTAAAAGATGTAAACTGTTTTCAGTTCCTAAGCTTAAAAACAGAAGCTGCAAAAAGAAGGAAGGAAGGAAGGAAGGAAGGGAGGAAGGGAGGAAGGAAGGAAGGAGGGGAGGAAGGAGGGAAGGAAGGAAAAAAGAAAGAAAGAAAGAAAGAAAGAAAGAAAGAAAGAAAGAAAGAAAGAAAGAAAGAAAGAAAGAAAGAAAAAAAGAAAGAAAGAAAGAAACTCTTTTTGTGTTCTTAACCAATTGCTTTTGCAGCTGCATGACAGATACATGATTCCCCTTAACTTATTGACCTCTTTTATATTAATTCTGTTTATCGTAGACATATGAGAACACAATTTAGTCATTTTTATGGAAAACAGACATCGATTTTTATATCTTTATGCTCCAGTCACGCTATAGCCTCACAGCACCTGTAAGAGTTTGAGATGTTTGAGCAGCAGTTTGCAACTATTTTGTTCACTTCTTATGGCACAATCAGAGAATGCCGTGGTAGATTTGTACCGAAATTACAGCAGTTCCTCTGTGCACCACACTCTTTCCTTACCTCTGCCATGAGCAAGAAATGCTTGTGTCAACACTGAATCTGGCCCAGATAAATGCAAACTGTGTGTTGCTACCAGTAACACCGTGAGCATCTCTTGTATGGAGTGGTGTTACAGCTACTGAGATTTGAATTTAAATTTTTCAGCTCCAGGCATATTCTTTAAAAGAAAAGGCTTATTATCTGTTTTACATATGGAGCCTCAATTTCCAGGAAAAAAAGACTGGAAAGGATTTGAACTGCTAGCAAATTAGAGACCTAAATTAGACTTCACTGAAGATTTTATACAGAATTTTTTCTTGACTAAAAGTATGGTTTTAACTACAGGAAATTTTCTTCTGAGGATGAATTTCCTATTTTTGGATATTGAAGCTTCTGAAAAAATCCATTTATTCTGTTGATTGTGTATATATGTTGACATATGTATGTGTGTACATGCCATATAAACAGACATTATCTAGATTTTTGCTTTTTCACGAAAGCTAAATAAAATCAGTGGGGTAAGAACAGATGAAAGTGCAGCGCTTCCATTCTATTTTTTTTGTTTTGTGTGAAAGGAAAGAAACCTCCTGCTAGCTCTGCTTTTAACTGTAGGTCTTAGCTTCTGGCCATTGCCTGTGCATTATAAATGTCCAATTGCAAAAGCCAGCTGCTGACTCTGGACTTTTAAACTCTGCGCCTCCCTAACAGCCTAAATCAGGAAAAAGTCTCTCGCGAGTGCATAGCGTGGCTAGCAGCAGGATAGGTAATTTGTACATTCCCTGGGGTTTGCAGGGAGTCTGAAAATTGAAATTGAAGCTTAGCCCTATGTCCAAGTAACATCACTTCTGTATCACCTGCACATATGTTACTTAAACAGCTCTCACCTGTGTCCCCACTGGGGTTTGAGCTTTGACTGCTTGAACTAAAGCTGTGCCCTGGCTGGGGCTGCAGCAGTTGTACTCTGCATTTTGGGCACAGAACAGGGACTTCCAGCACACGGGGCACAGGGGGCCGCACTATGTCTTTTCAGAGGAGACAGGTGTGTGCTGCCTTTGACTCAGCAGGAAAATCTTTTTATCTTATGAAAACCTTCTGAAATCCTCTTACTTTTTACTCCTTGCAGTGCTGGTTTAGGTGACAGGGCAGGTAGTTCTTGCAAAGGGTAATGAACTTTGGGGGCTCATTTTATAAGGAGGCCGGTAAAGGCAGAGACTGTTCCTTAAGGCTGCAGTAAAATAGCAGTGAAGCCTACTGGTGGACGGATCACTTAACCCTAAATAATCACAATAGCAAAATAGAAAAAAAAAAAACACAATATTCTGGTGATGATCAGTCCTTTCTTTTATGTATATATCAAAGCGATAATGAATAGAGAGGTTATGGTAAAACAGGGTGTTCATCCTGTCTCACCAGAAAATTCATGGGCTCCTTTCACATAGAAAATTGTTGTCTTAATCTTTTTGATGTAATTGTTTGTGCTGCCTTCTTCCTTCATCCCCTTCCTCAATTCTTTGTCCCCTTAGGAAATGACTTGGTCAGCTACATCCTGAGTTCTGACAAACAACTTTTAGATTTTTTAATTTAGATTTTTAAATTTTGAAACTCTGCGTGTCCCAGAAAGATGAGCAAATGCTCTCGTTCTTATAAAACATTTTCCTTCTCATCTAATAACACCCTCAAATAAGCCCTAAAACAGGCAAATGTTGATGACAAAGCTCCGTGTTTTCTCAGAACATTATTCAGACTGCCCATATTTGTGAGGTTATTATGAATTATTATATCAATGGGCCAATAAAAAAGTACAATGAATATGGAATTGGAAGGGGTGTCCTGTGTCTTCAAAGTTCAGTCTTATGTTACAGAAGACAATATCATATCATGTGGTCCTTTTCCTATAGATGATCCGACTTTGCTTAGAAATGCCTCCTTTTCCCAATTTCTCTTCCACATGTGAGTCTCTTTAATGGGTAGCTCTATAATCTTATTTTTTCTAAGAGCAGAGGAAATCAGATTGTTGCTTTTAGAGTAGCTGGTTATGGAAATGTGGGATGTAGGGAAATTTACTCTTCCATCATTCAGAGCTTCTGAACAGTACAGGACTGCTAGAATGAAAATACCAGTAGTGAAAAAATGATGTTGCTATGGGGTCTTTCAGAAAGAAGCCCAAACTTGTCATTTTGGGGGCTCCTTATGAAGTGCCTAGCCCTTTTGCAGCATTGATTTCCCATGCAGGACTCCACACATTGTCACAGGTCTTCTGCAGTGGTTCTCAGCAAACTTTAGGGGGAAACTTCACGTGGACTTTGGAGTGGGGATTTGGCAGACTCGTCTCCTCAGAGGAAGCACCTACTCTCCCAAAAGTAGAAAGGCAGATCAAAATAATTCTGGTTGGCACTTGAGAATGCTGAACCCGGAACCACTGACTGATGCTATTTACCAAAACAAGCAGATCTGATCAGAAATCTCCAGCTGCTACAGGAAGGTATGAGTATGAAGGTGTTTCCAGAGAGGACTTGATCTATCGACATGGAATGAAATAGACACCATTTATACATTTCTTTCACATTTTCATTTTTCCAGGGTCCTTCAGGAGCCTTGACCTGAGCGATATTTGTCATCTCAAGCTTCCTTCGGTATTTGCACCTACTCTGGTTTCCTTTGGGTGCAATGTCCTGTTTTTTTTTTTTTTTTACCAAAGTGCAGCTTCAGAAAAATTGATTATGTATCAGACTTGAAATGTTTACTTTCCTAACTGGCATGCTAGGTAGGAATATCTAGGGACAGATGCAGCTTCTGAATTAGATGCTTGCATTTAAGTGTTGCAGACGGTGGCTAACTGTGCACTAGTCAGTAGACCCAGTGGAGTCTAGAGATCTACGCAGGTGATCAGAGGTCTACTTAGGGAGAGCAGAAATCTTCCTGAGTGACATTGATTCAGTCCCCATTAACTGTACAGGGCTCTTAGACATCTAATGCACATGTAGACCCATATATGTAGACACTTAAATGGAGGTGTCATACTCTCAAACTGAATTCTTCCCTTAGGACCAAATGATCTGCCTTATATTAAATGATGTAGTGTCATTGGAGATGTCCCATCATATTCCTGCTGGCTTGTAGCAGCCTGTCCAGGTAGGTGCAGGTCCCCTGTAGGGTGTTCATCATACCTGCCAGCCCTGTGTGGACAGTTAGGATGCTCTAGGTCATCACAAACGACATTGGATTTCAGCATATGGTAACTGAATTCAGTCCATGTAGCTACATAAATCTACGTGTCCGATGCTGGTTGTCACCCCTAGTTTTCTAGAAAGAGACTCTCTGAGGTGTTATACAAGGGTGCCACTGAATTTAGTCCATGAATGTGAAAGCCTCTGTCAGTGCAGCACATGACAATGTTCCTGACACTCTCTGGTTTCCTCGGGACATTTAAGGAATTCATTTCAGAGGCAGTTTCTTTTCATGTACATAATTTGATCCTAATCATCTTTATACACATAACATTAAGTTTTTCATTTGCCTCATTAACTGTTGCTTTAAAATTTAAATGGTCAAATATTGATGAAGTACCAAGCTCAGGGACAGACCATATCCTTATTCACCACATTCAACTGTTGTTTTTTTTTTCCATCTTATGCATTTTTCATCAATTTCTCTCTATGCGCTGATCAATCACTTTTCCTTTTGCCAGAGAAAAATGTAAAATAGCTGAAAATAAATGTCCCGAATTACCCCAAAGTGCTGCTTCAGAAGGTGGGGGTCTCTTTTAGATCCCATGTCATCTCTACGTCCTCTGTGGATATCTCAGATGCTGTAGGGGCAGCTGGGATGGCATTAGATGATTGTCTTCAGGCAACTGAATTGTTTCCTGGGCAAGCTCTCTGCCTGCCGGTGGAAGTGCTTTCCCTCTGAGGCATCCAGGACCAAAATATTATCTAGGATCGATGTCAGCAGTTGCAGTCGGCGGTCCATGGAAAAGCTACCTGTAACTCTTATAAAGTTGAGCCTCACGCTTGTGGATGTTGCTGTTTCGAATATTGAATTCTAACAGAAGAGGTTAAAAAGAACCCATGTGTTTTCCTGACAGCACCACCTAGTTGCTGTGTTTTCCACAAAGATATGATGTGCCCACAGGTAGGAAAGACCAATGGCAAGGTGGTCAGCAAGGAAGCTGGGGTTAGAAAGTAGACCTTACAGTTAAAACACTGGCAAACAGCGGCTCCCTTGTATTTAACTAAGCAAGTATAGACATCAGCTGATATATTTTATTTAAAACTTGTGCATCACAGCTGCTCCAGACTGCAAGCCTAAAACATATCGCGGTCATTCTGGGAATCCTTTTCTCACTGGCTTGAAAATGTCCCTGTCCTAGAGATTTAAAAATGTTGCTGACCTGTGACGTGTTTTTCTTCAAATACATTTCAATGGCAGAATTTGTTCGTTGCTTTCTAATGAGGAAAATGATTTGAAAGGTATGTGATTTGATTAGCTAAAATTATCTCAGAGGACATGTGATACTGCTAGATGGGCTTATAAAAAATCAGTTATGGGCATGATCTCTATGTGGGGAATGTATTTGTTATTATTAAAGAAGCAAGAAAACCAATCAGTTGTGCACTCCTTGTGCAGTTTTACTGGGGCTGAATAAATCAAAGGTTTAGGTTTTAATACCCAGTGGAAAGCGAAAATGAAGTAATGGGATAAAGCGCATCAAGTCTTTCATTCTCCGTCAGTAGTGCTCTCCACGGTCAGAATAATAATGTGGCAAACTCTTGCTTTCTAAAATCTGCTTTGTAGGTTATACCTACTGAACAGTTTGTCTCATGCTTGTCCCCATTCGCATCAGTTGGTTAAACATAATAAAAGACCCGAAAGATTACAAAACCCGGACGGTGTTCGTATTTCTGGAGGCAGAGGATGGGACAATCAGGCCAGTGGTGCAGAGGTTCTGGCAGAACTGCTGTTTTATTTCAGAAGTTGACTATTTTCAGGCTCAAGATTTTTGGTGTAGCTCAGCCACTAAAATTCACTTATGGCTGCTCAGTCAAACTTTCTACAGATCTTATGAAAGCTGATATAATTATCTTCCTAACTAACATACTGCATTTTATGCATTCTTAAGAAATCCGTAGTTTTATATATGCCATAATATGCATATCAATAAGAAGCTCTTTAGGAAAACCTATGGGTTGGCATAGCTCTTAGACCACCACGCCATGATTTTCATGTAATAAGAGTTTGTGTTTCCTGGATTTGCAGGGTTGGAAGCCTGTCAATTGGAAACCAGAGGCATGTTCTCCAGTCCTGAAATTAGTATTGTAGATCCTTCTTACAATCCCCAACTTTTCAACATCCTTTTAAAATGGGGTCACCAGAAGTGGATTTAATATTCCAGTGTTAGTCTTGTTGCTGCTGTAAATGAAAATCAAGTCATTCTCTGCTCCTGCTCCTACTCTGCTGTATGCACGTCTTTGGATTGCATTAGTGCTTTTCAACGCGGCATCCTAATGGGAGCTAGTGCTAAGCTGTTTGGCTACTGTGACCCCTAAATTACTTTCAGATGCTGTTTTCCATTATGTAATCCTTTGTTCTCACTGTTCCTGCTTTCCTTCTTCCTAGCTGAACACAGAGTCATATGTCTATATTAAAATATGGTTTTGCTGATTGAGCCTAATGTACTAAGGCATCCAGGCTGATTTTATGGCCGCCTCACTCTCCTTAATACTTATTATGATGTCAAAATTTGTGTCATTCACAAATGTTACCAGCAATGATTTTAAGTTTATTTCCAGATGCCATAAAAATATATATTTAGTAGTATTAGACCTAAGACAAGGCCTTTAAAAGGTAATGCAACACTTAAAGAGATGGCTCAAACAGTTCAATTTATACAGTGTGAAACCCTCTACGTTTAGGAGTAATTCTCAGGTTCAGGCAGTGATGCAGATGAAAGGTGAGTAGCCGCGCTTGTGGTATTAAGGGTCAAGATGGTGCAATAAAACCCTGCTTTGCCTTCAGCCACACACACAGAAAGAAGCATTTTAAGGGTAAAAACGAGGCAAACATCGGCAGCTAACATAGCCAGCTGGTCTCCTGCAGTTAATGGGGAGAGGAGGGCTCCTCTGCAGTCGAGCTCCAAGCAGGACCAGGGTGCACAGAAGTGCCTCCGCTCTCTGCGGACCAGAGAAGGATGTCAGCCTCAGTGCCTGGAGCTGGGGGATGTGAATTACCCCTTTCCCCCAGCTGTTAAATAATAATCTCGGCTTTTTATGGCTCCCTAATTTGAGGTGCCGAGCACCTATGAAATTCCCTCAATAAATAACATGCAGAACTTGCATTAACATCCTAATGTTCAGAAGCCATTTTAGGCATTAGAGTAGTGACAGTGCTAACATTTCACGAGCAGTGCTAATGCTTCCCCTGCCTGTGTTTGTTTTACAGGGTTCTTTAATTTCCTGATTGCACACTGGTTTCCAAATAATACAATACAATGTATAATCATTTTCTACAATTCTTAGAAAATGTATAGCATGGTATAGGCAAAACAGTGCAGTATTCCTATATAATCTTCTACACGTGCAGTGTTATAGAAAAACAATCCACATCAGAGGAAATAAACAGCTCTCATGCATTTTTTTCATATAAATTAACTGTGTATCTAATTGCCTCATCTGCCAGTCTGTAATTTGCATGTATTCACAGGTATATTGCTTTTGTGTTTAACTGCTTCATTTCCATGAATTGTATGCATAAAGGTGTTGTCGAGCTCCATGTAGTACAATGTTGCTCGCTAAAATATTGAACTACATTCCTTGGAGAGAAGAAAGATCATTTAAAGTTGATTAAGATCGTTTTAAGCAGAGTAAGCATACAGTGAAGGAATGCTACCCACGTTTTGTGTATAAACAAAACAGTACTGGAGGGAAGTCTATGAAATGAGAGAGTGTAGATAACAGCAGAGTCACCCCAAATTCTCCTCCTCCTATGAATAACCTTGTTGACTTCAGGGGAGTCAGAGCAGAATCAAATCTGTGCGAGATCTAAGGAAGGCCTTGCCATGTGCACTGTCTAGGGGGCAGAGGGAAGTGTGCAGGTGCAACTCTTCTAGTGGCACTACCTGATTTTGCTGATTGCTTAATTGTAATGTGCTCAATACACTTCTTTCAGAGTGGAATTTCTTAAATGAACACCACTTAGAGCTCATTAGCACCCACAGGTATAGAGCAGCCAGTATTGTCCTGGTTAAAAAAGTACCCAGAGGAAGCCTCAAGGCTGAAAATGATCACGTATGAAAACTTGAGCCTGGATGTGGAATTTTGGAGCATTGGATCAGTTAATTCTTGTAGTACGTCGCAATGACCCACAAAGCCATGTGGGACTCTTCTTCTATAAGGCTTTTTCTGTGTTCAAGGACGGGAAGAATCCATCAGTGTGTTCCATACCAGTTTATTCCCCTCTATGTCCTATTTACATGTGGGAAGGTTGAGGTTAGGTCAGGGCTGGGGGTTGACGGGTGGAGTAGCCCTCCAAGGATCCCTCCTTTTTTTTTAGGAGTTTGTAGGCATCTACCTCTCAGACTTGCTGCCACGGTGCTGTGGATATGCATTTGGGGGAGCCTGGAGTGGCTTGTCAGGATGCAGCCTGTGGCTATGTCTGTGCTGATAAGCACTGCCAGGGCACGGGCCAGGGCACCGGCCTGCTGCCATTCTTACTCGTGTGGTCCTGGCACAGTTTTGGCCCCGGTGAACTTCCCAGATACTTCCCAAGCACAGTTTGGGAGCTAGCACTTGCCAGAGACAGCTCCCAGAAGACACTTTGGATGCTGCTACCCTGTTCTGGAGCGTAGGAAAGCATGGGCACAGCCAGCCCCTGCCAGCTGGCCTCTAACATGGGGTTAGTTGAGTTGCGGAGGCGTAAACTTTCCATCCTCAGTTTGAACAAAGTTCTCTTTTGGAGCTCCCATCCCTCCTCTGGGGAGGATCCAGCACAGATACTTTTAGCCACCGCGAAGCGAGAAGGCTCATCTAAGCTCCCAAACCTGCGGGAGCGCAGGGAGCCAGGCTCCTCCAAAGGGCGGCTTATCCCATTAGGTACCGATTTGGGAATGACAGATGGCATGTGATGGATGCTCCCCTTGCTGCTGAGTGCATCTCGGTGTCTACAGGAGGGCAGACACCTTCTGCAGGATGCTAGCCAGAGATGGGTGCTCCACCAAAATGAAACAAGAGCGCGAGCACCCGACCCGCGGTCGCTTGTTAGGATGATGTGGATGAAGTTCATCCCTCTGCAAAAGGTTTTATATAGTCACAGCCTTCGCATGGGATGCAAATCATGCAAAAGCTCTCACGTTGTCTGGGTACGGCTCAAAAAAATAGCTCAAACCGAGCCTCAGTGGCCGAGTGGTGCGTACGCATTGAATTGCAATGGGCTCTCATCTCCGATAAGTCGCATCCAAAAAGTGCTGATTGGAAGAAGAAAACTTTCAGCTAATTAGCGTCTTTTTATTTTTTTTATTTTTTTTTCCCTCTGAGCTCTGACTACTGTTCTTAATTTCCTGACCAGCTTGTGCCCTTCCCCCGCGCCTCTCCGAGCATCTGTGGTCGTTTCAAATTGAGCTGTACTACCTGCTGCTCCGACTTTCTAACATACCATACCAGTTGGTTTGCCAAACAGTGAACTGCCAGCCATCTGCCATCCAAATCAGAATTTACATTGTTTCATCTTAAAATAACGCCTTCGGAATATCAAGTAACTCTCTGCATCAGGTTTTTGAGAACTGAAAATCAGCCAGGATTAAAAACAAATACCAAATGTGCCTCCGAAAGGAGGAGCGGTGAGGGGAGAGGGGGGAAGTTGGAGAGGTAAAGTTTTTCATTTACTGTTTACCTGATCTGGACTGAGATGACAACGCTGATAATTTTAACTGTGTGAATGCAATCTTCTTAACACGGCATCGTTTTCACGGTAGCTGGTAAAGTGGAGCGGGGGAATTGGGACTGGTTTCTTTGCATTGTATGGGACTATGTGACTTCTGCTCCAGTCCAGTCCTGCCTGGAGCCCAGTTTGCCTCTCTTCAAATACTTCAAGCTGAGTATTCACCAGTTCATGGAGTATTTCAGCCTTGGATCTACCCTTTGGGTGCAGCGTTTTCAGAACGAGCTGCAAATAAATGAGTCAATTGTAGTCAGAGTGCTAAGGTAGTGGAGAAATTTGCCTGATTCCTTATTCCCATTCATTGAGAGGAAAAATAATAGACTTACTAAAATTGAGAAACACATTCTGCAGTTTGACTTTAAGCACTTTTAATCAGGAGGCTTTAGGATACATATGTCAGGCAGTGATGTGCTGTAGAACTTAAGCAACCCCCCCACTGTACGCTGGTAAAGGAGGTCTCCAGAGGTGGTGGTTGCTTGTAAAATTTGCTGAAAGAAGGAGGAATCTAACTGACTGATCACAGCCCCTCCATTCCTGTGATCTAAACCATAACACCGTCCAGTACTTCTACTTACAGAAGCCCACCAGCATCTCCAACCTACTGCCTGCTATGAAAGGCAGTAAAACAGAAAGGGATTCAGATGTCACCAACAGACCTTAACTCGTTTCTCTCTCCTCCCACAAACCTTCCACATGGTTCCAAAGTCTCTTAAGCCCTGAAAATGCTGTAGTATCTTGGTTTCTTTCAGGCAATATGTTGCAAATATCCCAGTTGCTGAAGAATTGTGAATAGTGTGGATACATTCACAGTGACACTTACATGAGTTGCCTTTAGTAGCGGAATGTGGAAGAACATAGACTAGTTATAAATGTGTTGAAATGCCAAACCACACGATGAATTTCCAAACTATTTAGCTCCTAGTTAAGGGGAGAACGGGTGCATATTCCAGCATGCGGTATAATAGCAGTCTCAGTTTTCTCATCTTCCAGGACTGATTTCTCTGTGCGGAAGCAGTACTTGGAGCAGTATCCACCTATTAATAGTGAATTAATTCCTTCAGACGGAATCGTCACGAAACTGACACATCTGCATGTAGACCCAAGGCACCACATAAGAGTCAGAGTGCTTATCTGTGGTGCCTAATGCATGCTAAATACCCACAAACACTTCTTTCCAGCAGCATCTCCTTCAGGATCTGTAAGCTCAGATGGGACATATGTTTTGGGCCAGAGAACAGAAGCATGTCAGTTTGATTACTTTAACACTCAGAGAGAGATTACTCTTATCTTGCTTTAGTGGTTTAAAATGAATGGCCTTAACCTATACAAGTCGTGTAGGTTCCCTCCATTATCAGTGTGAAGAGACCGGTGCCTCTGAGGACAACTGACCCCATCTCACTATAGATCTGGAGTCGGTATACCTCAGTGACAAATTTTCCCACCTTTCTCTCTGCTGAACCATAAGAATTAGCTAAAACTACATGTTTACATTTTAGGTGAATCCTACTAGAATATATCTCACCTACTATTTTGGGTTCCTGTTTGTTGTTTATTTTTTCCCCACCTGCTTTCCCATATGAAATGCTTAAGCCTCTTACGTGGAGCAGAAACTGCAAACTAGGTCTTTCTTCTGCCAGAACCTGACAGCTGCTCTAGGATAATATTTTTTTTTGGTTGATTTTTGAAAGGCTGAGCCTTTCTCAGCTAAACATTTGGCCTCAGGAGAGCGCTTAATATTCTGAATCTGGTTTGGACATTGGTAATGCGAACCCCTCATTCAGATGAATTAGCTTCAAATCAAGTGGATTGACCCATCTTTGTCCTTAGAGTTTGAAATGGGCTAACTGTAAATAACTCTGTGGAAGCACCTGGGGTTAAGTCAGTACTATTTTGCTGAAGCAGAACCATGACATGGGCACTTGCAGTAGAAGGTCCTTCTCCACATTGCCAAAATGTTATAAAGGTTTCTGGTACAGTTGGCCTGTTCTGGTCCAACAGAAACTCTCCTGGGTAGTGACCAGGCATGGTTAAAGAGCTTGGACAGATGAGGAACTGTTCCCAGTTGGCACTGGGGATGCAACCAGTACGTTTGGGAAGTATGAAAGTGTAGCCGTGCCATGTCAATTGGGCTTCAGGGCCAGAAAATGGGACCTGGCACATTTTATTTGCTAGTGTAGATAGTAGCTTGGGTCTCTGCATTATCTGCAGAGTGCTTAATTGAAGTACTCTGAATTAATGCCAGGCACCTGCATTTTAGGTGTTATAAAATCTAAGTAGGGGCCTGAAGCAGCCTGAATCTCACTGCACGTGCCTTGGTTTGCTCAGACCTGGGCAAGGACCCAGATTCTGTTTTGGGAGCTTTCTTTCTGCATTATTTATATGCTCGTATTTTAGTAGCCACTACAAGCCCCAAGCCCACTTATGCAAAGTGTTGCGCTGACATGTAACAGCAAGATTGTCCTGCCTCCAAACCCACTTATGATTCATGTATAAGATGAGAGGGAAGTATTTTCAAGAAACAGATGGTGGGAACACAGGAGAACAAAGACATCCATTAGTAGAGGTATTCAGTGAATTTTCTTCATTGCCTCTTCTCCCAGAGGTCTCACAAAAGATGGTTTGTGATAAAACTCAAGAAAATAACTTCAGTCAGGGCTTGAGGGTGGTAAGGTTCAAGCTGGTAGATATGTCTGTACTGCAGCCCCAGAAAAACTGACGGAGCATATTGATACCCAAATTACTTTCAAAATGATTCTGAGCAGGGAAAATTACCCGCGTTGAGCTTCATGCCTCTACATTCAGCCTGCTGCTAATAGGCAAACCAGCTAGTTTAAAGCTATCTAAGGTGCGTTAACACAAAAGCTTCATTTTTCTGGTTGCTAATGTTTCGTGTCTCCTCTCATTCACACAGAGAAGCTCAAGCCCTTGCTAATCCTTTCACCTGCAAGCTGTGATTGAGTATTAGCAGAAAACTGTTTCCACTTGTCCAAGGTCGCTGAGACATTTCTTCAGAGTAGCAAGCCTATTCACCTAGTTAGTGCTCTTCAGCTCCCACAGGAACATTTGAAAACAGTTACCTTTAGAAAATCAAGGGTGAAGTACTAGATCAAGTTCTGTGATTTGCATTTACCAGTAAATTGTGTTTATTGGCAAATCTTGTGCTTCCTTCGTACCTCGGTTGAAGCTTAGCCACCTCAAAATGCTGTTCCCAGGGTACCGTGGAAGTTGTCAGGCATCATGCAGCCTTACAGAAAGAGAAAAAGCAGTTAAAAGTAGCACCTAGCAAAAATGACTCTTTTTGGGGGGAGGATGGGCTAGGATGGGGGGTGGGGGTTCACTTGATCTGGACTTTCTAGGGTGGGCTCAGGCTGTGAAAAACCAACTGTCTTCAGGTTTGTGGAAAATTTTATACATCTGCATTTGGCTTTCAATGTCTTTGATTTCTGTCCTTTAAGGTACCATTTATAGGGTAAAAATCATGAAAGTGAGTGTATTTTAGTAGTATTTTTTTGCCGACAGGGATTGAAATATCCACAGAAGATCAGATATACTTCTTGTTTTTCAATTCTTTAAATATCTCCAAGCATTTAAAGCCCCAATAAATGTATAAACAAAAATATTTGAGATATAAATATTAGTGTCCATAATACCCGTACTGTTTATTTATAGGAAACCAAGGAAACACAGGAATGGTAGGTGGATGAAATGAAAAACACACTTTACTAAAGAAAAAGGCAGAGTGAGCAAACATGTACTCTGCTTGGTGTTGTGCCCAAGTTAATTCATGGAAGACTTTCAGACTGTGTTGTCATCTGAATTATATCATTTTTGAAGGAAGTGCTGCAAAGGATATAATTATTAGGAAGATCATTTCTATCCTGATATAAATGGACTCTTCCATTTTGCGAACAAAAATAAAAAAGAAAAGTCCATCAGAATTAATTCAAGGTCTTTATATTGCCGATTTATAAGACTAAAATAGAAAATACTTGGGCAGAGGAACAGTGAAACTATGGAGGTCAGAATTAGACGTGGAAGCAATGACATTACTGAGCAGCAGTCAGTAGAAATGTTCATAAAAATGATTGAGAAAGGATCACCGAAGTACAAAAGCTGAACAGAGACCTGCAACAGGCACAGATGAGATGACCTGCACCATGACTTCCACAGCCACCTGAAAACCTACGTGCATCCGTCTCTGCATGAGTCAATCACTTGGGTGAAGGTTTCTATCTGAGCTGAGCCCAGGCCGTTGCCGCAGAGCTGTAATGGTCCATCGGTTGGAGGGCTCAACACCTCCCTCCCGGAGCAGCCCGTTGCAAGCACTGAAGGGGAAGGCAGGTCGGATTGGGAGCCCTGGGAGGTCCTGTGGTCCTTACACCTTCCTGTAAAACTCAAAAAAGCAAACTCTTTTTTGAGTCATCACTATTTCCCAGAGAAAGCACCCTTTCCTGGGAGCCAGCTCTAGAACTTTCCCCATGTATATTTTCCTGCCTGATGCAAACTTGCTTACCTTTCTCACCCTAGACAGCATCTCTGCTATGTGTAGAAAAGAATGTTCTGAGGACTAAGAAAAGCCATCTTAGTTTATCTCCCTCTGAGAAATACATGCTCAGAGAGACTGCATACTGCATAGCCTGCTGTCTGTGGGCAGGATGGAATTCAGAAAATGCTCGACTCGTACTGAAAGCAAGGGCTGTGGGTTGAATTCCACCTCGGTTTGTAGCTGCAGTGGTTCCAAAAGGTTCTGTGCTATTTATACCTGACAGAGTTTGACCTTCTCTGTATGAATGGGGTTGTTGTCATGTAAAGTTTGCTGAGACGAAGCTTGCGCAGGTATTCATTCATGAAGAAGGAAGGTTACGGAGACAATCTCCTGGAAAAATGGCCAAGAGCTAGCAAAATATGCTTTAGAATAGCAAACTGCTACTTTATGTCTGACATGAAGGTAATGGGCATAGTGTGAGTGGTGTTTTGAGTAGAAACAGGTAAAAGATCTGATCTTTGCATGTGATTTTAAAACAGTGATATCCGCTGTTCAGTACTGATTCCATTTGGGTATGAAAATGATGGCAATGGTTTGTTAGAGAGAACCAGAAAATAACCACTGGTTGTAAACCAAAGGTTTTGAAGCTCAACATTTCAACTTACAAAAAAGGAGAGATGATGTAAGAGGCAATTTTACCCTTAGTCTTAAATGCTTAAACATGGGAAAGATCTCATATAAGGGACATTTCAGCCTTTTGACAAAGATGGGAAGAGACAATAGCTGGAAGTCCCCATTGGGCAAAATCTAACATCGTATTTCCTGACAGTGAAGAAGAGTTGAACATTAGTATTGCAGAAACATGGAATAATTTAGACTTGAAGAAACCTCTGGAGGTCTCAGAACAGGTCTGGCTTAGATCAGGTTGCTCACAGCTGTGTCCAGTTGAATTTGGAGTGTCTCCAAGGATGGGTGGTCCACTGCCTCTCTGGCACCCTGTTTCAGCTCCTGGCCACCCTCATGGTGAAAATGCTTTCCCTAGGTCTACATGGAATTTCCCATCTTCCAGCTTGTGCCCATTGCCTCCTATCCTTCCACTTTGCACCTAGAAAGGAGTCTTGTTTCATCTTCTGTATACCCTCCTTAGGTAAGATCTCACATTAGAAGGAACCCAGTTCTCAGCTGCTCCTTGTGTGTCCCAAGCCCCTTATCATCCTGATGGCCCTCAAGGCAGTATATGAGGGCAGATGATGGATTTGTTTGACATTTTTAACAGGAGAACAGATATTCTTCTGGAAAACCTGCTTTGTAAAATGCAAATTACTCCTTCTGTAATATTTCAGCAATAGAAGTATGGCATATCCCTTCTGTATGCAGCAACTGACCATGATTCAATCATCTTCACTTAAGTTTTCATGGTAAATACTAGTTCTTTTGGCTCTCCCATTTTATAAAGGAAGGCCAATAATTAGGGCTCACAAAAAACTGTTCAAGGAGCTTGTGCTTTTTTGGTCACTTGGGGATAAAAGTGGAAGGCTGTAGTAAGTATGTGTGATTTTGTATTGTATAATTTAAAATTGTGTAAGTAATTGTAAGAAAACACATGAAACATTGCTCTGTGCAGTATGTTTCTTACAAAATGAGTGTCTGCCATTGTGAAAACTGCAGATCTCAGTAACTATTAACTTGCTCCCCATTTATTGTCCATGTCTTGTGTGGGACAGCCACAGCATTTGGCCCAGTGAATTGTATGTCAGGATAAGATGTACGCCGTGGCTAAGACTTAGGCTTAACTGATCACAACATCCCTCTTGTAAAGGCTTGTTTTTGAGTGATTTTTCCTGTTTTTGTTGTTGTTGTTTTAATTTGAATCAATTTCCTGGTGTGGTTCAGGAAACACTGATTCAACCCTTGCTTCCTTGGAGATGGTTCACACCATGCTTTCCTTGAAAAACCAGGGCACCTGCTATCAAGAGATTCTGCCACACTTTCAAGGCCATTAAATTTCTGAAGTGAAGTAAATTCATCGGCCTAACAATAGAAAGAGACAATTCTCAGCCAGAAACCTGGGGATGATCAGAAATAATCAGAGATGCTCAGGAACGTTCAGTGTATATATTTATATTTTCTGCATATTCGGTGTATTCTGTAATATAAATCTTTTTAATCCACGAGTCCTTAGTTGAGCTATTGGGGGAGGAGGGGGAAGGAGGAGGAAGTTCTGAAAATGTTAGCATTTTAAATTTATGTTTTTACAGAAATGAAATTGAATTGCTAATTTTTCCATTAAAACATTCACAAAGCCATTTTCTGCATTTCATCATGCCTTTACCTTCTTTTTTTTTCCCTCATTTTGCCCTGAAATGCAATAAAAAAGATGTAGTTCTTAGCTACTTTTTCAGTGTTTCACTGTCATCTTTTATTTCCTTGACATTATTTTGGATGGTGAAGGAGGAAAAATGGGGGAAAAGAGCTAGACAAAGGTGAACATTATTCTGATGTATAGAGGAGACTAGAAGAACTATAAAATGGAGTTTAAAACTAATGATTTCTTAGAAAAGCCAAATTATTTCAATAAAATGCAGCTTTCCCACTGAAGTTTTTATTTTCAGACAAAATTCATTTTTTTCCCAAGAAAATACAATGAATTCTAGCACTTACATACAGTGATGCTATCGCTCTAAAAACCCTGTGTTGATGGTTGCTATAGAAAACCTTTTGATAAATAGGTGTATATATAGTAAGCTTTTAGATAAGTGCTTTCTTCATAATTTTTTTCCTTTCCCATTCCTGCATGATCTTGATGAAACAGATTTACAGATGGCCGCATCCCAATATCACTTTAATTAGGGTAGATCAGAAGTACTTGATGAGCATCTCTGAAAAGTATGCTGACCTGAAAATGGGCCAAAAGAAAAATCTAGACCCTGTGGTGCATTTAGTTTATGTTTTTATTTCACATGGGTTTTTTTTGCAATTATTTTATGTTTGTTTTAAACATCTCCAACCTTAAGATGACACAAAGCCTCGTTTTAAATGTTTTTCCATTACAGTCCAGCTAGTGCCCAAAGCATAATTTGGCTCACTGAGCACAAGATCCTTTCACACCCCTCTAGCAAAATCTTCTATCATAGGGTCCCGAGCCCTGAAAGGACTTTGAGAGAATTTATTACATTATTAATAAACCAGCTGATTAAAGGACAGTTTCGTCTGGCTTTTCCTAAACTGGTTTTGTTCATGACTTTGGTGTTTTAATTCAGGCACATTCTGTAATTAAGACATTTTGATTCCATTTCTATTAACAGTGGTAAGGACCCAAGCCACCTGCAGATAAACAGTCGAGGAAGGCCTGAGGACACGAGCCTTAGGGAGTGCCCGGTACCCTGTAGTCAACGATGTGATATTTTCTGTGTGAAAGGAATCAAGTGCTTTTAGCTGCCCAATGTCTCTTTCAGAGTTAAAGAAAATAAGGATGGAGAAAGACAAAAGTAAGGCATCTCAGCGTGGAGTGCAGTCTGTGTCTCACCCCTAGCTGAACACCTTCCTAATAAAAAAAAGATGTAAAGGCACAAGAGCTACACTTGCACAAGAATGATACCAGCCATTTGCAGATGCATTGCTCTGCATTATGCTCAGATTTGACCAGATTCTGCCCTATTAGACAAAGACAAAGGGTTTAATTGAAGAAAAAGGCTTTAATTATGCGTAGCATATGCAGCTCATGCTGGCAATCCCCTTCCAATAAAACGGACATGAAGACCCAGATGAGCTGAGCTGACCACTGGGAAGGATCACCGACGTCCAGCTGCAATGAGCTGAGCCCGCTTGTGAATCGGTCCCGGTGAGCACATCCTGGCAGAGCTGACTTCCACAAACCCATGGCATTTTAGGAAGCTTTAGCTGTTGCCTAATGAATGACATCTATATTAGTTCACTAAATTCAGCCAGGGCATGGGCTCAGATGTTGGCCCAGGGTTTTTAGTAGAGGCTCTGACACAGTTTTGGCCAGATTAACTGGTGTTCTCGCTGCCATCCCCAGATGTGGTCTGAGCCAGCACATGATAGGTACCACACTGAAGTTTGGATATGGCCTCCTGTTTTGTTTTTTTTTTGTTTTATGTACATAAACATGGCTCTGACAGTTCATCTCTAACCCAGAGACCAGTCCTTTACTCCTTATAGAAGTGCTCCAAAGTATGTGGCTTAGGGCCAGATAAATAAAATGCAGGAGGAAAATATTCACATATATTCTGTATTAACCCAGCACTTCTGCAGAAGTGTTTGATAGATGTAGGGCAAGAAATGTCTCCTGCCTATATTCCTGTGTTCCTAAGAACCTGTTACAGAGTCTTCACATGTCTTCTTGTAGTGACTAGGACGTAGCACTCACTGTATGGATGTACCACAGCTCTTTGCTGACTCAAATCACAGAAAACTGTTTTCTCTGCAGCAGAGCTGCCTGAAGACCCGCTGACAACTCTGACTGCAGGAAATGTTCGTGGCTTCATACCTGCAGCAAGGGATGGAAGACAAACACTGATGTTGTCAAATAGCTGCCTACAAGTGCAGAAATAGGCCAGCCAACCTGGAAACCTTTGAATTATTTCCAGACGAGAACTGGCAGGTCAAAGATAGTATGGGAATGTAAGTTTGGTCAAATGTTTCAGGAATTAGTTCATACAGAAAGCCAGGAAGCAAGCTATATAACTTAAAATGGGTAATAGTATTGAGGACTCGGAGCAAAAATCTTCTGTTTTAATTGGTGTCTGGTCATGTCCTACTCGTCTAGAAGAATCTAGAATACTTTAAGTTAAGAACTATCAAATTTGTCCTCCCTTGTATTTGTCACCTGCACTCTGGTATGTCAGAACAGGCCGACCTTTGCCTACAGGAGATGCTGTCGGTCATGTATTATATATTTTTGTGGCCCCTTTTTTCGTTTTGTGGCACTGCATTGGCATCAGTGAATTATGCCAACATTAAACGAAGGATGTGGCTTATGCGGCAGTCCCAAGTCAGTCTCATCAGTTACTTTGTGATTGTCTTGCTGTAGTGTGAGGCAGATACTGTTAAGGTCTGAAGCTGAATTCAGGTGGCATTTTGGTCCTGACACAGGGTGAGCTTAATTTTCAAGCACCATGCCTTTCTGTTAGGGTGTGGGGCAGTGGGTTGGTGGTCTTTCATTCTGGCCCACCACTGGCTCAAGAAAAGAGCTATTTTTCTCTCCCTAGTGATCAGTGATCTAAGCACTAAAAGAAGACTGTGTACTGTAGGTCACCTACCCACACTTCTACTTTACAAGTTTTAAAGTGCTTCTTCAGATGTAGCTCTATAATTTTCCAGCCTATCATAAAAGATAGACTCAAGCTATCTGTCAGGGTCATAATATGAAGACCATTGTGTTCTGTGTCTGATCTGATGGATAAAGCTGGAACTTGCTTTCACACTGATACCTGAAATAAATAAGTCAACCTCTTGAGATCTCAGCTCAAACCCACCTTTCCCTCCCAACTTCCATGATGCTAAATACATTTCCAGAGTTCTTGTATTTCTGTATGGTATTTTGGAGCTCTTCTAGAGGGATGTGTAAAACAGAAAAATATTTTAATTTTGTATATAAGACCCAGTTATTCAGTATTATTATCTCTTAAGTATTGCTGCTAGCTGATGTAATGAGCATATGCTGTCTCAAAACAAGCTCAGAGGAGAATAATATTCCAGTGCAGAGACACTTTTGGAGAGAAAGCAAATACCTTCTTTCCTAGCCCCCTCCCAAGCCCCCTGAATGCATGTAGTCAGCTCTTTCTGTTTCACCAAGGGGTTTTTATTCCTTTGCAATATGGCAAGCTGTTTCTCCCTCCTTAAATTTAGTTTAATCAGCAGTTATGGCACAGTGTGTGGCTTTTCATAATTCTACTGATGTTTCTGCAAATGATTACTTAGTGCAGTGCATTATTATTACTGTGGACGATCACTTACAAACATCTGTCGGGATTGACATAGGCAAAGCTGAGCCTGCCTTCAGGCCGAAGGATGGGTTAGAGGTCCTTTCCAGTCCCTTTTTTTTTTATAATATTCTGCTTATCCAGTTGTCTGGGTTTCTCTCTCTCTCTCTCTCTCTCTCTCTCTTTTTTTTTTTTTCTTTTTTCTTTTTATTTTTATATGCCTTCAGCACTGGATGTCATTATCTGCCCCAAATCATCTTTTTCTTTTTTTGTGTGTGGTGCCCTAATAATGAGCTTTTGTCATGTACAATGACTACATCTTATTTTTTTCCCCTTTTTATCATAATATCATCTGCTTGGGATGTTCTGAGAAAAATGCAACAAGCTATGATAAATCACCTTGTCAAGTTACAAGGTAATTCAAGCTGTTGCTGAAGTTACGGATAAAATCCAGCAAGAGGCTTTGTGGAGAAGGAGGGTGGGGGAAGGAATCCAGATCCTCAGAGCCTGCATCTCTGTGCTCTTGGTAATGAAGCTATGGGTGGGATGAAATGTGGGGGTTGTGTCAACCTTGCTGTTGTTCCTAATGAGTCAAGGAGCTATTTCGAAGACTTTCTCCGTCTCTCAGGAGCTGTTTCCATGTTGCAACGTCGGATGTGCATTTTGAATCGCTCTGCCTTTTCAACCTGCACCTGCAGTGCAGTAAAATATATTAAGTTCAGTACGGTGCGTATTATTGGGTCTAAGGGCTGGGCAGACCTGGCTGTGAACTTTACAGAGCCCTTTGCAGTCTGATGTTTTACAGCAGTTGCAGAAAGTAGAGACGAAGGCGTGCGGTTTTGCAGATGTCTCTGTATTTGTCGACAGGGACCTCAGAGGGGAACGAATAAAAGCTTTCTCCTTTTCTCTTGCAGAAGATAAGCAGGGACACAAGTATTCCCAAGATGTTAGGACCAGTTAGTCTGTAAGTAACGCAGATCTTTGAGTTTCTCTTTGTAGTTCCTTCAGCCAAAAATGAGTTCTGGTGGAGCTGGAGCATACTCCTTTCATAGCTCTGCCTCTGCTCACAAATAAAGGGCAACTGCATCCTTTGAAAACGAAGGACTTTGCTTTCAGATGAAAGGAAAAAGACGTAGAAAGTCCAAATAGAAGGGTAGGACACAGTATGCGTTTTTCTTTCTGTGACAGCAGCCATCTTAAACTGGAATCATTCTCTGAAACGCAGCTCCTGATGGCAGATGGGTAGGAAAGCTGCCTGGATGCTGAGATATGTACGTGGAAATGAAAAGCAGAACAGATCCATGCATACAGGTAAAAGAAACAGCAAAGTTTTTAAATAGCTTTACTCCTTTTTTTTTTTTTTTCCCCCCTAGTGTGGAAACTTTTCAATAGTTTAACACATTAGTAGAATAAACAGCACTCAGGAAAGACATCGTACAGAGGAATTAATATGATGTTATTTCTAATATCCAGAAATTGTTGGGGTGTGAAGAGTGTCAGATAAGCCCAGTGTGTTAAATAGAGCTGTGCAACGTTTGCAGGTGCAGAAGCTCCTTTGTCCACACTGGTCACTTGTTGGCACCTCCTTGGCACATGTGGGGCTCGTGCTGGCCCTGGCGATCCCTGGCCATGGTGTACATGCTAACACAGGCCAAGAACCGTTCCCAGCATGTAATGTGCACGTGGAAACCTGTCTTTAGGGCCTAGGAGAAGTTAATAGGATGGATGTGAGCTGTGTCATAACATCTGGCCTCTGGGCCACGGAGCAGTCTCAGGTGCATTTTGTGAAATGTAGAGATTGGTGAGCACAGAGACTGTGATTTCCCTGACAGAAGGGGTTTCTTGTAATAATCCTGTGCAGCAAGAAAATATATTATTAGATTACCTTTCCACATAGTATTAGCGAGAATAGTGTTTTGGTTGAAGTTCGGCTGGGTAATAGATGTACTTTGAGCTGTGAAATAGCAGAAGAAATGCTTGCTATGAAACCCAATTACAAATCCCAGCTTTGCACAGATGCTCGTATGGGGCCTCTGTTGTGTATTGCCAGATGCGAAAATATCCCTTTGTTCAACAGTTCAACACAGTTTGTTCAACAGACGGTGACAATTTCGTATCCGATTCATTCAGCTGAGCTCGTGTATAAATTATTGAAATGGCCTGGGTTTTCCCTGCCTGGGAGAGAACCTCTCCTACCCGTGCTGCGTACCCGGGGTGGAGGGCAGTGGTGCTCCTCGTCTGTCTGTCTGTCCCTTGGAAGAAAGCTACGGGCAAAGCAGTCCCATTGCTTTTGAAATCTCCAACTAAACCATGCTGTTAGGAATTTGCCATCTTGAGGACATGCTGCAAGACTCAGCTGCTTATGTGGGGCTTGGGGGAGGCAAATGTCATTGATCAGCATTATTTGGAGGAAGGGATAGTTTTTTTTCCTGCTATTTTTCCTGGTAAGAGATAAGAAATCACAAATGTGTACTGTGGTTTCATCCGGCTGAGTTTTTAAATCATTGCAGAAAATATTCGTGGTCTGTTTTCCACCCTCAGGTATGCCCTCGTAGCTGTCCTTTATGTTCTTGCTCTGCCCTGTTGTGCCCTGCTCCATTTGTACGATCCTCGGGGCAGAGACCCATCAATCCTCATTATCCTGACAAGAGCCATGCACACCCTTGCTGCTATATATATAAAACCATCCTGCATGTAAAAACAGGGTTGTCATGGTGATTTGAAACTCCACGAAAGCTTGCTGTAATGCAGTTAATCTTATGCATATATCTCCACTTACTTAAAATCAGCCATACAACAAGTCACGTTATACGCAATGGCATCCAGCCCACCCCTGAAGGAGCACAAAATTTGCACAGGCTGTGCTGCTGCTTCTTTGGGGAGCAATATTTGGAGCACCTAGCTGCTTTTGACCTCACCTGGCGGCCAGATGCTGCCAACTATTCCTACAACCATGCAAGCAGTCTTCCTCATTTATAATTTACAAAACATAAACTGTAGCTTTTCGTCGGGGTTCAGGGCTCACACGGATTTGGGTCGAATTCTTAATGACACCTCAAAGTTCAGCATGAGGATGGGAAGCTGCTGTTTTCTCCACGTGGTATATTCCCTAAATATTCAACGAAGAGATAGCTAGACGAGAAAAAATAAATAAATAAGAGGGATTAATATTGCCATCCCTGCAGAGATCCTCTGTAGGAAGCAGTTCAGTTCCTATGGAAGTCAGTGGGAATGGGATCAAGCCTTGAGAAGTCCCTGGGAAACAAAAAGGAGGTAGAAGTTAAGTATTAATATTTAATTTTCAAAGACTGTAAGTTACGTGACCTTCCTGAAGGCAGCCCCTTTTTGTACCCATCGAGCGCACAGTCCTTTCCACGTCTGTATGGACACACAGTCTGAGGATGAAGACAAAATGTTCCTAACAGTGCACAGTGAGAAGCAGCTTGTACCATCACAGAAGGAAATTATGACTTCATCCTAAAAACAACTGTACTGCCGTCCAGCTCTTTTTTTTTTTGTCAGCTGCTGTGTCTGATACGTGCTGAAATCCCCAGCCGCCGTGGATGATTTAGGGTTGCCAATCGTTATCTGCTTTGGTTAATTTTCTGTTGATAGAGGGATCTCAGCTGAATGCCACTGCGTTTAAACTGCTAAAACTGCTGCGTGTGCAGCACCGATTAACTTCTCAAATGGTAGTTGAGAGAGCACGAATAATGGTTAATTTGGGGCACTTGCTTCAGCCGAAAGCCGTATTGTGCTCAAGTTTGGAGGAGCTCAGCAGCAGAGTGAGGAATCACCTGAAATGTCCTGTCCCTCCTATTTACTGGCTTCCCGCGGGGCTGCCAAGCCCTTATTGCTCTCTCCTTACCCAGTCTGTAGGATCGGCCTTCTTCCTCCCTCATTAAAGACCAAGAAATGCTCCATCCATCTCTACTACATAGTCACTGTGCTAATCCTTCAGTGGTTATTTTAACCTGCTGCTGGCAGTCCTGAATCTCTTGCACACATTTTGCTACCAGAAGCTGTCTCAGCAACACGGAGGACCAGTTTCAACATGTGGTGTTGGGCACAGGGGTTGAGCATTTTTAGGGTTGCACATTTTTAGGAACAAGGGGAACAAGGGGAAGAAGGCGGGGATGCTTTGGCGACCTTTATTTCTGGCTCTGGCTGAAGTTCTGGTGGCTGTGCACGGTGTGGTGCTGATGTTGGGGGTTTGCTTCTTTCTCTGGTGGCCTGGAGCAGCACCGACGAATGAGGAATTAAAGGAGCAGATTTTATCCCTCTTTTAATAAGAAAGGAGAATTAGCAGCACTTCTCTTAATTATCTTCTCTGTAAGAAGAGTTATACAGAAAGAGAAAAAATAATACAAATAAATAAACAAATGAATAAGGCTTGCAGGATCAGGTCAATTTAGGTAAGAAAATCCGTAGATTCAGAAATAGCCCCATAACTCTCAGGGTAACACTGGCCTTTCGGGATAGGACTCAGGTGGGTGGGTGCATTGTGCGTCCGTTTGCTTTTCCTGCACCTGCCAGAGGAGCGGCTTTTAGCCATCACCAGGGGCAAGACACTGGGCTCTGGGTTGGTGTGCTCTGGTTTTCTTCCGTGAGGCTGCTGGGGACAAAGAAGGGATTAAATAAATGAAAAAAAAATCCAAGTGGGATCAGGCTGCTTCTTGTTCACTTCTTTTCCTTTTTCTAATTTGAAAATGGATTTCTTCTTGATGGATGCTGTAGTATCTGGTCCCCTTTGCTCTTGAAGGGATTATCTACGGGGAAAACTAAGGCAAAAAAGATTCACTTTGCAGTGCAGTGAGGCACAGAGCATACAGATACCTGCACTCCCATGCCACCCTGTGCCCCTTGTACCTCCTTTATAGCGTCTGCCTTACCCAGCTTGGCTCCCTGGCTCTATCTATACCAGTAGCCCTGAGAAGAGCAATGTTCTGAGGTCTTCCACACCATTCTGTTGTTCTTGATCTTCCTTGTCACGGTTTTGGCCCAAGACATCGAGTACTCTCCCCAGAAGGTCTGCACGTATAGCTGGACCAGCTGCCTCCAGGATCACTATGTTTACTGGTAGAAATCTGGGCCATTCATTTAAAGCGGTGTGTTATACGGACTAGACTATGTTTTTCTCTATTCCTTTCCCATTCTTTCGATTATGCTGTACATTTCTTGCCTTTTGTTCACCAGCATGTCTTCTTCTCCCTTCATCTTCCTCGCCTTTGTTCTTTGCTTGTTGCTTGTTAACACTTGTTACTATATATATAATATGTCTGAACTGAAAAGCTTTCATGCAGTACCTTTATTTCTTGACTAGCTAAGTGCTTTCACTGTTACTTAGTACTGAGTCTGACAGACACATGCCTCTGGCATATTAATCTCATAGAGTGAGGTTCATTATGAGTATGTGCTATTAGCAAACAGGAAAGTGCTTACTTATAATTGCTGTTCTCTAAAGGTTGCCTTGTCTGTGGATTCAGATTCATCATCATCTTTGCTCTAGAAAGTGAAAATCTGTTTCTACTAATAGGGCTGACTGTTATTAGGCTGAGCAGCAGTCAGCGGTGGCTTTGGGGGAAGATCTGTGCTGCTTTTTTTCAAGAACTCGTAGGGATTGTCCGTGGGAAGGTGGTAGCCAAGGGCACCTCTGCATTCGTTCTGCAGACCCAGAGACTGGATCCTCAGTCCTGTCCGTGCTGCACCACAGCTAAAGCACTCGTGCAGATGTGATCTATCACCACAAACTCCTGCAAGGGACTCCAGCAGCCCCATCCTCCCCCTATTTCCATACATTTCTTCACTAAGCATAACCCTCAGCCCCAGGCATTGCCCTAGAGAAGCAAGACCATCTGCTGTGATTCCTCCATGTCCTGGTTTCAGTTAGGACAGAGTTAATTTTCCTCCTAGTAGCTGGCAGGGTGCTATGTTTTGGATTAGGATGAGAAGAGCGCTGATAACATGCTGATGTTTTAATTGTTGTAGAGCAGTGCTTACACCAAGCCAAGGACTTTTCAGCCTCTCTCTGTCCTGCTAGCGAGCAGGCTAGGGATGCAGCAGAAGCTGGGAGGGGACAGACCCAGGACAGCTGACCCAAACTGGCCAAAGGGGTATTCCATACCATCTGATGTCATGCTGAACAATATATAGGGGTGGCTAGCCGGGGTGGAGGTGTGGCCGGCTGCTCGGGGATAGGCTGGGCATCGGTCAACGGGTGGTGAGCAATTGCATTGTGCATCACTTATTTCGTACACATTATTACTATTAATACTATTATTATTATTATTATTGTTGTTATTCTTTTCCCTGTCTTAATAAACTGTCTTTATCTCAACTCACAGGCTTCACTTTCCCGTTTCTCTCCCCCATCCCGGAGAGGGAGGGGGGAGGGTGAGTGAACGGCTGTGTGGTGTTTGACTGCCAGCCGGGCTAAACCACAACACTCCACAACCACTGTGATCTTGTGGCCTCAGCATGCTTTGCTAAGTTACATGCATGGAGTGAGAAAGCCAAAAATGCAGCAGGAAACTCAAAAGAGGTCAAAAGTGGACTTTCCATAGTGGTGTAGCACTCTTATCCTGCTGAGATCCAGCACCAAGGGCACTTCCAGCCTAGCTCCTGCTGCACGTGGTCCTGCCAGGCACACATCACTGAGAGCATCGCATTTGGGTGTCACAGGTAGGATATGTAGGCTGTGATACCTGGGATGACATGTAGGGTGGCCTCTAGTGGGCTGTTTATTCTTGATGTTCTGCTCTGCTAGTGATAATTAGGGAGTGGCAAAGCTCTTTCACTGGGTTGGCAGGATTGGTTTTGTAGGGGAACCAGAGAGAAGGCGGAGAAGATGGTGAAGCCCAAGTCAATAGTCAGTGGGAGAGGCTGGCGGTCAGTGGATGTCTCTATCAGGGAGAGATACCCAGTCTGGCCTGGAGAGAGCCAGCTTGTTGTTAGGTGTTGGATCTAACTGGCCTTGTGGGTGAATCTAACTGGGTTTGAGGTCTCCCCTTAGCTGACAGATCAGCCCCATCGGATCAGGGGCCTGTTGGCAGCAAGTGATGACCCACCCAAGTCTGAGGTGCGCTCTGTGGCAAATTTTGTCTTTTCTGGAGGCAGCTTTCAGAGCTGTGAATGTCCTCAATGTGCAAGGTATGACATCCATAATGTATGGACTTGTTCGTGAACATCCAGAGATGACCGAGGACTTCCCAGGACTTCCCAAACCCAACCCAATTTGCTACTCTGGGTTAGCCTGGGCGTTTCAGGTGGTGACCAGGCAAGAGTATGGTCTGGGTGAATTCTCTGGGGAATGCGTTTAGGCCTGGGAAGTCTCGTCCCCAGGGTACCAGATGAGGGAGCTCCTCCTGCCCTCTTACAAACACCCTAAAATTGTCTTCATTTGAATGGCTGGGGAACATGGTCTTGCAGATGTTATTGGGGGTGTTATTGCAGGACAATTCAGATGCAGTGTGAGTATGCTTGGAAGCATGTCTTCAGCCATATTAGTTTTCCTAGCAGAAAAAGGTCAACCCACATGAAATAAGAAGTCATTTTGCCTCACGCTGGGAGCCAAACAGCACAGAAGTAAAAAGAGGTTGCAGAATGGTCACTAAAATATTGCTGAGAAGAGGGTTTAAAGAGTCCAGTAACTTAAAAGCACCCTGTTTGCTGCCTTGTCCCACCCCTGTAACAGTGGAAGACCAGGTGAAGGCATAGCTACATTTACATTTATGTGATGCTGAGATAACTGGTGACTACTTCTAGTGTTGTGAGGGAAATCTGAAAGTGACTTTTCTTTAAAAACTCCCATTTTCAGTACAACTCACCCATAACAATCAGCCTGTTCTCCCACATGCAGGGAGGCTCCTGAACAAAAAGGATCTGATGCCTTCATAGTTTTCTAATCTACAACATCAGGGCTGTGACTGTGCAGAAACACTACCTGAAATTTCTGCCTGGTGTCCGAGCAAAGGATCAGCAAGTGTGAGCAGAGAGAATCACCGCACCTGAGGCTTTCGGATCAGACAGTAACAGATTGCAGCACAGGGCGCACTGCTTCCACCTCGAGATGAACAAAAGTGAAGTGCAAGCTGTGTTTTAACATTTTGAGTTGCACATTTTAACTCCGGGAAGTCAAAGGCAGAATTTAAACATGAATCCCTCAATCTGGGCTCTCATTATTATAAATTGCTGTGGTCTCTGGCAGCGTGATCCCGGGCTGTTCTAGGATGTATAGATGTGTGAAAGGTTGCAGAAAAAGAATATTTAAGAAACAGTATGCAATGATCTGATAAAAGATGACAACATAATTAATATCCTCAAGGAGGCAGAGTTAAAGCTCTATGAGCCCTGCATTTCTCATTTCCTGACTTTTGAGTGCTTAACTGTGCATATTTAATGTTATATTAAAATAAAGGAGAGGTGCATATTATGAGCAAATAGTCCCTTTCCTGCTACTTGAGGATATTGAATTATTTCACGGAAGATGCATTGTTTTGATGATATCTGCACAACACGAATTGAAGTGACATCAGCTGTGATCCACATTTATAATTCTAATTTATAATATATTATTAGTAAATTGGGCCATGTATTATTCTACCCAGTATCAGAGTACGTGCTGCTTTTTTGGCAGACATGAGCTAAATAGGAAATTGAGAGAGTTGTTCTGATTGGAAACAAAAAGAGGCCAAGGCTGTTTTGCTGCTCTGCAACATGCTGTTACACAGAGCAACTGGTTAGGACTGGGGAGGAAAACATGGTCTGGGGAAGCGACCTAGAATGTATTTATAACTTTGCTGCTGGGGAGGTTGGCGCTCGGTTAATGTAAGCCATCTGAAATGAGGTAAAGCTGCTTAGGAACAGATTTCCAAACAAAAGGCTAGGCAGTGACTTTTCAAGCAGTGGTGGGAAGGGGCTCGGCGGGTATTATTCCCAGAGATCTCGCTGAGACACGCTGTAAATGTTTCTTCTTTTAGATTTTTAAAGGAAAAAAAAAAAAAAAATGAGTGACTTCGCAGCAGGCACCTAGGTGGAGTGTCACCCGCCTGCTCTTTCGTCTTTGTTGCTGGCTGTGCCACCATCTCCCAGCTCCGGCACCTCAGGTGTAAAAGTCACAAGTCTGCACAGCCGTGCAGATGGGAGACCCGCAGTAAAGAACAACATCCTGAATCCATGCACAGCACTTGGCAGGGGTGGAGAACCGAGGTGTTGCTGCTAACAACGACATGGCTGTCGCTCCCGGTGTCCGTCGCCCTGTGCTTGCTGGCAGGCTTGGAAAGCTGCTTTTGGGCTGTGAGCTCTCTTCTGGGCTGCAGGAGGGCTCTCTGCCTAACCTCAGAGGGAAAGAGGGGACCACGAATTATGGTGGCAACTCTGTTCCCCTCTGAATTGGTAAACCGTGCTCCCATCCTCATGCTCTCACAGAACCAGGGCTTTTTCCTCGCCCCCAGGTCTTTGCATACGAAGCACCCCTGAAGAAGCTATCAGAGTACCAACCTTTTCTCACCAAACAGGACTGACCAAGAGACTGAACTGCCTTGGCTGTAGGCAAAATATGTGTGAGAGATGATTTCTGGGGAACTTCACCAGATGTAAGGCATATATTGCATTGAAATTTGCACAAAAGCACAAACCCACAAAACCATATTTGCATCTGTCTCCCAAAACTGCTCCCTATAATTCTTATCAGATCAATAAAATGTCTGGATAGGTGAGGAAAGAAGGATACTGGAATGAGCACAAATGGTTTTTAATACATATTTAAGGCATTTTCATGGTCCCCGGCTTTTTCTACCTATGCAAACCTGAAAGGATGCTGTTTATAGAGGTAGATCTAAACCAAGCAGGAATCAGATCAGAATCAGGTTCTGTGGGCAGGGAGCTGCAAAAGACGTTCAACCATCAAGTGTCCAATTTCCATTCACCCAATCTGTTGATTTGGAAGGCTGAAAATTATACAAACTGCGTAAAAACACGTGACCAGATGTGTTGGGGCTGAACAAAATATCCACCTAAACATGATGTGATGTGGAAAAAGCGTGGGTCGATCTCTTTTGCTGTGGTCAGATACAGCCAGGCAATAGATGGGCACAGGGATAAGGTAACTGGAGCAGGAGATGAGATCTCCAGGTTAGGAAGGGAGGCTGCGTGCCCCAGCTGCCAATCCTGCCTTTCCTGTGGATATTAGGGGGAAAAGGATGAGCTCCAGGTGGTGAAAGGTCGTGACATTTGGCTTATCTTCATTCTTTCTTCACTGAATCACATAGCCTACTCCTTCAGGAGGTGAGTTATGAAATGCACTCTTGCCACACCTCAGAGAAGAAAAGCAGCCCTGAGAAATATATTGCCTGCTTTCCAGCAAAGTTCCTCTATTAGAGATTTGGAGCAGAGTCAAGGAGTGAGGAAACCATTGACCCCAGCACTTCTCGGGCATGGTGGGACAGGCTTTGAGGACCCACCGGGTTGACCAGAACATCTTGGAGAACTCTCGTTCAGGCTAAGTGAAGATAGTGAGATATGTGCTCGAGTGTCCACTGGCAAGTCCCAGCCATTGAGGGGCTTGGTCTGGTGTCTTTCTGCTTGTGCTGGGACATCTGGAGTTCAGGGCTTCTGCTAAAGATCAGTAACCTCCATGATCTGAGGACCTGGTGCCATTCCTCAGCAGGGTTTCCAAGACCTTGTAGTGATGGTTTGGGAGCAGGAGAGATTTAGGTGCCATAGGGAAGCTTGGACACACTGGAGGAGGATTGTTTGCCCTCAATCTTGATTTGATGTGGCTGTGGCCAGCAGAGGAAAAAGGTAGGCTTTAGGTTTACTTTGCTGACACAAACCTTTAAAGGCAGGTTGAGAGGCTAAACTATCATCAAGTGGAAAAAAAAAAAAATAGAGTGAGAATGAAATGAAACACCCCACTATTAGTAAATTCCTTCCATTAAAATACAATAAGAACAAACAATAAGGCCAAAAAGCTGTATTGTGATGTAAACTTTGGAGGAGAATTTTTTGGGGATGTGCAACGTCGAGGCTCTGAGTTGGGACTCTTTGGTACTATCTCTGACTGCCAGCAGTCTGCTATGTAGGACACCGGGCTTGTTTACCCTTCTCGCCTAGTTTGCGTCAAAATAACTTGGCTGACATCAAAGGCCTTGCATCTGAGTTGTCGTGCAGAAAGGAGGAGGAGGAGGAACGGAAGCTTCAGGTGCAGTTGCACGTCGCAGTCAAGCAAATTGCACAACCACCTGCTATAGAAAGAGGTGATCCCAACTTCTCCTCTCTTCTGCTGTGCATTTCCACCACTTCTTTTTCACCAGCAGTCATGTGAGACTGTGTCGAGCCACTTCAAAGAACTAAACTGGCAGAAAATGTTGTACCTTTTGTGGGTTAGGTTCCAGTGATGCAGTTCCCCAGACATGGTGACCACAAGGTAAGAGGAGCACAAGCAACAGCCAGGAGTGCTTGGCCAGGAGGGATGGGGAGAGGTCCAATAGGACTGCCCATTGTAGCAGCAGCTGCTTCTTTGTTCAGCTAATGTTAGCACCTCAGCTTGTTTTAGACATTTTTATTTTATTTTTTAAGCAATTTGGTGTTTCACATAACGCCTCACTAATTTCCAAGGGTATTGAGGCTCAGTTACTTCCTGCAAGTCAGAAGTTAAAAACTGTTTTTGCTGAGATACTGTGGTGGAGAGAAACAATCTTTGTGTACATGCAAAGTCATTGCGTCATCAAATGTGTCATTGATCCACACTACTGATAGGGTGCACTGAGACTGTTCAAATGACCCGATGATATTTGCTATTGACTAAGAGCCCACGAACAAATAGTCAAATACCAGCTGAAAGTAATCCATTTCTTTCTGTGTGCTGAGCCTGGAAAAAGGTGATGCCATTAGCTTCAGTACAACTGCATGAATGAGATGAAATCAGAAGTATGAGTAGATTTTGGAAATTTGACCCAGCTAATAGGGCCAGCTACTGAAGTCCTCACTCAGATCTTGACAAGCTTTTACTGTAGCAAAATGGTTGCTGTGCCAAGCAGTATGGGCCTTATCCAGAATTTCCTAGTTGAAACCAATGGAAGTTTGCCTGAAAACCATTAAGTTTGCTATTTCGCATGCTGATTTCAGTGACAGCTTTGAATGGGTGAGATTTGTCCGAATTCAAGACTTGGCCCTTCATGCTTTGTTTTGTAAGAATATACACTATCCAGCACTGTAAACATCACTCCTTTCTTGTAAATGCAAAATGCCTTTTTTTTTTTTTTTTTTTTTTTTTTAATATTAAAGTTCAGAAACACCTCATGCATTCACAGAGCTTAAGTATTAATACATGGTACTTCACAATGTGTCTGTTCAAGGAATTATTAATATGTTGAAGAGCTGCTGCATGTATCTGACGTAAGAACTTGCTGTCCCTTTAACTAGTGGCTAAATAAGAAAGACTGGGACTGCCAATGTAAAATTTGATGGTGTCGCAAGGAAAGCAGCAGAGCATTCTTGAAATAATTACAGGTGAGTGGACCAATGTACTCTTACAAATGTAGTTCCATTAAGACATTTTCCATCACATTCGCTCTTATAAATCTGGATGTTTTATTGATGCAGAGCTAAATCAAGTATCTGCCATCACTACATTCTCTTCTTCCACCCCCAGCTGGCATTTCATGCAGCACATATTGCAGTTTTCTTTTTGAACAGAAGCCTTTTCATCTACTGGAAAGCAGAAAAATGCCATAGGTGACATAGTTTAGCAGCATTTAACACATTGAATAGCTCTCTGAACTGCTGCAGATGGGAAAAGAAGAGTTCTGTGTGCATGTCAAAGCTACAGAAAAACATGTTTTCCTTTCAGAAACGAGCACGGCATTGTTCGTGCACATGGTTTAAAGGGAAGAGAAACCTGGGTCTGAAAAGGGTTCCCTAGGTCATCTAATCTGGTTCCCTGATATTCTGGACAATCATTTCTTTGAACCCCTTCCATAAATGAGTCAAGTTCCATTTGCCATCTAGTGAGGTTTTTCTCTCAGCTATTTCAATTGGGAGGCTATTTCCTAACTTCATCTATCTGAGAATTAAAGATTTTATATATTTTTTAATTTGCTTCCTACATTTCTTCCTGGCCAGTTTAGCCACATCTGATTCAGATTCGCTCAGAAACTCTGTCCACATCTGCTGGTTTCTCATTGGCCTTGGACACTGTACAAAAATGCTGTAGAGGACTAGGATAACATGGGATGGCAATTCTTCGTTGCCAGATGGTACAATTTTTTTAGAAGAAAGCTGTCAGTCACTGCCTGTTGGAATAAATCTCTATGCCAACCACTACAAAAATCACAGCACTACAAAGCTGATCATGGAAGACTGGGAGACTGAAATCCAGGAGGGTTAGAGATATGCTTATACTGGGTGCTTGAGTGAGCTTCTCATCTGTCTTGCCACTTTGACTAACACATCCTCATGTCCAAATCCATGGTAGGGTGCTGTACACCACATTGACAACCAGGGCAAAAGTAAGGCTGCAGTTTCCTGGTACAGCACAAACACTTGAAAGGGGCAACGAAGAGGGAACAAGATGGGACAAGAAAGCCTGGAGAGAAGTATAACACTGCTGCCAAAGGCAGGGGGAGAGGGGCCGTGTCTGGAGGCTGTGCATGCAAGGTCCTCAGCAAGGTCCATCTGGCTTGCCAGCAAGGCTGGTTTTGATAGCCAGTTTCATCCCAGGATAGCTGGTTTTGATAGCCAGTTCTATCATCGGCACTCTTAGTTGGGCCCATGTGGGCTGTGGTTTGCTAGCACACCTTAACAGAGAAGATCAGCTCGTAAGACATACAGAGGCAGAAATACATCAAGGAGGTAGAAAACATTATTCTGCAGGCTTTAGCTGCAAGTATTATTAGTAGGCGATGTATGTAAATAGCAGAGCCAAAGTGTCATCAAATGAAAAATGACTTAAGACTGCTTATTCAAGCTCATGTCATCAGCACAGATAAATTAATGTAATAATGTTTTAGGCCACTTAATAAGGTACAAGTGAAAACAAACAAATAAACAAAAACTAAAACAAACAACAATAAAACCATGGTGCTAATATGGAACACCATGAGAGATGCTCCAAAATAGCCTCTGAAGCTGAGCTGAATAAACCACATGCGAAATACTCTAGACGGGCACACTAGCAGGCTGCTGTGGTATGCCTTGTCACGGGAGGCAATAATTAACCTATGTCTGTCCCTCCTGCACATATCTTGAATGATTTCATCCCTGAATTGCACTTGACACTGATAAGTGCATCGTGTCAACGGAGCTAAGGTGTCATGGAAGAGTCTGACCTCATCCCTATAAGTCTTTTACTTTCTGAAGCAAGGTAGCCACTTGCAAACTGCCTTTTGGGAATGATCGCTGGCCCACACTGTCTTAGAAAGCATGGACAAGTGTGTTCGTTGGTGTGTCATAAAAGTATGCCATGGGCTGTTACACAGGTTTAGCTGTGATCATGATCAAGGTCCTCTGCCCATGCCCTGGCACAGGTTAATTTACTCATGTGGCTGTAGCCACGTTGTGTTTTATTAGCTCTGTGGCTATAACTGAATAAAACCGTCCTTCAGGAGCTGATGGGTTCTTTGGCTAGAAAGTATGCTTAAAGATAAGTATAGGTTGAGAACAATATCCTTGAGCGTAACACGTTTGTGTAAACTAATGAGAAAATTTGAAAGAGATGGTGCTTAATTCCCTTAAAGCAGATGTGGCTGATAGCAAAGGAAGTTGTGATAACTTCAGTCATCATATCAAATGCTAACAAACAAAGGGTTCTCTTCTCCTAAGCTTTCTTTTCCTTATTTTTTTTTTTACTCCCCAGCAGAAAATCTTGCTTTTTATGTCTGGATTTTAAGTCTTCCATTTTAATCCATTTCCAAGTGCCTCATTTTTCAAGATCAATCGATTGTTTTTCTGTGTTATTCCAATTCTCTTTGTATTGATCTCAGAGCTGTAAGCACTTACAGTTAGGCTGGAGCTTGCAGGGAACAGGTGAGGTACTGGGGGACTGGAAAAAAGCAGGTTCTATGCCTGTTTTAATACAAAAAGGGAAAGGAGGACTAGGCTATGCAGAAATCAGCCACTCCAGGTTAATTCCTAGAAATACACTGGAACAAATAATCACAGCTTTTGCAAGCACCCAGAAGGTAACAAGGAGCTGAGTAACAGTGAACATGGACTTGTCAAGAACAAATGACATCAAAGTAATCTAATTTCCTTCTGTGACAGGATAACAAGCCTTGTGGACAGAGAAGTAGTAGGTGTCATATGTCTTTGTGCAAGAAAGCTTTTGACACTGTCCCTCATGATGTTTTGTAAGCAAGTCAAGGCAACAAGGTCTACATGAAACTACTACGAAATCTGTATGAAATTTGCTGGAAAGCTGTAGTCAGAGAACTTAACAATAGTTTTGACATTTATTCCACGTCAAAATAGAAAGATTCATTGAATGGAATTACACAGTGCACTGGTTTAGGCAAGTGGAGTTAACTGCATGTGTCTGGAGTGGAAAACAGCAAGGCTAGGAGGCTATTTTATAGGAATAGATTTAGGATGAGTATGGTGAACGGGACCCACCGATGCCCCGTTCAGGGAGAAATGTGGAAATACATCCTGGGATATATATTTGTGAGATTAGCCTGGAAGCTGTATTTAGTAATCCTGCTTTATCAGCTCTAACAAAACTGTAGCTGGTTTGCCATGCATCGTTCTGGGTGATGCCCATCAACAAAAACATAGATCAGCTGGTGGCGATGTAGAGGATAGCAATAAGAATGATTGGAGATTAGAAAAAGTTGGGCAAATATGTGTCAGAAAAGCTGGACATGTGTCTGCTCCTATTGTGGGATGTTAGGATGACCTGAAAAGTCTATGCAAACAGTGTGATACTATGGTGGCTTCTGGCTTTGTTGGCATGAGCATATTTCATCAACTCATTTCTTCTGTTCTGTGTCAAAGGAGTGAATGAACATATGAAAGAGGATTTGTCCTCAGGATGTTCCTTGAAGAACTCTACTTTTAATCTTCCTCCAGTATAATCTCACTCTGATTTAGGGTGATTTTCTGCCATCTTTCCTTTAGCCAGAGTCCTTGTGCTAATTAGAATCTTTACTTTTATCACAAGTAGTTTCCCATCTGACACTAAATCAAATGCTTAAGTTTTTCTAGTATTAAAAGTCACAACAGAGCTGTTCAGTTAAGAATATTTAGAAAATTAAGAAGGGCTGCTAACTCTGTCCAACCTAGGGAAACTCTCACGGACACTAATGTTGCTTAAAGTGATGTATTGTGGCAGTCTGTCAGATGTAAGCGTTATGTCTGCTTATTTATGCTGAATATTCAGGGACTCAACTCCTCGTTTGGTAGCGTGAATTGAACTTAAATGTCACAGTAGCCATGGCAATTGTGTTAGTCACCTGTAATATGGCAGGGCGTTTTGTATTTGCTGTGACTTCCTCTGCAGCTGGGCTATACCGAGTGCAGAACACAGTTTATACATGTAATATAAGGAATTTCTTCAGAAAAATAAGATTAAATGAATGTTAATTCCAACATTTCTTCGTTCCAAATGTTAAGGAGGCAAAGCCTACATGAGCCGTTTATTCTGTGCTTTGTGAAATTTCTTTACCAGAATTGGAATCTTTTACAGGAACCTGATGGTCTTGTTGCTAGAAGTCTGTCCAAGATCCAAAAGAAACTTTTTTTTGGATACTTGTCTTTTCCTATTTTACTGCACTGGAAATACAGAGGCAGTTAAATCTCTTTCTCTCCATCTCGTGTGCACACACGCGTACACGCAGGCAAACACACCACTTTACACGATGTGTCTGCTTGGCAACTTGTGAGAGTTTTGCTGGCACTTGGGAGAGACCTGAAGGAGTCAAGTGCAGCATTAATGTAAGTTCCCAGTGGCTTAGAGGGAAGCTCATTACTGACCTGGCTTGTGCGTCTTGTTCATTTACAGTAACACTTTAAATATTTAATCGATCTCTCTTTCTTTCCTGTCATGGACCATTTTCCCTCAATTGATTCCTTTTTGGGGGGCAGGGATGGTTGGAATGCATTTATGTTAGTGGAATTCTATCAATTACACACGTTAAGAGGCCAAATACAATAGGCCAGTGTGGAATTAGGCTAAGCTTCATTTTGTATTTTTTGTCCCAGGTTCTCAAAGCACCACAGAAGTACTAACTAGATAAAGGTGAGGAGCAAAACTCTGCTGAACGTTAAAATACCTCCTTAGTGCCATCTGTTCTGGGTGTTCTGTCAAGGTGAGGGATGGGATGCATCCTAACTGGAGGGAAGGGAAGGTTGCCATGAGAAACACCACTTTTTCAAGCCAAAAGGTGGGTGGTCTTCTTGGTTTCCATCTCCTGAGTCTCCTCACCAGGTCAGGCGATGCTGAGGTACCGTGGTTGTACAGAGATTTTGTACAAGTTTGGCTTGTTCTTGATGAACACGATATTGCCATATAAACCCTAAAAAAAGAGAACTGCGGGTTGTTTGCTTTTCACCTAGTAAGGCTTAGAGAAGATAGTAAGAAAACTTTGGTAGCTGAAGGCAAACACTTCCAGTGGGCAGGCAGAAGGGGGTTTCAGCAAATGCGCTTTAAGATGAACTAACAACACGAAGAGCTACTTCTGGGCCTGTCAAGTTCTTTGCCATTCCCGGTGAATGTGGAAATCACCTTCAAAGTGCATAGTGCTCAAATGGGATGAAATCCACTGCACGCTTCCTGAGTTGCTATTGATTTTAATTTTATTGACCAGCCAAGAAATGCTCGGGTACCTCAGATATACACTTCAAGTATTCCTGTGTCATCTGGTTTTGTGCTGTCAGTCTTAAATCTAAATGTCCTCAGTTACCCGAGATAACAAATACACATCAAACCAACCCAAACTTGTCCTGTTCCCTGGTAACTTAGCATGAAGTGTTATCCAATAAGTGTTTTTCTTCAAATCGCAGTGACATAGTACGTAGGAAGGAGGAAGGCAGGTTCACGCTCTATGGGAACAAGGTATTTTCTTGTACAGGTGTATTTGCTTGTCAGCACAACACTTTGTAATGCTATCCATTGTCATACAGCTAAAATGTTCAGCCTTTGAACTCCGAAGCTAGTATTGCCTAACTACAAGGACCAGTATCTGTGCAACTCCATTTATGTTATTACTATTTAAGTAAGCATTTAAGTAGCAGGCTCTGAATGCAGTTAAACTGCAAAGACAAATGCTGCTCTTGTCATTATTGATGGTATTTGTCCTTGATACAAGTGCTGTATCTCGGGGAGAGGCGTATTCACGCAGTCGTCCACTGCTGACTTCCCTGGCACCCTTCATTTCAGTTTTGTTTGGTAAGTGGTGGAGTCTTTGAATGAAGATGCAACATTTCAATTACTCCTCTTTTCTTTCCTGGAAACTGTCAAGGGATAAGAGCCGTGACTGTAATTGAAAATATCACTGCAAAGCCGCAAAATTATTACCACTGAAATTAAAATCTTATTCTTTTACTACTATTAGGCTTCACCTTGAAAAATCATGCCTGAGTTTCAAAGAAGGGAGCATCATGGCTACTAATAATCTTTGAGAACTTGTCAGATTTACACCACTCATTTTCCTACATGTCCACAAAAAGTGTATTAATTGCAAACTTGATTGGCTTTGACCCGGAATCACCTCCAGAAATTTTGGCACCCAACTGAGGGACCTAACACAGGAATATAGATGATGGGTTCTTCTGCAGTCATTGAAGCAGTACGGGTACCTCTGGATGGCAAGGCAAATTTTAGGAGGGCTGAATTCCTCTCTGGGGTGAATTTCTTTTGACATCAACTCTGGAAGGGATCATGCTCCTAAGGTCAGGTTATCTGGGAGGTTCTTAGCGTGCAGCTGTTCCTACAGCTCTTGTAGAGGTTTTAGATGGAGCCATCCTCCCACCAGCCACCCTTTACTCGGAGAAACATTACAAAAATATTCTGCATTCACAGAAGTTGACTGCTGAACTAGCGAATGGGTGAAAGAGGAGAAATTCCTTCCAACCTCAGCCTTGCAGGTGGAGCTGGATGCTCCACGTTTCAGGGATGTCTGTCAGTCCCTATCAGAAGCCTTTCCCTCAACTGACTGATACTTCAGCAAGCATTAATTTGGGGGGTGAATTCTTCCATGCCAGTTTTCTGCCTCCTCAGACTGATATTTTTAAGGACCCAGCCAAAATTGTTCCGAGAAGGAAGCTGGAGAAAAACATGTTGTTTTCAAAACTAAAACATTTCTCCCAGCCTGTCTACGAGCAGCTCTGGTACCTCCCTGCTGCAGAGCAGGGACCTGAAATTCTGTAAGGAGGCGTCTTCTGCGCACGTTCTGCTTTTCTGACCTCCCTGTGGAAATTTCCCTTACCTTTCCTAATCTACAAGCATTTAAAAAAAAAAATCCCACACATTTGCAGAGATGTCACAGCATTTAACAGCCGAAGCCTTCAGCATCGAGCTGCTCCGGCTGCGTTGCCGCAGCTTGCTTTCCACATCTCCCCATCAGCAGGGATGCTCCTTCCCATTGCAGCTGCTGTTTGCTCTTTGCAAATTTGGGAGCTGGGTTCTCCTGGGGCTTTAAAGCAGCAGTACCCAATGCGATGAGGAGGGACAAGATGCCTGGCTAGAGTACAAAAAGGAAAGAAAGCAAATTTGGTACAGGGAGAAAGGAGCAGGGGGGGATGAGGAGAGGGGGATGAGAGAGCTAATGGGATTGGCATTGCTATGGGCAGCTTGGACACATCAGGGAGGGAGCTGGGAGCAGGAACCTGATGGGAGGACGCCTCTGTAACCTGGTCTGGGAGTCTGCAGGCTTGGAGAGGGGCTGGCAATGGGTAGGCAAGGAGACAGGCATGAGGAAGGGTCCAGAGGGAGATCAAAACCACCTGAGGATGTGAGGGAGAGGCATAGTCTAAGCATGATTCCCAGTGTTTATCTCAGTCCTGTGTGAAACCCTCCTCATAGCACCACAAGCCTGCACAGAGCCTAAATGCTGACCCCCAGGCTGCAATATGCACAGCTGCAGCCCTTCTCTTTTTCCCTGTACCTCATTTTAAGGTCCTATAGATCCAGCACCTCTTTATTTCCCAATGAACACACAGCTTTAAAAGCAACAAACGTGTTAAACTCGCCACTGCAAAGCACTTCTTGCTAGACTTTAACCCAGCCAGCCCAGTGAAAATTCACTTTTTCTGTGCTAGGTATTGGAAAGGAACGAGATACACATGCTTCCAGAGAGGAGAAAGAAAGGAAATCAAGCTGCTTTCATGTAGTCTTTGTAATTATTTTTCTCCTGTTGTTCAGAATTCAAGTTAAAAAAAATAAAAAAAAAAGAAGGGGGAAAAAAAAAAAGAAGAGGACTCTAACATTTACTGGCAGTAATCATTTCACCATCTGCTCAGGCGTGCTGCTTCCAGAACACACGTCCTCAGCTGCTGAGCAGTCAGCTCTCTGCTCCCCTTCCTTTTGGAGACAGGGATGCCAGCAGTTCCTAAACTGTAACAGCATGAACAAAGCTTTTTTTTATTATTATTATTTTCCCCTTTTTTTTTCTTTCTTTTTTTTCTTTTTTTCCAGTCGCTGGAATTTTTGTCCAAAGGCAGGAGAGTTAGGACTTTTCACCATATTGTTTCAAAGACTGAGCTGTTCCCCCTCTTGCCAGCTCTTCATCTGAGGGCATATCAGTGGCGGAAACATGGAGAATATTAATGCTTAAATATTTTGGGGTGCCCCAAAGGGGTTTGCTGTGTGGTGGAACCCCACTGACTTCTGGGCTGCTCTCAAGGGTGGATTTAGCTCGTGTTTCTGTAGCTGTACATAGGGGAAGCTTTCGGGGTACACTCAGACCTGGGCATTGGCACCTCTGATTTCTGCTCCCCTGAGCCCTAACGCAGGGCTCAGCTCCCCTCTTTCTGATGGCCTCTTCCTGTCATATTCTAGGTGGTATAGCAAAGCCACTGCCGAGCTGTTCGACCTCTCTGGCAGCCCAAATCCAGCGTCGGAGCATGGCACAGAAAGCAGAAGGAGGTGCACCTAGCTAGCAAACGGGCTTTGCTGGCTCCAAGCAGCTCGCGGTGCCGCCCTGCGTGCTCCTGCAGCAGCGCCCTTCAGCTGATGCTGAGCAGAAGCACTTAAGTAAATATATGGCTAATTTAGAGGGCAGAGGGTAACATTAATTAGCTCATCCTGTCCTTGACTGTTTCTGTGTCACTGACTCCCTAATCTATGGCTCTTGCCTTTTCTGTTGTTGTTTCTCGTGGCAATAATAACCCGAGATCTCAGTTTGTGCATTTAAATTCAAAATGAAAAAACATCCATCAGAGAAAGACCCTATTCAATTTTCCCACTGTATAGCCAATGCTTCACAAAGAAATGAGCCAGAGTGAATTCCGAGCCCATTAGGCATGTCCCAGGAGGCACGAATCTATATGCTTACAGATGTGCTTACAGATATATCTCTGCATTAAGAAAAGAACAAAACCCGCTTGACCGAAGATATTTGTTGTAAAACACGATTTAAAGTGCAGCTTTGTACGAAGAAGTGACTCTGTGGGATGGCTGCGTGTGATTTTATGTTTGTTTCACGGCATCAAGATCAAATTTGCTCCTTTACAAGCAGAAGAAATGTTATTTGTGTGTCAGCCTCACGCGCTTGCTCTGCTTTCCGTGAGCCAGGCTTGATGGGTCTTTTCCCATCCAGGAATCGGGGTTTCTGATCAGCATTTGATCCGGCTGAACTGTAATGCAGACTGCAGAGGTAATGGGCAATTGAGGCTAGAGCCTCAAAAACACTTTGGGAATATCCCTTGTTTCCAGCACGGTGTCTGTGGATGTGCATTAGCTTCCTTATTTTCACCTCTGAGCACGCTGTGATGCTCGGATCAGTTCTTTGCTGCCATTTAAGAGAACATCAGTCCCTTTGAGAGAGATTTTGAGTGAGATTTTGATTTTGAGTGAGATTGAGCGAGTCGGACGTGCTATTTATAAAAGGGTTTTGTGAGCCAAATATTTATCGTTCCCACAGCACAGGGGTGTGACACGGGGCAAATCAGAAGATAGGCAGGGAGGATGAAGGGGCTGGGAAGGGACGAAATGGAGGCTGGAGGAGAACACGAAGAGGCAGAGAAAAGAGGAAAAGGGAAACAAGGGAGACATTCAGGCCTGAAGGAGACCCTGAATATCAGCACCTATTACAAATTTTCCCTGCGCATTGGAAACCCATCCACCGACCTCGTGTTGCTGTCACCTAGATGTAGATAGGAGCTCCTGTAGGGTCATCGTACCTCCCCTGATGATTACTGTGTGGTGAAAGGGATCATGAAAACCCCCAGGAAGCTTGCTGAGCTTTGAGAACAAATCTTTTGTGTGCTGGGGTGGGTGGGTGCCAGCTACTCGGGGCGAGGTGAGCTGCGGCCCCACGTGGGCTGTGCAGGACGAGCTTGGCCGTGGGGCACAAATGCTGCATGCACTGGCTGAAGAAAATTCATCAGAAACGGTCTGTGCTCAGGAGATTGGGAGAGAGCTCTCTGAAGAGCTTATTCCTTCAATGGCAACAGGGATATTGCAAGTAGGGGCTCAGGCCAGCAGCTTTGAGACCATCTGTGGTGTCAGGCCTGGTGGGAGAGGCCCCGCTGACCTGTGGTGTTGGGAGCATCACTCCAGGAAAGGGGAGAGGGCAGAAACCCCGACGGACACCGAGGAGGGGGATCAGGGTACGGCAGGAGAGCCCCATCGCTTCCCTCTGCTTGCTGCAATAACCTAAATGAACAGTTCCGAGATTTTATACCGCGAGCCGCTTCCTAATTAGGACGAGCTTAAAAAGGGCCACTTGGCATCCTTGTCGCCGCGAGCCATGTGCTACCTGCAGCAGGCCAACTCCAAAATGAAACTGATTTTTTCTCTTACCTACATTCTGCATTCAAGCAGCTGCTCCTAACAGGTGCTTGCTCTCTTCCTAGCAGATGGCAACAAAAAATGGGTTTGTTGGCAGGTTTTGCCACAAAGCAGCCTTCTTATCACACATATTGATGTGTATACAAACATACACGCACGCTATCAGGCTTTCAGTTAAAAAGTAATTCTCCTTCTGATTTGAGGTCAGCCACGTGGGGTCCTAGCGAGAACGGCGCCTACTTTCCTCCTTTGTTGCCTGGGTCTAAAGGCATTCGTGGCTTAGCTGCCACATCGAAATCTGGCAAACATTTGCCCATTAGTTTGCCTCCTCTGCTCTATCTGGAGGACCTTGTGGGAGGAGGAATATGTTAGGTTTAACTGCATTCCTCCATATTTATCAGCGCATCTTTAATAACTCGCACTGGCTTAAATAATGACGAACTAGAAAGGCAGCAGGTTTGAGGCAGGGCCTGCCCTGATGTTTTTCTCTTTGCCATTGTTTAGCGTAATATAACAAACACAGAAAGCAAATTATCTCTCTCCTTAAATAAAACAAGCAACTGAAAACTAACAGTGGAAGAGAGACGGAGCAAAACGGTTGAACAAAGAAATATAACTGCAGCATCTTATCGCCAGGAAACGCACCCGGGGCTCAGAGTGCTAAATGTGTTCAAAGCTGCCTTGGGGAAGTGCACGGGGAGAGCATTTGTTCCGCGTTCCTCACCCGAAGAGAGACAGCTGTCAAACAAATCCTTACATCCCGCTTGTTAGCTCGGATCCCACCTCCCAGATTTTGCCTGGTAAGGGCTGTAAGCTCGACAAAACGGCGCAAAGCGGTGCCAGATTCGGGGGGCTACAGCATCGCCCCAAAGCCCTTCCCTAGCGCTACTGCTTGCCGTGGGAGTAGCACCAGGAAGACCCCATACTCGCTCTGTTTTGCTGTTCATTTCAAACAAACAGCCTGAGCCAAGACAACCAGATGAGGATGACATCTGGCTATCAAACCTCTGCCAAGTCACTGCTGTTCAGTAGCTGGCAGGGAGATGATGTGCTGCAAATGCCAGGTTCTCACTGAAACGCAAAGTGCATTCCCTGCATTTTCTTTGCTTCCTCTCCAGCCACGATCAGTTTGGTGTTTTGTTTTACTAATGGCCAAATGCAAATCTCCCTTCCAGAGGCATAAAATCCACTTCATTGATGCTAGAGAGCTTATCCAACAAGTGGGATTTGACCCCAAAGTCCAAGATGGTCTTGTATTTTCAAAGCTTGCTGACATTAACTTGTTGACTGTGTTGCGCTCATTCAAACATCCAAGCTCCTACTGTGGGGTGTGTTTGTGGGGAGGGTTGTTAATTGCTTATATGTGAGCAGTTTGTGTCTAACCTCTTGCAGAAAGGAGTAGGTAGAACTTGGGGCAGGTGGACAAGCTAGAGAGGCTCTGGAGGGCTCTTCCATTACCATATTTCTCTAAGAAGTTGCACCCCTTTAGTAAGAAATCACAATAGCTTGTAAAAAAACATACTGCAGCATGTGAAAGGAATCAATCACTAATCACAGGTGCACAGAGTTAGAAGATAGCTCACAAGGCTCCATGTCCTACGTTGCTTTTTATCGTGTTTGGGAGCAATTTGGTCACAGCGACGCAGGGGAAGCTCATTCTGGGCTGGTGTGTGAAGGAGCTGGAGCTGCATGATGTGACCTGTTCCCTTATGACGGGTTTTGTTTTCACCCATCCCTCCATGCTGCTGTACTCTCAGCATTTTTGGCAGCTGCCAGAGGGCATGAAAGAAATAACTACACCGGTTTTTGCAGCTGATATTGTGGCCGAGTGTGTTTTCCCCCCTCTTCTGGTAAAATACTTTTGCTGCAGGCGGAAGTAGCCAGTTTGCAGAACTGTAGAAGGAAAGTAATTGTATTAAATAAATATGCAGAGACAAAGCTGGGGCTGTTGAAATGAACTTGCTTTGCAAAGCGTGCAAGGCATATTTCTGCTTTTCTAGTCAGCAGCCAAAGTTCAACTTTGCCACGTACATGCAGGCTTCAGGAGCATTGTGCTTTCAGTCTGTGGGCTTGAAAGCAGAAGCCATCTGCTTTTGAGGGCCCTCACACAAGAAGTGGGTATTAATGCTTGAAAAATAACTCAAATCTTTCAGGTTGCCTTTGGTGAACCAGTTTGCTATGGAAACTAAGTCTAATTTTCATGGTCCATACCAAAATCTTCAGTGAAGTGAGTCCACGGATGGGTAGGGATTAGAGAAATCAGATTAATTGTGGCTTGTTTTGGCAACTACAGCCATACTGGTAACTTACCAGAAGTTTAATCTTCCTAGATAGCTTGTATGGAGCTGATTTCAGAGCAATGTTCCTTGAGATATGGCCCTAGTGAGGTGATGCAGTGAGTGACACTGGATTTAGTAGATCTCCTTGACCCCAGCTGTGTCCATTTCTCCTTAACACTTTACCAGTTTTGTCTGTTTTGAGACATGGGCTGGATCCTGGGGTTTAATTCTGTAGTCTGACAGGCAAGTGTCCCAGGGACATTTGGGGTGTCCTGGAGAGGCATCTTCTGGCTTCTAGATGCTGCTCCAGTGGGATGGGGGCCCCTGTTAGTCTTTTGTCGGATCTGCCAACCTCCTGAGCACGTCTCAGGTACACCAGGCTCACTGCGGGAAAAATAAAGTGTCGAGCTAGCAGCATTACTCCCCCTTCTGCTCTGAGATCAGTTGATTTCAGCATCAAAAAAGCAAAACCAAACTGATCTGTATGGAAATTCAGGATGGTACAAGCTTATTCAATGGTGATTTCATCTGCTGGCTCCAGCATAGATCTCATAAAGAGTAAATTCAAGCCATAACAATTTTTTTGCAGTCATCAAAAATACTGTCTGTCTGTGCTAGAGTAATAGATTGGGATATTTTAAATTAAAATCAAATTTGATTGATGATTTGTCAAATATGGGGGTGTGTCTTTGCATTGAAAGGTGTGTGTGGATGCTGGTACTTAGCTTGAATCAGATTTGATGCTATGTAACTGCTCAAAGTGAAATGTCATTCTGAATATCTAGCTGAATCTATGCTTTATATATCTTTAGGAGATGTCCTTATAACATGTCCTTATAAAATATCATGCCCTCATAACACTTTTCGGGTTGGAAATGAGGAGACATTTCTTCCCAGAAGGAGCAGTCAGGCACTGGGACGGGTTGCCCAGGGAGGTGGTGGCGTCACCGTCCCTGGGGGTGTTCAAGGAAAGGTTGGACGTGGTGCTTGGGGACATGGCTTAGTGGGTGACATTGGTGGTAGGGGGATGGTTGGACTAGGTGATCTTGGAGGGCTTTTCCAACCTTAATGATTCTCTGATTCTGTGATTCTTCTTGTAAAGCAATCAGTTAACTTCTGGAACAATCATGTCTGTATGGTATATTCATATCCCCACAAAAAATAACTTTCTTGATATTATTCAAGTACTTAAGAGCAAAACTTTTTCCAGAGAAGATAACAAAAAGCTATCCAGGTTTCCAAAAGCATGTGCACAATTATCGTTAGTAAGCAGCTTAACCAACCTGAAAGCAAACGCTAAACGTTCCAGATCTTAGTCTTATTAAGCTTGTGTGTTTCCTACCACTTAAAAGTCTATCAAAAACCTAAAGATCTGGGAAAATGAGATTTTCTGGAAGGCAAGCTTTAAAGTTTACCTCCTTCTTTTCTTAAACAAGAAGGCGATGCCTCTATTTACATGCTGTTTCTGGAACTCAGACGGAGTGAGTACATCACTGCTGCAGTGTTTCATGGAACATCCTTTGTTTATTCACACTGTGCCACTTTTAAACTTCAGATGTAAACAACAAAGGCTTCTTTGTGTTTCACACTATCTCATACTCACTACCTTAAGAAGTCCAAAGCCAAAACACTGTGGAATTTTACCCTCCTCACACTTTCTTCTGCTTGTTGGATGCGTTCTTCCATCCTTTCCTATTTATAGTAGCTGCAAAACTACTTATCCAATTAAAATGTGCTCTGTTCATTTTCTTTTGACTTTTCAGTCCTTGGTATGGGATTAAAATTGTATTCCCTGGTAACCATTTCAAATATAATTTTAGTAGTAATTATGCATATATTCAATAACAGAAACAATTTGTCATTCTGAAGGATCCAGATTGCTTTAAAGTGGTCGACCCGTCTGTGATCTGCTACACAGATGAAAATCCAGAAAAAAATTTGCCGAACTCAGTTGGTCAGATAGAGAGGTCAGTTGACCCAGGCTGGAGAGGCAGCAGCTGTCTGGCAGCACACAAGAGAGTACAGCTTCCATTTCGAACCAGAGTGGGAAGTTCAGTTGGAAATTTCACAAAACTGGAGCAGCACTGACCCTTGAGAACATCGCGCTTCTGCTGTCCCCTCTGCCTTTTTCACCATGGGGAAGGGCCTCAATTTTACGTTTCATTTGACATCCAGTGGCCAGGCTATGAGCTGTGTCTGCATGAATCTCATGCTGGATCCAGTTCCTCTCTGCTTGCGGATGCCTGGGGGTCTGGACCCCTCCTCTCCTCTCCTCTCCTCTCCTCTCCTCTCCTCTCCTCTCCTCTCCTCTCCTCTCCTCTCCTCTCCTCTCCTCTCCTCTCCTCTCCTCTCCTCTCCTCTCCTCTCCTCTCCTCTCCTCTCCTCTCCTCTCCTCTCCTTCTCCCGTTCTGTGCTTATCTCCATCGGAAAGGCAAGGACAGGTTGTCCAGGCACTTTTAGACACTTTGCTGTGTTGCATACAGTCCTGACCTATACATATAATCTAGATGGAATCTTTTGAAGATAACCAGCGTAGCATGGTGGTCATCTTTTCTTTTCCCAGGGAGCAATATCTTCTTTTCGTCATGCCATCCTCTTAAGCTGAATTTAAGCACAGAATTGAGATCTGATGAGTCCATCCATTTAGGTAGAAGATTTAACATATAGCACAGGAGTGTTTAAGCAGGTTTAATCAGAAACTCAATCTAACTATATTTGTTTGGGACAGAAGGTGACATTTGTTGAAACCTCTGGCCAAGACAAATTGATTTGCTGTAAGTTGCTAGGAGTTTTTGTTCCAAGTTAGATCCCTTTGAGAACAGCCTTTCCTTATATAAGAAACCAGCAACTGAGACTGAAAAAGACTTTAATGATGACAGCACATAGTTTAAAGGGTGAGACTAGTGGTAGGTGTTTTAAGAGAATTGTTGTTCACTCTACGATATCCTCCTGTGGCTGAGAGAAAGCTTGGCTGAACGAACAGCATCACCCAGATCCCCTCGACCTCAGCATGGCCAGAGCTTCCCTTGCAGTCTCAGCTGACTTAGGAGCTGTGGGGCATGTTGTATCATAACTTTCTTAATATCTGTGGTGACTGTGGTAGCTTTGGTCAGGATCCTCATCACGCCAAGCAGTAGTATCGGGATCCTCATCATGCCAAGCATATGCTCATAGTAAGAAACAGCGTGTGCCCCACAGAGTGGGAATTAAAAAAGATGAGTAGCATTAGTGCCACTTTGATAAATGAGAAACAGAAGCAGAGAGAGAGAGACTGGGAGAGCTTGTTTTGCTGAAAGTCACCAGGGCTTTCAGAGGAGAGCTGGGTGATAGCTCTGCTGCTCGAGGTAGTAGCCTCTGGGCTTTCACCACGAACAACTCTAAAGAGGGTGGACAATACTATCCAAATCATCTCCCAGCTTTCTGAGGAAGGGATGGTTTAGCGTTACATGGTCTTGAGAGGCTGAATAGAAAAACAGAGCTTGTTATTAGAGGCACAGTAAGTGGCAGAGATGACAGGTTGCTCAACGATTTCTATTATAAGTAACTTTTTTCAGGCATTCTGATATACCAATTTTTCTGATTTCAGAAGTAAATTTTTGTGCTTGGTGTCTGAAAGTTTTTCTCCCAATTACAGCTGAAGTCTCTTCTGTATTTTTCAGGATAAGTTTAGGAAGACATAGATTGTTTATACATCTTAAAAATTCATATCTTTCCTGAGAAGCCATCATGCCTATATATTGTGGAAGAAATACTTGATATAAATCCAATGTTGATTCCAGTGAGAGCAATAAAATGATAGCAATGTAAGAGTAGAGCTGAACCGAGCCCTCTACCTTAAACATGTGAAATGAGCATTTTTACTTCTACATTGCAACTCCCCTTAAATGAAAAATAATTGGAGTGCCTTCCATTTATTGCAAAGGATATGTACACAAGAGAGTACCTTGCATCATGCAGGCTGGTCTGCACTTTGCAGCGAAGCATGGCTTGGAGATAACAGAGCTAATGGAAGTGGTAAAGTCAACACAGCGTTTAAATGTGGAGTGTTTTCCCCTGCTCACAGACAGCACGGACTAGCCTCATCTTAGCATTCCATGGCTTCTGGACCTGAGTTAGCTTCTCAGCGTCGTTCAGGTCTGCACAGCATGGAGATACCAGCTCTGGTTTGGACTGGACTGGTAGATTCTGCACTAAGCTTCACTGTTGACACATGGGCTGTTATCAGTGGCCCCATCTCCGTTTGGACCCATTCCTTTTTTGCTTTAGGAACACAAGAGTAATGGATGAGAGTTCGGTGAAGAACAGTCTGCTGTCTCAAACCGCAGAATAGATTTCAGCTTTAGATCACTGGAAGTCAGAACAGGGCATGTCTTTTCTTAGCCATCATAAATTATCCATGCAGGATGTACAGTAAAAGGCTGTTTGGCTGCGTTAAAATTGGCTAGACAAACAGAATTTCCATCTCTCTCAATGGCTCCTTCAACACCTAATTAGTTCCCAGATGCTAGTTGAGCAAGATGTCTTTTATCTTTGCTAATGTTATCTTCCTATACCTCCTAAATGCCCCCTGGTGCCATTCTTCACTTTCATCTCTCGTCCCTCAAGAGAAGGCCGGACGGGTGTTCAGGAAGCTCTATTCTGAAGGTCAAGCTTGTAAAGACTGTGGGTCAAGTTGATCCTGTTATACCAGCCAGTACCTGGAGCAAAAGCTTTGAATCCAGAATTAGACTGATGTGATGGAGAGGAGGATACGACTTCCTTGCCGTGCACGTTTCTAGGATCAGTATCCAACAGGAAAAAATAGAACCACAGATTTTATTTCACTGTCAGTTCCATTTAATACAATTTAGGACAAATTCAATGTTCGTCTTTTCCCATTGCTAGAAGGTGCAAAGAAGTCTGTCCATATAAATCTGCCGTTTCAGCTGGCATAACTGCTTGTTGTGGGCAAAGAGAAAGCACACTCAGATGTAAAACAGCAGGAAATATCAGACTGCACCCCTGATCCTTCCTGGTCCCTCAGAGCATAACCACTCAGCACCTCAGTTATGTTAATATCCAGGCTATCGGCCAACAGTGATTTACCTTGGCAGGTCTGATTTATATCTGAGCCCAGCAATTCTCTCCCCTCTGGCAGGAATGAGTGACCAAACAGCCTCCTTCAAGCTAAGTATTTATCAGAGCAAGCAGATCTTCAAACCAACAGAGCAGACTATATATATACATACAGCTTTCCCCTAAGGCTCGTGAAGCCGTGTCTCTAGCTCGGTTCAGTTTACTCAGTTCAGATGATGTGCTCTGTTGTGTGTGTGGTTTTTGTCAATAGACTCAAAGCTCCGACACAGTCAGTTTTGCAGTTTAATAGATTAGAATCAATCTGTTCTTCAGCTAAGCACTTTGCACCATCATCTTTTAAGTATCTGTTGTATTTCTTTCTTATCTGCATTTTCCCTGTGCTGCACTGGAAAACTACCCTCGTATAAACAATTCCAACAGACTCGTGTAGCAGCATTTCTCCACTTTGACCAGGTTATGTGTGGATGTGTAGGATGATTATGTCTCCAGATTTATCCTGTAGTCACACAGCAGCTAGTTTTCTATCGCAGAAAAGACCAAGGCAAGTTGTGAAGACAGCAAATTTCACCGTTTCTGCTCTTAGATCCATATGCCCACACTACGGAGCATGCAGAATTTGTACCAGCGCATTTGGATCATTCCCAGTTTCAGTCATGCCCAATTCGCAGCTGCAAAGTTCTGAGTTTCGACAGCTTCCCTGCGAGGGTATTAATAATACTTAGAAATTACATAGCACTCCAAAACCCTGTGCAAGCATTAGCTAATTGTGTAGCACTCCAAAGCCCTGTGCAAAACATTAGCTAATCAATTCTTGCAGCACCTATCGAGTGTATCAATATCCTCCAGTCCCTTGTGCAGAGAGGTAAATGGAAGCAGAAGAATGTGGACACCTGCTCAGAGCCACGTTTTCCTTTGCTCCGATGTCTTCCTTGGCAGGATCGTGCCGCCTGGCTGGCTCGCTGTGGGCGAACACGTGATTTCCAAAAAGAGGTCACCTCTGTGGATGTGAATGCAGATTTTACCAGCTAGACATGACTTCAGCCCACTGCGGGGCTCTGCTGAGGTCACTGACATTGATTAGATTGGGAAAACCAACATCAGTAAGTGACATAGAGAAGGCTGGGCCAAGCACAGCAAACTGTTAATGTCAGCTAGAATAACAGCCAAGTGTTTACCGGCGTGGTGATCCAGCTGACTGAAGGCAGCACAAAGGAAACACTTTAAAATAATATATCGGTGAGGTGATGCATCTAGGAGGCACACCTACTGCCGTCCTACAGAGGACTGAGTCCGTGCGACTAATTCCTGCAGGCCTCCTGAAATAACACAGCTCCTTCACCCCTTAGTGCTTCCAAACAGAAGAACCCAGCTTCAGGATTTCTGCTGATGATAGGAAATTTTGGGTAACCAATACAATATGGGGGAGCCCTACATGTTTTACACAGGCTGGAGCACTTAGCATCATGAGGTTGCTTTCCATACAGTTTGACACCAAGGATGAATGATGATCCAGAAGCACAGGCTATCACAGGTGTCAAGGTTCCTTGCGGCGTTTACAACATCAGAGATTTTACAGGGAGCATTAGAAATGCAGTAGCTTTGTGGAACTCGCTGAGACATGAGACAAACTGGGTATTTCGGCTGAGCACAGGCTGTAAGCTTGCTTTTAAAGTGCATATTGAATCAAGCGCAGGATGATGCTATTTTTATTAAAAGCCACAAAATGCTTGAAACCAATTAATACTCCACTGCTTTACTAATGCCTCTGCTCAGAAAATTAAATGCTTTCATTTAACAAAACCAATTCTAAAGCTTTTTCTGTCAAAATTATAAGTGGGTTCAACCCCTCCTCTAAACTTCATGAACTGTGCATTTTCAGCACAACTTACCAAAACGACAATGACTTCCAGTCCAGTCCTTCAAGTATTTGGAGGTACAAGGGAATTGTGCTTTTCTGGCACAGTTCATTCCCAATTCTTAAGGCACTTTATGAGCACTAGCTACTTCCATCTGAATATAAACAAGGAGCCAAACACCTTGAATGTGTTGTTGCCATGCTGTAATGTTAAATGATTAAATATTTTGACAGACTTTGGCTCAATATAATCAGCTGGCTTCAAAAAGCTGAAGCAGCAATTATTGTCAGTTCAGAGGGCAGCAACAAATCCAAGTGTAGGAGCACCGCGTGCTAAATACAGTTGCTTGGGAATAAGTGAAGGACAACCCTCTGGTTACACCGGTTTGGTTTATTCCTTGGCAGTCTACCATATAAACTCCCCTTCTGAGGACAGCATTTCACATCACCTAGCACAACTGAGCTGAACCAGTGGAACAAACTGATTTCACTGACATGCAGGCTGTGCTGCGTCCCAGTGACTCCATGCATGGCCTTTGGGTGACAAAGCGAGAACATCTGGAAGATGGTACTGTCTCTGCAAAAGACGAGGATGTCCCTTAAAATCTTTCTAACTGCATCTGCACATCGTGGGTACCCCTCGTGATGGCTGAGATGGGACTGGGAGTACTGTTTTAGGTGGCAGATGGTTGGATAACCAACTGGCAAAGTGCAAATGGAAGAAAAAAGTAGGGTTTGATTGCTGCAGTCCGTGGTGGTGTGTGTCCAAAGTCATGTCTACTGATAGTTTGTGCCACTTGGTCATCCTGTACATGCACTGTACGGCAGCAGCTCTGCTCTAAACAGTGCCTGAGTGCACACCTCCAGCCTTGGTGCCACCAGGAGGGAAACTGCTTCTTGTCCAGTACATGCTGCAGAAGTCCAAATATCTTTATCTAGGAGAACTGCTCCAGTTCACTGACCCACTAATGTATTTTCCTTATGAAAGCTGAGCATTTTCAGAATTGGTTCTAAGGCAAAGCATCTGCAAAGCTTGAAGCATCCATGAAGGACCTGACACAGGCAATACTATAGCAGGAAGCTTCATACTGCCCATGTCTGCGTTCACAACTGAGGAATTTGGGATTTCCCTGCACCAGGTCCTGGTCACAGCTTGGTGGAGCTGTCTCAAGAGGTTCAGAGCTAATCACTGAACAGTGGCAGGTCAGCACACCCAGGTGGAAGTTGTCTACAGGTAGGGAAGGAACATAAATCAGGAATTGCTTGCACACCAGCATCTTGGATAAGCTGTGGTCTAAACTGGCCTTGCTACTGAGGGAAGGGAAGGTGGGCTCCTTCTGTGCTTAAGAAGCCTCCAAGATGATCCGGCAGAACTAAAGGCATTTTGCACTGCAGGCTGAGTATCACAAGTCAGTAGACATGCACAGAATATGGTGTTTCAGAGAAGAGTCGATGTGACTTTAGAAGAGGAAACTCTTGTCTTGCAGGCGTAGTTTTCTGAAGAGATCCAGTGTGTTAAAGGCAGCCAGATGCTGTGGATTAAGAGGAAAGTTTCCCTTCTGAATAACTGGTTATAGACAGGAAATAAAAGACACAAATAACATGGCAGTTTTCACAATGGAGGGAGATTACCAGGTATCTGTCTTGGGAACCTGTGCAGTTCAATATCCTCATAAAAGAGCTGGAAAAGGGAGACAGTCGACAGTGAGGTGCTGCAATCTGCTGATGGTATAGAGTTATTCCATGTAAGTAAAAGTGGACATGACTACAAAAAGTTGCAGAGGAATCTGACAATATCAAATGTCTGGGCAATAAAATAGCTGCTGAAATTCCATGTCGATAAAAGTCAAGTGCAGACACAATGATAGGGTTTAAATTAGCCCGCAAAAGAGGTCCTGGCATCATTGCAGATGGTTCTTTGAAAACGTCTGCTCAGTGCTCAGCAGAGGTCAGAAAGGCAAGTGGAATGCAAAGAATTTCTGGGAAAGAGATGGCGAATAAAAGCGAAAATGTAAGTACACCACTGAGTAAATCCGCAGTGATCTTGAATAGAGTGCAAATCCAGTCACCCCACCTCAATGAGGCAGTAAAATAGAACCAGAAAGGATGCAGAAAAGGGCAAGAAGGCTGACCTGAGTTATGAGTGGGGAGTCTAAACAGCCTCAAACCCTGAAGCCTGCAGAAGAAATGACTGAGCAGGATTAAGGCAGAGGTGTAAAATCAAAATCTCCATGGACAGAGCGAATAAGGAATTAGTTTCTGCAGCAGGTGATGTAATGACATGGTCAGGCAACAAGTTCAAAGCAAACAACAGGGAAAACAAACTTTTGCAGGTTACAGTAAATTGGGAAACTCATCAAACAAAATATTTTACATTCCAGAAGCACAAGTTGTTTAAAAAAGTGGTAGTGCTGTGGTTCCCAGTGCTGGCTCCAACACGTTCATGCTCTAGCACCTATCCTGATGTACTGAGTTGGCCGTGTCCCCTTTGTCTTTCTTGGCTGGGCAGGACTTGGGTTCTGGTTTGGTTTGGCCTCTGTCTGCTGAAGCCTGCCAGTTTTTTTGGGGGCTGGATTATAGTCTGCTAAAGGATGGCTGTGATCTTGCAGTATGATCTCTTGCATGACAAAAGCCACAGAAGTCCCTTGAATGAATTAATGAATTAGTTCTGTTTGAACTGCAGTGGAATATTTGGGTAGAAAAAAGATCCAACAGTATTTTAAATTTTTTGCACTGTGGAAAAGGTCCCAAGGGTTGATTCCACTCTCCCTCATTTGGTCCTTCCCATTTCTTCATGCAGATGCTGCAGTAGCCCTTTTGGCTGCAGCATCGTATTGGGAGCTCACATTGGATGGCTCAGGAATCGTGTGGACTAAAAAGCGAGGACTAAAAAGTCTGCTAGAACAGGATTGTTGTCAAATTATGTCTGCCTCGGTGGCAGGAAATCAATCAAGAGTGGGCTGATTTACACCTGCCAGAGCCAGCACATCATGAACTTCATCATCTTTCCCAGTGATGTTTTTATCTTTGCACTGACACAGTAAGTGCGAGGAAAATATTTTCCCATTTAAAATCAAAACATTCAAGGTAGTGTTTGGCAAAGTGTTGGAGCCTGGGGTTCCCACTGCCTCTGAAAAGAGTGCTGGTATCTTTTGCTAATGACCAAAGTGCAACATAATGAGTTGTCTTGGGCTTCTGCTTTATTTAGCGTGCAGTGTTTTAATAGGATGTTAGTAATTCTGAAAGGGATAAATGATGTTTATGCCCTCTTGTGGTATGTTATTGAACAGAATGGATTTTCTAGCTGACAAAATTAGGCCAATGATGGAAAAGTCCCAGGTAAAAATCTGTAACAAATACTGTTTTGCACAGTAGAAAAATATCCATCCCTCCAGCAGCATCCTCATGACTCAGACAAGGGGGGAAGCCAATTTTGCATGCATTTACAGCAGCAAGTAAATGACTAATGCCCATGATGACAGAGTTTGTGCCATCTTTCTGCAGTGAAGATAATGTTAAAAGTGCTTTTCTTTGCTAGAAATGTTAGAAAGTAAGTGAAATACTGCTTCTAAAAGCAGCTATGTTGACACCTCATTGTTAGTGGTTGCCAACCTGTTGTGATACATACCTTCATATTTTTTATCTTCTTTGCTAATACAGCTGACGGGTAAGTAATCTGCTTCCCCTGGGACAAAACCTGTCCCAAAGATGAAAAACATGGTTCAGGGATGATATGTGGGAAAATATGGCCAGATTCTGTGAAATTGGACTTGTTATCCCTCTGTGTTCAAATACAGGATCATACCATGAATGAGCTAGTCCACAGCTTCCTAACCATAGAATCATGAAATGGTTTGGGCTGGCATGGACCTTAAAGACCATCGAGTTTGAACCCCCTGCCATGGGCACGACCCCTGCTCCCAGCCCAGGCTGCCCCCAGCCCCATCCAGCCTGGCCTTGGGCACTGCCAGGGATGGGGCACCCACAGCTCCTCGGGGCAGCCTGCACCAGGGCCTCACCACCCTCTGAGTGACAAATTTCTCCCTAATGTCTGATCTAAACCTGCCCTCTTTGAGTTTAAAGTCTTCACCCCTTGTCCTGTCGCTACACCCCCTAAAAAAGAGTCATCAAGTATGTAGAAGACCATTATGAAGAGGAAGGGAATAATTTCCTTTCCACATCCATGATGAATATGACCAAAAGAGTGGGTTTAAATGAAAATTGTGGGCTTAATCCAGGCTAGGCTTTAACCTTTCTAACAGGATGGTAACTATTAGAATGGGCTCTTTGAGGGACCTTGAGTATCTGAAGATCTCTGAGGAACAGCTAAATGTCTGCTGGGTGTAAGGTGACTATTGTGAGTTGTATCATGAAGAAAGAAGTTGGACTAGATGACTTACTACAGGTCCTTCCAGGTCTGGTTTTGTGCTGCTGTGTGATGGTTTCCTTTTATTGGCTTTATTTTTCAGTTTGATAAGATGACACATATTTGTCTGGTAATCAGTTTATATGCTAACCCTTTGTTCTTAAAGTTGATCTCGCTGTCAAGCCTGGCTGATAGCAATGCAGCTCTACCTACGTCCAGTGCTTCAGAGGTGTACTTTGCAACAGCAAACACTGTAGTCTGACACCAATTAAAGTGCTTATTAGATTATCATGGACTGCAGTGAACATGAGTTATGTCCCCACTGAGATGAGGACTGGCTCCAAAATGTTGGTGTTCACCAGTTTCCTTAGAAAAGAAAGAATCAGTAGGTGAAATGTATGGCAATTCATGTGAAAAAAGAAGTTCCCTCCATCAGAAACCTTTCAGGAGTTTCAAATTCGGTTAGGGGATATCAGAAGTTAAAGTCTAATTTAAAATCCCCACCCACATTCCTTCTTTTCCTGCAAAGTGATTACTGCTACTGGTCCACGCGTTGGCAAATCTTCTTTCAGAGATGAGCCATAATTTGCCTTAAGAGTACCTTCTGGCCATGGTGGAAGCGTTCGTTTTGAAGAAGGGGTTTGCAGCAACTGTGAAAAGAGCCCAAATGTTCTTATTTCCCACTGACATCAGTGGGGCTCAAATTTCATACCGAAACTCTTCTTGGCATGAGCCAGTTTGGGCTGGAAGAGACATTTCCAAGCAAAGGCACCTGCCAGGTAAAGTCCTCAGACCCCTGCAAGGCAGCTCGCCAGGCTCGATCAAAGTCTGCTCTGCTGCCTCTCACATCTGTTTTCCACTTCTGCTGATGGCACCACATCCTTGCCTGGTGTGGCTGATAAAGAGGAGAGAACGAATGTGTGTCCAGAGCAAATTAAACAAATGAGCCATTAAAACTGGAGGGCGCACTACCTCTTCTCGCTGACGTATGCTTTGGTGCCTGCAATGTGTCCTACTGAAATTACGTGTGAGTGAGGATAAAGGGCTTTCAGGGATGTGCTACAGCTGTGGTCCAAGCTCTGAGAGATGTCTGTGGCTGCTGCTGAGAGGAAACCTAATGTCAGGCATCAGCAGAGAAGCCAACAAACCACTAATGGCTCTCCATGTTGTTTCTTGACAGGTATTGACAGAGAGCGGTTTTGGGGCCATCACAACAGAAATCCGCGAGGCTCCGGAGTTCTATTACGCTGAAGATTACCATCAGCAGTACCTCAGCAAGAACCCTGACGGATACTGTGGCCTCGGGGGAACGGGGATTTCCTGCCCGATTGGGATCAAGAAATAGCCTCTGCTCGTGCCACCACCTCCACTTTGTTCTAGAGGGTTGTTTGGAAAAGGTCTGACAGCCCCGATAGGTCTTTCAGCACGCCCACAGCATCAGTGCATAAAGATTTGGGAACCCTGATGGGGCGTGGCTTTCTGTAATCTGAGTAGCTTCCAATTCACTGACATTAAAAACCAAAGCAGAGTCAGAAATTGCACCTGTTGGCAAACACAGCTCCTTGCTCTGTGCAGTTCCCTGGGTTTCCTTGCATTCTCATAATCTGGAGAGGAAAGAAACTTTTAAAAGTTTGGCTTGAAATGCTGCTAAAGAGATGAATTAGGGGGTGGCTGCACCTGTTATCCACTTTGCATAGCAACTGCTTATAGACATCCTTATTTTCTTGCATTAATGAATTTGCTCATGCTGGAGCTTTGACTTCTGGAGACATGGCTGGGCTCATCTTAGCTATCACAACCCCGTAGCTTGATGTCTTTGAGAATGATAAATTTATAAGATCCATAATTCTCTTACAATTCCACTTTCACAGCAACATGTAATATCACCTATAGTGCCTATTTTCAGGAGCAATTTTAGTACCAAAAAAAAGAAAAAATTGTAATGTGATACTTCTTTTTTTGGCAGTTCCAAAAATGTATAAACACAAAAAGAAATCAATTTTGTTTCCTGCACTACAATAAATTATAAAGAAAGGAGAGAAAAATGTTGTCTGCAATGTGTTCCGTGTCTCTAAATATATGTCTGGAAAACATATCCAATATTATAAAAAGCTGCAACCTACTAATTAAACTAGGGCTTTTTTATCTGTATTAAATGTGCAAGATAGCGCAGAGGAGTATATTGGCCACACTGTAACTCAATTATTCCTATGATTAATTATTTGTACTTCAATAACTTGTGGAGCCAAGGGGGGTGGGGGCTGTCCGTGTGTGGGGCTGTCCCTGCCCCAGTGCATGTACAATAGCAGGACAGCCAGAAAGAGGCAAAAACATTCTTTTTATGGATGGGGATCTCAAAAGACTAAAAGTTACAGTGGAAGGACATAGCGGATGTAGGCAATATACTATATGGATGCTGGGTATAATGGGATATATATATATCTTATGGAGTAACCTATGAGGATGAGCAGCTTCAGTAGGAGAGATGGGGATGGGTTTGTCCCACCTGCCCAGCTTTTTGCTTATGATACTTCTCAGAGCAGTGGGAGATGTGGGCTCTCAGGCGTTTCCCGTTTCGGAGGCTGTCCTAATCACTGCGTTTGAAGCTCATGTGCCGTTGGTGCCTCCTCAGAGGTGCATAAAGGAGCAACTTTGCTTTTCTTTGGGGAAAACGTGCAGGAGCCTACTTCGATGTGGCACTTCAGGGCAGAGGAATGCACAAAGGTTTTCTTGAGGGCCAGATGATGGGGATGTGGAGACACACCCACAGCATTTCCCTTTGGCTAGGTCTCCATCGCACTCCATATCCTGGTTTGGTGTGTCTTCCTGCTCACTAGCTCGATTTTTAGGCTCAGAAAGACCCAAAACAACTCCCTGAATGTCTGCTGCAACTACCCAGCAGTCCAGATCCTGTCAAAAGTCTTCAGGCTTGTAAATACACTGCTGCAGTCCTGCATGCTTTGTCCAAAGATGGGCAACAACCCCATGCCAGAGAATTTAGCTCTCCATCTTCCCTTGCCCCTTGGCTGGTGCTTAGTCCATTCTAGCCTTAAAAGCCAAGCAAACTTGTCCTTTTAGCAGACTTATACCTGGGGCAAGCTTGAGAGGAGCTGCCACAGTCAGGATCACCATGTTAGGCTCTTTCTGGAGGTGCCCCAAAATGTGCTTGGGATGCACTTGGGATTTCCAGCCGCTAGAGTAACTGATCGCCTGTTGTTAACATTGTGCCACTGAAATGTTTGATTGCTCACTGCCAAGGAAACCAGCGTTTTTGTCCAATTTCCTACGCAAAGGGTAACATAAAAGCAAAGAAGAGAGGAAAATAAAGTCTGACTTTCCTCCTATGCATTTTTAACCTCGGTGTAAGTCAGACTTCAGTGGGATAGCTCCTGATTTGCTCCCATGTACAAGGCAAAACATTTCATATTCTGAATCATCTCTTGCTCATAAAATACTGCTTGGTTCCCTTCTGTCCTTTCCCCTCCCTTCCCTCCTACTCCATGCAAGTTCTTGTTTTTGAAACAGACTGGAAAGTCTTTGGAGGAAGCACTGCTCTGTCCTTAATATAACCATGCTCAGGCCTGAACTTGGCTGAGTTCTTTTCAGTCCTGTCCCTATGGAAATAATACGTCAGTTTAGAAATCAGCATAGATGGGTCCACTGACGCTAAAACTGGTACAAACCAAAATATTATGCCCCCCCAATTAATTATGGAGATACACTAGAGTGGAATTTTGGCCTTGATGCCTTGCAGTTGCTGCTGGAGGAACAAACAGCAGCAGGGACAAGATCAGTAAAGGTGAAATGATTCAGATTCATGGATAATCTTTCTAAGCTGAGTTTGGCCTTGTAAACAGTTGCCCACAGTTCTCGGGGAAGAAGGGAGTGTCAGCCTCAGCATCTTTGACACAATACTTTTGATTTGGCACTGTTTGAACCTTGCCCTACAACATAGCTGCCTCTTTCTTCTGAGGATGTAGAGATGGTCTAAACAAAATTCATCCAAAGTTTGATAGGCTTCAGCACTTCTCAAAGATGAAAACTGATGCAGGACCAGCAGGTAAGGTCTTTGAAGAGAAAAAGATGGTTTGAGAACTGAAAAGGGCTACAGCACCCAGCCTGAGAAGTCCACTACTGCACCCAGCAAAATCCAGTCCAGGATGCCTATCATAGCTATCACAGCTGAAGCAAATCCCAAGCCTTATGGGAATAACTAAGTTGTTGGCCAGGGCAGTGTGAGCTTTCCCTCATTGTCTTAGGAAGACTGGCGTCTGACTGTGATGTCAGCAAAAGAGAATGAATTGTGTGAGGTCACATCCCGGTTGCCCCTGGCAGAGGAATGTGTCTACAGAAGGATAACTGCCCTCAACATCGTCCAAGAGCTTTGGTCCCAGTGTGGGATGAAAATGCTGCTCCTTACCTTCTGGATTTTAACTTCTCTAATCAGCAGCATCCATGCAGGCGTTTCTTCCCCAGTTTTCATGTTCAGCAGTGAATGGAAGAGTGAACCTGTTGGTAGCTTCAGAGGTGGACAGCAGAGAGAAACTGGTAGCCCTTCTGGATACACACACATCGGTAAATGAGTTTGGCCTGGGTTGATTCCTTGTGCCTTATGGCATACATGCACGGCTTGTACTACACCTGGCACTGAACTCTTCCATTCTACTCCCTCAACAAGGATTTCATCCAACCTGCTTATGGGAAACAGTCTATGGCCCTATTAGCCCCCAGATTGCCCAGGCGTTTTGGGGGGAAGTTACAACAGTGCCAGGGGCTTTGGTAGAAAACAAGTAGCATGGATGGTCCTGGACCAGTGCTTTAACCTACATCCTGCCCTCCTCATTTAGTAGCACAGGCAGTGGTGCAGCCATACATGAGCAATGTGTCTCATTTTGTACCCAGAGTGTGGCCTTCGACCATCTTATGAGTCCTTTCTGGAGACTGGCAGGAGGATCAGAGGGGGGAGATACGCCAAGGCTGGGGAGTTCCCGTGGCAAGTGAGCATCCAGAGCAACGGGAAACATATCTGCGGGGGCACCATGATCAGCGCGCTGTGGATTTTAACTGCGGCCCATTGCTTTGCAGATGAGGTGTGAGTACTTATGTGTCCAGAGGAGGGCAACAAAGCTGGTAAAAGGGCTGGAGGGCATGTCCTGTGAGGAGAGGCTGAGGTCACTTGGGTTGTCTGGTCTGGAGAAAAGGAGGCTGAGAGGCAACCTCACGGCTCTCTTCAGCTCCCTGAAGAGGGGAAGCACAGAGGGAGGTGCTGGCCTCTGGTTCCTGGCCACTAATTACAGGATACATGAAAGTACGCTGTTCCAGGGGAGGTTCAGACTGGACATTAGGAAATTTTCTTTACTGTGTGGTCAAATGCTGGAACAGGCTTCCTGGAAAGGTGGTTGATGCCCCACATCCATTGGTGTTAAAGAGGCGTTTGGACAACGCTCTCATTAACATGCTTTAACTTTTGGTTAGCCCTGAAGATGTCAGGCAGTTGGACTCGGTGATCTTTGAAGGTCACTTCCAACTCAACTCAACTCAACTCAATTCAACTCAACTTAACTCTTCTATTGTATTGTATTGTATTCTACTCCTGTTCTGTTCTGTTCTGTTCTGTTCTGTTCTATTCTATTCTATTCTATTCTATTCTATTCTATTCTATTCTATTCTACTCTACTCTACTCTACTCTACTCTACCCTATTCTACTTGGGGTAAGTGAGGACAGCCCAGGCGTGATGGGGGTGATAACACTGCTCCTTAGACTGTAGGGTATGTATGTCCTTGGGATGAAGTGCAAAATATGTGTGATGGAGCCAGAAAGAGAGCACTGAGAACCTTTCCTCCTTTAGGAAAAAAAATAAAATAAAAAAATTAAAAAAGGAAATTGCAGAAATCTGTGTAACCAGAAGATCTAGAAGGGGAGTAAATCTGCATAACCAGGGTCCAGAAGGGGAGTATTTTGAAGGACGGTGTGAGCAGCCTTGTATAATTGGCCATGATGTTATTCTGATGGCCCCCAAGGAGTTCCTGTACACAGGTTGTGGTACCTTGTAAAAAGAGGTATATTCCATTTCAGTTTACTCTAACTCCCAAATTACTTTTGCTTTCATATAGCAAACACCTTTACCTTATGTGTAGTCTGATATTAATCCAGCAGCTTCTGGATAAATCAACCCAGGGACAGAATCCAGCAGTTCATGAGTCCCCTCCAAAATACAGCAGCTCCAAGAGCCAGGGCTGCTCGGTGACAAATGACCTGTGGCATCACAACCTGGAGCAGCTGGCCAGGGACAGCGTGGTCTGGAGCAGCCAGCCCAGGGCACAGTGATTCCAAACACCCAGCCCGCTCCATCTGTTCGTTAGTGGCTGGGCTATTTATAACTTGGTTGCATTCATGTTCTACCTCTGCTCCTGCTTCCCCTGAAAATGAGCTTTGCCTGGGAGTGAGGGCAGATTTCTGTGGTTTTTGTAGCTAACCTGCCTCTGCAATTTGCTGCTCTGGGGAAGGAGGCACCAACCTTTATAACACAAAGTCTTCATGTTTGCTCATGCATATTCTGCTTTTTTGTTGTTGTTGTTATTTGTTTATAAGGCCACCAGATCTCACTGTTGTAGTAGGGGGAATCGACCTTGACCTCCCTCTGGAAGAACATAAGCCAGACAGCTTGGTTATCCATGAAAACTTTGACAGAACAAGCATGAAACATGACATTGCCCTGATCATGCTCAGCTCTCCCATCGAGTTCAGCAATGAGAAAATCCCCATCTGTTTGCCCTTCATGTATGACATTGATACATGGCAACACTGCTGGATTGCTGGATGGGGAACCACAGGTGCAGGTGAGACACCACTGGGAGATGTTATGTATCTGCTAATGGAGGCTGGTTTTTTACCCATTTAAAGTAGATGTTCTCTCCTGGCAGGGGTTACCCATACTAGTGGCTGCTCCCTACCTCCTTTCTAAACACATCCAGACCCTGGCAGCCTCTGCACATCATTGGCTGTCCATTCAGAGCAAGAAACTGTCACTCCCAGAGAAAAGTCTCCAATATTCTGAGCATGTATGTTCCATATGAAACCTTAGAGCCCACCATTGCTCTGCAAGGACTCAACCTTCTTGCTTGCCATTATTAGCACCCAAAGTAAGACAATCTGTGCTGGGCAAGTTATGATGGGTCTAAAGTGATCTGGCATAAGGGAAATGGAGATTTAGGGCTGTCTTTGGCATAATGCCTCCAATTAAACACATTGATTTGATGGTTCTGACCACCCCCTCCTCTTCTTTCATTTAGAAAAGCAGATTGCTATTGCTAATTGCTCTCATTCAAGGTCCAATGAAAGTAGCTCCAGTACTGACTGTAACCCAAAATGTCTATCCCAAACAAACGTCACCAAATGGCTAATGAGCTATTTAATCATTGGAAAGGGGTAATCAGGGCGGAGTGGGCAGGGTGGTGCCTTGGGACTTTACCAGTTCTCCTTGGCATGTAGTAAGTTAACATCCCGTTTAATCCTAGCTCTTGTACCCCATAGGGTTACCATCTCCTTTCTGAACCTCTGTATTTTCCTTCTTATTCACATCACGTAACAGTAAAATACAGCACAACACTGTGTTTTAGTTGTGAAAGTCTTCCATTTCACCAAGGTAACACGCCCTTAGAAACAGAAAAGCAGGGGCAATGCTGCAGAGTCGCTCTGCAACTTGGCAGGATTTCTCTTTCGTTAGTCTCTGCAAAATGTCTGGTGTGGTTCTGGGAAGGAGAGCCTCATTTTGCTTTGTGGTCAGGGTGGCATTGCCTCTGCAATCTGAACTGCACCCCGCGGGAGCTCAATGCACCAGCCCCGGCACACAGCCCTTCTATCTGGGAGATGTTTCAGAAGACAAACAGGGGAAGCCGAGTTTGCTGAGAGTGATGTGTGATGGTGTGATATGGGCCGTACCAAAAAAGTATGACGCACTGTTCCTGTGTGGGAGGAAAGATGGGTCATTTCTCATCTTTTGGAGGTGGACATCTCTCAAATGGCACCACAGGTGGCACAGCCTGACTCCTCTTTGACTGCAGTCAATAAAACCCAGCTCACATGGAGCCACCTCCTTGGAGATGCTCACATTAAAGCATTTCTGTATGCAGACACTTCCATGGAGGGCCCCGTGTTAGTTGGGAAAGGAGCATGACAACTTTCTATCTTTTAGATGTTATCTTCGAGTCCCACCTTCCTGAAGGTTCTGGGAGGATTTAGCTCAGTGAATTATGCAAGAAGGAGTGAAAAGCTGTGACATGCTTCAAAAGACAGCTTTATCCTTCAGACTTAGGCTTATTTTGAAGACAAATGTGGGTGATGAAATGAGTAGGCTTTCCATGCAGCCATGAGTATTCCATGAATATTTTTAATTTTTTCACTGCTTGCTTGTGCCTACTGTGATTTCTGCTTTTCCATCTCAAGAGGAGGAAAAAGCAATTATTTCTATTGTGTATGGCCATCCTTTGTGAAAGATGTCCAGTCCCCTGGTTGAGGCATGGCCTCACAAGCACCCCAGGAGAGCATGTGGAGAACTAGGGCATCTGTTCTGGAGAAAGCTCAGTGGAAATCACTCCACAGGGCTCACACAGGGCTCCATGAAAAGTCCCTCAAACTGGGTACCCTAGAAACGTGAGTGGGAAACCCAACAGCTCACCTCAGAGCATCACCAAGACCAGGAGGATAAGCCATCCCTCCGGGGGTACTTCTGGCTGTGCCACATCCCAGAGTACATTTATAGGAATAAGTGATTTTTTCAAACCCTATTTAGCAAGCTTCCACTCCCCAGGATTTTAGCTTTGCCCATCAACATCTCCCATCTCACCACCTACCTACCCATCTCCTAGGCTGGCATTTAGTCAAGAGCACAAACATATCCTAGACAGCCCCTGTAAGCCTCCATGACCCCCAGAGCATCTGGTTGTGCCCTGAGCCCCTCCTACCCTGAGTTCCTTTACAAATTCATCTGAGAGCAGTCCCAAGGGTCTCCAACAGTGCTTTCACCCTTACAAGCTCTTCAGGGTTTGCTAATCCTTCTCTTCTCGCTTGCTGGTTAGCAGCTGAAGTGTCAGCATCCCACGTGCTGCAGAAAGCACGGATGAAGCTCATCAGCAGGGAGCAGTGCTTGGAGCGCATCCCGCAGCTACCAGAGAACATGCTGTGTGCTGAGCTGCAGGGAGGAGAAAGAGGCACCTGCCAGGTAAAGCAAACATGGCCCGGTATAGCCACATTGCCTATTGGGGAACAGGGACCATCAAAGAGAGGTGAATGCACTTCAGGAATGAACATCCACGCTTCCCGTGGTTTTCTAGGGCTGCTAAAGGCTCTCTGCATGAGGCAAGAAGTTCAGGGGCTGAGGACCTGCCTGTCTGGTGCATAGCAAATGCATGTTGACCCAGGCAGTGGGGTGCAGGGCTCTCAGAAAGCAGTGGTGGTTCTGGAGATGTGTCCCTGTGGGGATTGAAACACCTCTGTGCAGTGGTGGTGGGAGTTAAATACTGGCTGGAGACAGGAAAATCTGACCAGGAGGGCCAAAGCAAAAGGACTGGGTGGGGAAATGATTCAAGGAGTGTTTAGTTTGAATGTTAGAAACCTTTCCAAGAAACACTTGGTGCTGGCACAAATGTCCTGTAACAGCACGGCAGGTAAGTCTGTGGGTGCCAGAACTAGTCACATATCACAACAGGTTAATGATATGGGATGGTGGAGCTTTGAAGCTGAATTATAGAGCATGACGTTATTTGATAGCAGGGACTGCTAAGGGGAAAGAGCTGAAACAATCATCGCTTGGAGCAGATGACCTCCAGAAGTCCCTTCTGACCTCAACCTTTCTGTGAAATGCCCAGAACTGGGAAAACCTCACCCAAACTATGCCCTCAGAACATGTTCTATGCACACGATTGCTGTCCTGGTGTCAAATAGTCCGAAAGCCAAAAAACACCTCTGCTTTCACAGCATCCAACCTCCAACCCCATCTCTGATTGCTCAATGAGGGCTGAGCTCTCCCTGCAGCCTCTCCCATGGTGAGAACAGGGCTGAGGTCTCTCCTCTACTGAGCAAGGGTTTTTTAGAAGTGTGCCTGTGCTTGCAGGGGAGCACACAGTCAGACACATGTAGGCACAGCTTCGTCCTGTAGGAACCCTTCATTCTAACCCAGAGAGCCAGGACTCAGAGAAGTCCCTGAACTTTAGGTGCAGGACTTGTGGACTGCAAAGCCATCGCAAGCTGAGGCCATACCTAGGCAAGGAAGGGAAAGCTTTGCTTTGCAAAATCATTTTTTGATTAGCCAGAGAGCATCTGCCTGTGAAGCCATTCATCTAGAGACTTTCACCTCCATTAAATTCAATCAAAAAATTTAAAAAGAAAACTGCCACAGGGTAACATTAACATGATTAAAGAATGCACTTCCCAGCCCAGCCTTAAGTTCTGCAGCTGAATTATGCTGGTGAAACAGCGAGAGCACTTGTACCCAGCAAAATGAATCTCCTGTATTCAGAAAGCTGATGAGGGTGCTATTTTGATCTACAATAATGTTAGCGTAGACTGCAAAATGAAATAGAAATGTGAGCTTTCCAAGCAGGGAAAGTACACAATGATTATATGTATGATAATGCTCATAGCCCAGCAACTGCCCACTTTTAGCAGAAGTTTGACCAGGCAGAAATGTCTTGCAACCTGAAATAATGAGAACAAGGCAAAAATGTACCCTAGGCTAGTAGTAAGTCTGTTCAGGAGTGAAACAGGTGACATGACTTTTCATCAGGATTTGCTCATTTCCTTGAGGGGAAGCACTGATTTTGCTGATGGACAGTTTTCTGGGATTGAGTTTGGGTGGGTAAGCAGTCATATTTTGGCCTTGCTGGGCTGGTTCAGAAATCTGGTGGCTTGCCTGCAGTAGGCTACCAGGTAAGGAACTGGGAGACCAGGTCCCAGCCTGATGCTTACTCTGCAGCAAGCCCTCAGTTGGTGGCAGGGCACATTGTACAAAGTGCATTCTATTGAGCTACTCTTCTCCATAAAGACTGGGTTTTCCTCTGGACAGCTCTGCAGGAAATGTTATCTTGTCACACCAGATTGAATCTGTGTGTCTGGGGCACCTGGATGGGATTAGAAACTTTACTTGTGGTTGGGGGTTAAGGGTTGTTGAATGGGCTCAGATAAATTCTGTGTGATGAGATGTTAAAAGAATTGCTTTTATATTTTAGGCTCCTGGCCACCTTCCTAAGTTTAGGATCCTGCTCATGTGCCTGGAAACAGACATAGGAGGGAGAAATATTTTTTTCTTTCTCAGTCACACCGGTAAAGGAACGAGCTCAGGTGATGCTGAGTTGCTGGTGTAGATGTGGCCACAGTAAACCTGGGAGCAATGCCTGATGATGCACAGATGCCTGATCTGTCTGGACATGAACCAGATAAAAGCCTTACATTAACCTTTCCTAAGCATTGCTGACAACAGGATACATTTGTTCATACCCGGAAACAGTTTAAGATGGCAAGTTGCATCTGGACCAAAGGCTGTAAGTCCACATGATCCTGATCTGGATCCAAAGGATTACCATGCTTGGTCTTTGCACTGTGTGCCATTTGTGCGCTAGATTTTCCTCACTGCAGCAAGATGGTTTTATTTGAGTCACCAGTCACTCAAATATCTTCATCAAGTCATGTAAAAGTTTTATCCTACTGATCACTGCCTTAATATTCACATGTGGCAACAGGTCATGAATAGAAAGGCTCAGACATTTCAGTAGCTGCCATCATACTAGTACCAGAGCATGACTAATTTGTGGATCACTAACTGTGTTCCTATAATAACTCAAGGAGATTGAATAGCAGAGCTCCTGAGTATTTGTACTTTAAAAAAAAAATCCATTCACTTAAAAAGAAAAATCTATTGTATACCAATTCCCTAGCGGTTCTTCAGACAAATATATAGATTGACTGTGAATTAACACTAACAGGATCTGTAATTGACTTATAGTTCTATTTAGTCATAAACATTAGCATTAATGGATGTTCATGGAGTACAAGTGCTAAAGAACAGACACTAGAGATGGCCTATGTGTTATTTTTTGTGTGCTACATTTCTTCCATGACCCCATGAACCACAATTGATGTCTAATTCCTTGCTTTCTTAAGCACCTTTTGTTAGGCCCTGATGCAATGGTAACTTGAACAATAATTAGAGTAGAAGGGACTCACAAAGTAAATGCCTCTTCAGTGCCTTGCCTATCCAGACAAAACTCAGTAAATGGCCCAATTATATTTCAGAGAGTTTCTCTGAAATATAGGACAGAGTGTGTTTTGCTGGAAGTCACAGTTCACGTACAGTTCAACTCGGCAGCAGATGAAGGGGGGGTCCAGGCCCTGGCCTGACTTTGAGGAGAATGAATCATTGTGTGGCCACAGACAAGTGGTGGGATCCTTCCAGCTCAGCTTCACCACACTCCCCTCACCCTGGTGTAGGGCTGATCTGAGTCACCGGCCAAAGGCATCTACCCCCTTCCACTGAATTATACAACAAGAGATTTTGTCCTTCTCTGATAAATGACTGAAACAATGCTAGGATGCATCTAGGGCTCTGGGTTTTAATTTATTTAGTTGAGTGAAAAAGGCGAAGAAGGACTATGTTCCTTCACGTGTAATACGACCTGCCCACAAATACTGTCAGCAGTTTGGGAAGATTGAATATGCCAGAGGGCTGTGCTGCCATCCAGAGGGACTTCGACAGGTAGGAGAGGTGGGCTGACACAAACCTGCAGCTCAACAAGGAGAAGCCCAAAGTCCTGCCCCTGGGGAGGAACAGGCCCAGCACCAGGACAGGCTGGGGGCACCCAGCTGGAAAGTGGCTCTGCAGAAACAGACCTGGGGGCCTGGGGACCCTGAGGTGAACGTGAGCCAGCGATGGGCCCCTGGGCAAAGAAAGGGCTGCGTTAAGCAAAGCATCGCCTGCAGGTCGAGGAAGGGGATCCTGCCCCTCTGCTCAGCACTGGTGAGGCTGCACCTGGAGTGCTGGGACCAGTCCTGGGCCCCCCAGCACAGAGAGACCTGGGCCCAGCGGGGAGAGCCCAGCCCAGGGCCCCCAGGGTGCTGTCGGGCCCGGAGCCCCCGTGCTGTGAGGAGAGGCTGCGAGAGCTGGGGCTGCTGGGCCTGGAGCAGAGGAGGCTCCGGGGGAGCTCCCCCATGGCCGTCAGTACCCGCAGGGAGGTGCGGAGAGGCCGGAGCCGGGCTCTGCTCAGCGGTGCCCAGGGCCAGGCCCAGAGGCCCCGGGCCCAGCCTGGAGCCCCGGCGGCTCCCCCTGCCCCTCAGGCAGCACTGCTGGGCTGGGCGGGTGTCGGAGCCCTGGCACGGGCTGCCCCGAGAGGGGCCGGGGGCTGCTCTCTGGAGAGCTCCCTGAGCCCAGGGACATGGGGCTGGGCACCCTGCTCTGGGGTTGCACCAGATGGGCCCAGAGGTGCCTCCAACCTCAGCCATTCTGGGATTCTGTGAATGGCTTTAGCACCTCTGTAGCATCTGGGCTGCTAAGAGCCCTCACCCCATGTAGCTACAGCAGTAGCAGTAGCTGTTTGGTGAGATTTATCTGGCCCCATGCAAATGCCTTTCCTGTAGCTATTTGCATCTACCCAATCATCTTTCTATTAATGCAGAGAAAAAAGTGCTTTTGAAAGTGTGATTCATTCAGGCTGTTCTAACCATCTATTTTAAAATGAGATAAATCTCTGTATGAGTGATTATCATTCCCATTAACTAGAAGCAAATCCAAGGTGTCTAGCTCACAGGGACAAACATGGATCTGAGGCAGGACCGTTGTCTACAAGTCTCAAGTGTCATTTTAGATGTCTCAGGATATCCCCATGGCACCCAGCTGTCCCCTCTTAAATCATGTCCCATTGATGGTAATGTGACTGCACCGGGAATTTGACATTTGCACTGGAACCCCCTCAGAGGGGTGATCAGCCTGGAGCTCAACTCACCCCTCCTACCCTCCTTCTGTGCACAAGAGTGAGTGCTAAACTCATGCAGAAGTGACAAAAACTCTTGCATCCTTTTACAAGCTCTTGCATCCTTTTTCTGGTACTACCGAGGCTCAAAAACTGCAAAGGAGGACTTGTGATAGAATTTTTTAAAGAAAAGGTCTGCAGATGAAAATCGGCTTCACGCAGGTAAATTATCACAGAGACAAGGCAAAGGCCACAAACCAGGGAAGCTTGCTCAATCCCTCCAGCTGTTTAAAATATGTAAACGGACGTGGATAGATGATGCTGTGATTGCAGTCTGTAGGTATGGAGAGTATCTGTATGAGCTCTGAGGTTACAGGACCTTCTGCCTATCAGCCAAAGGTCTCCTGGGGACTAACATTCAAAGCTAACCACATTTCAATTCAGAATTATTACTACCTGTACAAAATTACTTAACTATTGCACCTTACCTTTACATTGAAGAGAGTGACCCACTCATGAGCCTTGTGATAGATTCTCCCTCATTGAACAACTGCTAACATGTCAGGGTGTGGTGGTTGTTTTGTTTTGTTTTTTTTCTTCCTAAGATTGGTTTAAATAGGAAGGTGTCCTGGGAAGCTCCAGAACAAAGCATTAGAAAGACGTTTTTGCTTTTGTAGTCTGTTACATTTGCTTCTAAAGGGTGCTTTGATGTGCAGCTCATAAGAATTAGAATATTTTTCCTGTGTCCTGTGGCTTTATAGAGCTTTCATCATTTGATCATTTTATGATAGGGGCAGACAAGTGAACACATGGAAGCTATGGTGGCTTAATTCTTTAATCTGTGAAAAACATTCCTTCCTATTGCAAGGACCTGAGATGTTGATGATGCCCCACACCTCTTCTGCTTTATTCCTTTGGCACCCCAGAGTTGCAGCTTTTAGTCCCTCAAACTGAAGCTGTTTGCTTTGTGGTAAGGGGGTCTGGTGTTATTTTGTGTGCCCGGTGAGTGAAGATCTGGGGAGCAGAACATCTCTGGAACCAGCTGAACAAAGAAACCTACTGAGTGCCTGCCCTTGGAGTGGGAGAAATGGGTGTGATGACTCAGAGCAGCCGCTTCTCATTCAATTACAGTGAGTCAACACAGCTTTAAGGGGAAGTCATGACTCACAGATAGATTCAGATTCTTTGAAGGAGTTGACAAGCATGTGGCTGAGAGTGATCTAGCTGATATAACGCGCTGAGATGCCCCAAATTCTTTTAACGAGATTTCTCACCAAAGACTCATACAGAAAGTGAGCTGTCATGAAGTAGAAGGGCTTCTGTTTGAAAGGGAGGTGGCACAGAGGAAAGATTTGATGGGAGAAAGGGCTCACAAGGGGAGTCTCCCTGGGATCCATGCAAGGAATTGTGCTGTTCAAGGAGCGCAAATGCTGAGATGACAAAGTTGGCTGGTGCCACAACACTGTTGAGGGTGGTCAAAATTAAAACTGACTGTGCAGAGGTGCAGGAGGATTTCATTATTCTGAGTGTCTGGAGGTTAAAACAGCAGATGCAGTTCACTGTTGACAAGGGCAAAGTAATGAATACAGAGAAAAGCAACTCCAGCTGTACACATAGAATAATGGGCTCTAAATTAGCTATTACCATGTAAGAAGATCTCAGAGTGACTGTGAATAGTCCTTCAAAAACATCAGCACGAGATTCTGTGGAGGTCAAAAAGGCAACAAGAGCATTATGAGTTATTAGGAAAGGAATAGGTAGCGAAACAAACACATGTTATGTGACGGCACTAATCTGGGAGGCCTACATCCCATGCTCTGTACAATTCCTGCCCACCCCATCTGAGAAAGGAGGTAGTATTAGAAGAGACTAGTAGAGTGGGAAGGATGAGCAGGGGCACGGAAAGGCTTCTTGTGAAGCGGAGAATAGCAGAGGAAGACTCTGAAGCTTGTAAAAGAGATGTCTGATGGGGATATGGCAAAGATTTCTAAAGTCATGAATGCCAAGGAGTGGACAGTCAAGAGCTGTCCTCTTGTCACTGTTGTTCAAAACACATGAAGGAGGGGGGATCCAATGGCTGTATCAGGCAGCAGATTGGAAACAAAGAGAAGGAAGTACTTTTTCATCCAACAGATAATTAAACTATGGAACTCACTGACCAGGATGTTGTGGGTATTTATCCTAAGGGATAAATGGATTCAAAAAGCAATTAGATAACTTCCTGGATGAAGATCTCTCTAAGGCTATTAACCACTGTGATGTAAATACAACTCTGTAAATACTTGCCCTGCTTTTCATTCTCCTTCCCAAGCACTTGCTACAGACATCTGTCAGAGACAGGAGTCTGGGCTGCATGGGGCTTTGGTCAGATGCCTTATAGCCATCTTTAGTTGCTGCCACCATGGCTACTAATGGACCCTGATGACTTCCATCTGGGAGGTGTAGGGCCATCCTGTTCACCCATTTTCCAATGAGGAGATGGAGGGAAAGAGTAGGTGAAGACTCTCAGATGAGACCTCAAAGGGATCCCATGAAAGGAGTCCAGGTGCGTGTGTTAACTGATTCATCTTTGACATGTTAAAAATGGTCTTAGCCTCCTTCCTTCTACCTTCCTCTAAAGATAGTCTTTTCACAGTGAAATAACTGAAGAGATCATCTCTTTGGAAAAACCTTTGCTTCCTGCAGCCAGGGCAGCTCTAATAGCAAATGTTGTTATTCACACGCTGATTCTCTCCAATTTACACAGAGCTTACCATCACAAAAATGAAACCAGCAATGACTTGCAAGGACTGTGTATCCATCTAATGAGGATCAGATGGGTTGTTCTCCCTCCCCCCGAGCTTCTCGCACCTAAAAAGATTTATGTGGCTGAACGTGTTTGTTCTGATCAATTACCATGTTGCAGACAAGAATACAAATACGAAAGGAAGATTACACTCTTGCGCCAAAGCTCACTAAAGTCAGCAGAAAGGCTCCTGATGTTCACAGAAAGTCTTTGGCTGTAGTTAAAAGGATGAAACTTTTGATCAGCTTTAGTGAACAAAGTGCCTTGCTAGTCTGTGACAATTTTTATACAACCCAGAATTATTTGCCAGCTAATATATCTTTGCTCTCACTTCTCCTAATGGGAGGATTAACATGTAGTTGTGGAAGGCATGAGTTCAGCAATGGGCTGATTTGATGTAGTTGCTTTTCACTCATCCTCCAGTTGACAAGAAACTTGTAAGAGAAGCAAAGATGCTGTTTTCAGCTGTTTCACTGTCCAGAAACTTGCCACTCGGACTGAACAGCAGGAGCAAGCATCTGGTGTGTATGCTGACCAGAAGTGTTTCACCACCAGGGTGCAAGAGGCTGAAAGCTGAAAGCAGCATTTAATAAGTGCTTCAGTCTTCAGGGTTGTTGACCTGAGCGTTAATTAAATTAGTACTACTGGAGACATCAAAGAGCTGAGGCGATTTTACCAACACTCAAACCTCCTTCTTCCCACATCGTCTCCTACACAAGGATGGAAAATCTTGGGCCAACAGTTTTGAGACCTTAAGGTGGATACAGGGATATTCAGAAGTGTTGTAGAACTGAGTTTATTTTCTCTGTCTTTAGCCCTATAACAATCAGGTTCCCGATTCATATGGGCTGCTATAATTAAGTGGGAAAGATCATGTGAAGAGGATGATAGACATCCAAGTTAAATAGAGGAACTTAAGAGTAGAGGCGCCTTTTGCTCCCATGAAGCAGACCATCTCAGCTCACATGCAAAGGCATCTGAAGTAGGATTTGGGTCTCAGGGTTTGTGGATTTGCAGCTGCTGCCTGGGTTTTCACAGCATTGCCCAACTCCCTTGCTGGGCAGGTTTTAAATAGCTTTCCTCAGCTGACAGTCCCCCAAGCCCTGCAGACAGTTCTCTCTTTCCTCTCTGACTGGGCAGAGAACAAACACAGCTAAAGAGATAAACAGGGGAAAACATCTGATTTGAAAGGAAAACCACATGATCTATAGCTTTGAATTCCTGGCTCTGGCTCCTGGTTCTGCCATACCCTTGTGCAAATCACATCCCTTTTCTTCCATGCTTTTCTCATCTACGAAATGTGATAAGAAATTTCCCCAAGGATAGCCACAAGGTATCAGGAATTAATTGGTATTGAAGCGTGTAAGTGCCCTGGGAGAAAGGTCCATTGCAAGTGTGGATGGCCTCCAAAATGGGATCTGTCCCACTGATGATGGAAACACTTCTGTGCTCGGTGGGTGCCGGAGACCTGGCACAGGCTGCCCTGAGAGGGGCCAGGGGCTGCACCTTGGAGAGTTCCCCGAGCCCAGGGACGTGGGGCTGGGCACCCTGCTGCGGTAGGGGGGGACAGGGGCACCCAGAGGTCCCTGCCAATGTAAAACATGCTGCAGTTCTGTGATTCTGTGATTTAATGTGCGGAAGCTCTGCCAGTACTCATGTCTCCTGTACTGGGGAAAGCCACCGTGCTGCACCCCAGTATGCACTGCTGAGAGATCACCAGTAGCTGCTGCGTCACTGCCTCAATAACAGCTCCCGTTCTCCCAACTTCATTTCTTATCTTTCTGTAGGAGGCTCAAAGTGCTTTCCTTTCGCTGCCGGGATAATATGTTTGGCCTGTGCCTGCCCTGAGGGAATTAGCAGTGAAATTCCCAGTAATTTAATTGTGCACACAGCTTAGAAGATGCTCATTCATTCAAAAAGGATGGCATCACCAAGAGCACTGGTAATGCGTGGGTCCAAGGTCAGTGCAGGGTCACTGGTGGGATTCACACAAGTTCTTGGTTGAAACAGGGTTGGGAAATGCCTTCAGATCCTGCCTTTGAAGGGTCTTTACCACCACTGTTGTGTAGCTACAGCAAAACCATTTCAGCACAAACAGTACTGGATGCTGAAGCAACATTTGCTCTGCATTTATCTTCATTTTTCTCTCCTGTTTACATGTTGAGCTAAAAAGAATATTAAAAAAAAAAAAAAGTGATAAGCTCATTAGGGGCCTTGAGCCTCCATCTCAGGAAATGAGTAAGAATTCTGCCATAAACTTTTGTGGGTGTTGATGAGTTGCATCACACAGCCAATTCCTTACTAGTTGATGTTTTGTTAGGTCAGGGTAGCTGCTGGGAAAAGGGGGTTCATACATTGATGGCAAAGATATTTCTCAAACTAGGGCACAAAGATGGAAGGACAACAATTCCCAGGAAATCTGGCTGTATTAGGAAACGTGTTTGTATTATTTCTTATTTGCCATATAAAGGAGTGGAGAAAAGATAGGAAAATAAAAATGGAACCCTCTGTGGAAGGAAACTGTCTTATTTAGAGCAAGGGCTGAACAGCACTTTAGATGTACATAACTGTTGAGAGGAGTGCTGTACCTGGCTGGGTGCACTTTGTGCTGATTGTGCCTGGCTGGGTGCACTTTGTGCTGGTTTCTTTTCTGTCTGGGGTTGTGCTCAGTGACTGCACACGGAGGTCACACAGGAAACTGGACGTGCTCTTGGCTTTCAAGCCAGGACGTTCCTCTTCATCGGTTGGATGCAAAGTGCATTTGAGAGGTTGCACGTTTTGGGTGAGTAGAAGTTGCCCTTCAAGTAGCAAGCAGATTTTCAGTGAAATTAATGAATTTGCAAGAAAAGCTTGTCAGGGTTAGTGTTCATCTCTTGTTCAGTTTCTGTATACTGGTCCCCAAATTAACAGCAGCAGGTACCTGGCACCTGTATGCACTGCTTTTACAGGGAAGCCAAGAACTGAATGAACAGTCACAGCAAATGTCCCTTTTTACTCTTGGGTCTTGTCTCCTGGTGTCAAGACTCAGGTATCCCTCCAGGGCCATGGGAGGATGTGGAAAAGACTGAGAAGGACAGGGCATTGTCCTGAGCTGGAGACTGTGACCGATCTTCTTCTCTTACCTTCTTCTCTTATCATTTATTCTGTAGGCATCTCAGACCTGAGCTGTGACACTTTGAGTCCCTGCTCCCCCAAGACCTCATGAACTTGGGATGGAGTTTGATTTTCCCAATCAGCCTCTGGGATGCAGCTGCTCTCAGAGACCCGAGGTTTGATCCTGCTCTAATGTCCTCCTTATGCCGTAGGTGGACAGTGGGGGACCTCTGGTTTGCAGCTACTGGAACACCATGAAGTGGTTTCAGGTCGGCATCATCAGCTGGGAAGAAGATTGCACAGAAAAGCCAAGCCACGAGATCTACACTTCTGTTTACAACTACTATGGCTGGATCATGACTGAGACAGCTGTAAGGGGGAAACCTTTCTTCATCGAAGGCGTGGATAACCGTGAAAATGCCAGGGAGGTTCCTTCCAGGGCTCAGGCACAGCTGGTGTTTCTTGAGTATTCTCTCCTTTTATTTGCCTCTCTAACAGCAATTAGATTACTCTAGAGAAAATTTTTCAAAACATAATAAAAGTCAGAACTACTGTCTCCTTTTGCTGCTGACCCATAAAGTCATGTCTCAGGTCAGCCTGCTCCATCTCACTGATGTGGACACAGACGCCAAAATGAGACGCCACAGTGAGACAGGGGAGTGATGGAGAGGCTGGAGATCTGAAATGAGAGAGTCAGGACCCAGAAAACAGAGTTCGTCATCCTCTGAAAAGCCTGGATATTTTCAGTCTGATGGGTCACATCAGGCTCAGCCGTTTGCTGAGCTCAGATGCAAGGTCAAAGGTGAAGGAGCTGCTCCGTTTGGAAAGTTGAAACCTTAAAAAAGGTCTTAGTTCACTTGGTTGCAGATTAGCTTAGCTGTGGGTGGGATAGCTCTGGGTTAATATATCTTACAGCTAGTTATTAGTTGGGCTGATATATCTTCTATCTTGCAGCTGGACCAGACTAAGACCGTCTTCAAGAACCACAGCATCTGCTCAGGTGGTATGTCAAGCTGGTGGGACATGACTACATGTCAAATTCATCCATACACTAGAAAAAGGGCAAGAAAGCTGTTGGCCAGTGTTGGAAACTTTAGCTTCACATAACTAGTCATTCTTATTTACCTGGGTTGCAAATGGTGGGTTTTGGTTGTTAAAGACACTAGAGAAAAATCTGGCTGGCTGCAGGGAACTGAGCTATCTATGAAATGCCGTCTACAGAAACCCCTTGGTTTGGTAATTAGCCAAAATGAATCCCTTACAAGTAAATGGTAAATCAAAAGCATTTATTATTATTATTATTTTATTTCTTTTCCCTCTGCTGGAGACCTATTTTGTGCATTTCTTGGCTGTGCAGTTCCCAGTCTGAGCCGGGACTGGGCTGGTCCTTGAAGCAATGCCATCCTACACTCTCCAGCAACAAAGTGCATCACAAAAACACTTTCCACTTTTTACAAGGAGGTTGGTTTTCTTGAAAGTGATGGGGAAGGAGGCAAGCGGTAAGGTCTCCTTCATGTCCCACCTTTGCAATGGCATAAAAGTACCTGTAATTGCAGCAACGATAAAACTCACTGAATGTGCAATGGGACAGAACCTCACAAATTGGTTTTAATTACCTTGATATTTTCTGGCTAGCTGGTGGAGAAGCCTTGTAAATGAGAATTAATTCATCTACCTTAAGCTAATGCAAACCCATCTTGGCATAAAAGTCAGACTTTATTTTCTGTGTTATCTGAGCAGAAAATAATGTTTAATTATTATTAGTTCTGAGTAATGCTTATGAAAATTGCTCCACATTAATTTCACATGGCTGACTGGCTAATGGATGCATAAGGGTCTTGTAACCCTTTGCAAAAAGACTAATAAAAGCTAAAAACAAGGGGAATATATTACTTTAGCAGCTATTAGTAGTAGACAGTGTCTGCTGGCATTAATACCTATATTTATTTTCCTTTCTATTAATAATGTATCAACAGATTCTAGAAGCTATGGCAGGGGCTGGACATCAGGAAATATTTCCTAATGCTGCAATCTATTCAGCTACAGAATTGTTTCCCCCAAAGGAAATGAGAGAGGTCCTCCCGCTTGAATTATTTTAATGTAGGGATTGTATAAAGCACTCTCGTCTGCAGCACAAGGCATGGAAAAAGCCTGCGCTTACAGGGAACTGCAAAAAGACCCAGTAGGTCTTCTCCATCAGTAGTGTTTGCAAACTGATAATGGTCTGTGTTAAAGGAAGGCAATGCTACTTAGTGGTTACAGCAGGACACTGCTGCTGTGGGTTTTGCTCTGTTCTGCTACTCGTTTGCTGGATGGTCTTGGGGAAATTCACTGTGTGCCATGTGCCTTAGTTTCCCCACTTGTAAACTGAGGTAATGAAAGTGATTCACTTTGCTCTTTGTTTCAGAAACATGAGTTCTGTGAGTAAAGACCAGCTATGTAGCTGTAAAGTTACAAGCAGCAGAGACTTGTTCCTCCTTACTTAAAGCATTAGAGGATTCATTAAAGTGAATTCATCTTAGCCACTACATACACTGTTCAATAATTAGGACAAGAAAAGAAATGTTTGCCTAATATTTCTATGCCATATGTAGGTCTGATGAAAACATGCTGACGTATATATTTCTTTTCAAGGTATTTGTGTTTTGAGAGCACATCAGCTTTGATTATGGTTTTGATGGGGATGTGTTGGAGTCACACGAAATCAGAATGCAATACAGCTTTGTCATTAACATTTCAATGTGAGCCATTAATTTTTTAAGTCTTACAACATTTCTGTACCGTGTTTCATTGAATTCCTCATTTCTGGGTTTAGATCATCAAAGTGAAAAGTTTCCAAACTGAACCATCTCAGCTTTTATGTTTCAGGCTATCATTTGGGATGTGGATTTTTTATTTGCTGCTCATTTCCTATTGCCCTTTCCCTCTTTCCAGACAACCCTTTCTCATGTCCAGACAGCCTAATGGAGAGCATAGAGTGGGACCAATCAGTCTGGGCAAAAGAAATGTAACTCTTGCTCAGTGTGCCAGAAACCTGTAGAATAAAAATTGTAGACCTTAGTGATATGGTTTACTGGAGGACTTGTTAGTGTTAGGTCAGAGGCTGGACTAGGTTGGACTAAGTGATCTTGAAGAAGAGAAGCAGGTTATGGGGATGCTTAAAGCTCTGGGGCACCATCAATTAGAGGATTCAGGGGAAAAAAAAGTAGACCAGGGCACTCACAGGGACAAAGAAGAGGTAGAATCATAGAATCATTTAGGCTGGAAAAGACCTGTAAGATCAAGTCCAACTGTTAACCTAGTACTGCCAAGGCTACCACTAAACCATGTAGTCAGAGCCTGCTTGCACTTTCTGTTAAGGAGGTAAGAACAAAAGCACCTCCCACGAGCACCAAAGGCAGCAATTTAGAAGTCAATATACAAAAATATTTTTTTCTCTGTATATATATGCATGTTTCCCTGCTTGCCCCATCCTGGTCAGCTATTTGTGTGAAAGTTTGAGCACAGAGCTGTAAGGATTGAAGCTGATGGTATTTATGCAAGTTAGCTGGCGATAGCTGGTTGCAGATGAGAAGTGGAGAGGGCTCCAAGGAGGGAGGACTTGTGTGGCTCCACCATGAAAAATGAGGGTTGGAAAAGCATCAGTTCAAGGTTGCAGAAGTTACTATAGAAGTCACTACAGAAATCCAACGTTTTTTTCAGGGCAATGCCCCCAAAGCTCTCTTTCCAGGTTCATCCTCGATAGATATGACATGGGTGTTCTGAGGACAAAGCAGCCCCACTGCAATCCTTTTAGAGGGACTGAAGTTTCCCATTTTCCTCTTCTCCAGCCTGTGCTTTCTCACGGGGGTGTGACACAATGAAAAGCACAGACACGTCTTCTCCTGCTCCCTTCAGCAGGATCCTGGGCAGCTCTCTGTCCCTCTGATGGGAGGGAAGTGCATGGGCAGATGGCACACATGGCTGTGACCGTGACTGCTGGCATCCATTTGTCATTTCAAATGCACTTCATGAAGTGTTTTGACTTGGTGTATGCATCTAGCTGCCTGACTTCAATGCAAGCAGAATGGTCGTTGCGTAAGCATAGTTATGATAAGAGGGCTTATTTCTCTCCTATATGAGAAAGAGTGTTGTGTGCCTGGCAGGCAATGACTGAAAAAGCACCAGTGGTTATGGTAAAATTACTGGTCTGCTCTTTAATTGCGACTTCTGTTGGTAATACATTAGATTAGAGCTGCAGACTGGAGGATTCAGAGGATCAGCATCAGTTCCCACACTGAGCAGCAGCTTCCTAAGTGGCCTTATGGACAAGTCTTTTTTCAGACTAGGGACTCAGTTTACCCATCTGTAAACATGAGAATAATTAAAAGCCAGGAGTATCTTTTAAAATACACCAATTGTGACAGTGATTAATCACTGTTATTAACTAAAGTGAAGATGTGGAACAGAAAACACTACTGAATAGTGCTGGACTACCTGAGATGTTCAACAACCACAGAAAACCTTTGGTGTTAAACTAAAGACTTTCTTTAAGTAGGTGGATCGAAGTCTGGAGGAGAGCTTGGCTTTGGAATTAGTACAGGCTGGAAGTTGACAGTCCTTGATACACCTAATTAAGCCAATGACATCCCTAAATACAACCCAGAAATAAAACCTTGCCTTTCCCTGCAATATGGGAATGCTCAAATCTGGTGGATCTGTGCTGAGCATCACTTGCGTGATGGTTGTGCTTGCTGACCTTGAAGAAACACCTATTCTGCTTGGAGGATTTTGCCCAGTTGCTATCTTCCCTTTTTGATCATTCTATTGCCAGAGTAATTCCTCTGTTTTTGGCAATTCTGGCAGTCCCATAACAGCCCAGTCACACTGCTGATTAGTGGCTTGACTAAGGCATGCTTGAACTGCCCCTGAACTTCAAGAGCCCTGGCTTGGCTACCTCTGGGCAGGTCATAAGCCTTTGCTGTTCTGACACTGATGTACACAGCTCCTGGTGCCTAGGAGGGCCTACAAAATGAACCAGCCAGCAGCAGTTGAGTTCACAACATCCCACACCATCACGCAATATCCTGCAATATCCATCATGCAATTTACTACTGTCTGGGTTCAAAGTATCTGCATCCCATGTTCTTCTCTCAGAGGTGTCTTGCACATGCTATCACTTTTTGTATTCACAACTAGTTGCTTTCTGCATGTCTCATCATGACTCATTGCTACGAGGGCTTTTTAATATGCAATGCATTTTGCTCCCGCAGCCCAGACCACTAAATGATTTAGCATGTGACTGCAGAGGAGAGCATTGTGCTTGACTCCTCTGCTGGGAAGGGTGGGCTTCAAGGTACCACTGGGAAGTACAAGTTCATCTTCCTCAAGGCTTTTGAATTCATGACATGTATTAACACTAACTGCAGACATTAGTCACAACATAAGCAACTCGAGACCTAAGTCACCTGCTTACAAATTAGGGGAATGGGAAGGAGAGGAGGATCTGATGGCTTAGGCATGGAATGCAAACACAGGGGCAAAAATTCAGCTCTAGGAGCCTGTAAGATCCTAGAGGAGCTCTGTGGGGTTGCAGTTGAAGAGGACAAATTCTTGAAACTTTAAATAATCTGTTGTGAGCCATCTGAAATTCCTTTGGAGAGCTATTCATAAAAGAAAGCTTTGGGTTTTATCCTCTTTACTTGATCACAGTGGAAGAGAATTTGAATGGCCTTGTGCCTTGGACGTAGATGGGAATGCATTTTCTAACATCTGATGTGAAAAACATTGCTTCAGTCTGAGTTTCTTAGGAATTTGCAAAAAAAGAAAAGAGCATTTCACTGAAGAGGTCGTCTACAGCAAAAATTCGGGGAGCAACCTTGATCTGAACAGGATCATTGAAAGGACCAAGGGAACAATAAGAGCAGAACTGTTGACTATGAGCATGAGTTTACAAACAATCCCTGAAACAGTGTGATGGGCTGGTGGTCTACACATTCCTGTATTTCAAGCTGCACTAATAATTTGCCCTGTTCTACAACTTATTGGCCAGAGACTCAAGTTAAAAGTGATGCTGTGCAGAGGAGAGGCCTTTGTTAGGATAGGAGGGGACCCAAGAGTGATGCAACTCGGGGGCACTGGGGAGGTGTTGAGAAACCTCCAGGCATTTGAGTGTCAGTGCCCAGACACGCTCGCAGCAAACTCTGAAGAGGCAGAATGCAAACCTGGAGTTGGATGTAAAGGGGAACATAAATAATCACAAAGTGTTCATTCAAGGCGGGCCTGATTGTGACAAGAGAGTTATTTTACAGATGACTGAGTGTCTGTTGATCTGTTTGCATGACTGCTAATATCAGAATGAAGCCATTCGTGCAGAGTGGAGCCTCCCAGCAAATGTGTGTTATCACATCCAAGGTGCCTGGGGTAAGGGTTCAGGGTATGCTGCCACTTACAAATGCACCAGCTTCCGATGTCCCATGTTTGAACCTGATTCCCAGAAGAACCTGGCATACCGTGTCCCTCAAGGGAATATAATTCACTCCAAAATTGTCTGCATGCAGCTCAGTGATATGGTTTAGTGGAGGACTTGTTAGTGTTAGGTCAGAGGTTGGATTCGGTGATCTTGGAGGTCTTTTCCAACCTAGATGATTCTGTGATTCTGTGATCTCAGTGTATCATCTTTTGCTGTCCTTTTTGGCTGTTCACCCAGTATCAGGAGGAGCCAGACTTTGGGCAGGACCTTTTTACTGGGTCTGGTATGGGATGGAGTCAGTTTTCTTCATAGCAGTCTGTATGGTGATATGTTCTGGACCTGTGACCAAACCTGTGTCAATAACACATTGATGTTTTAACTGTTGCTGAACGCTGCTTGCACAGCACCAAGGTGTTCTCCTTTTCTCAAGCTGCCCCCCAGCAATGAGGCTGGGGGTGCACAAGGAGCTGGGAGGGAACAAAGCCAGGACAGGTGACCCCAACTGACCAAAGGGATATCCCATACCACGTGGCATCACGCTCAGCAATAAAAGCTGAGGAGAAAGAAGGAGGAAGGGGGAACATTCAGGGCTATGGCATTTGTCTTCCCAATTAACTGCTACATATGATGAAGCCCTGCTGCTTTCCTGAAAATGTCTGAACATCTGCCTGCTGGTAAGCGTAGAATGAATTCCTTATTTTGCTTTGCTTGCACACGCCACTTTGCTTCATGTGTTCAGCTGTCTTTGTCTCAACCCACGAGGTTTCTTCCTTTTTCTTTTCTGGTTCTTTCCCACATCCAGCCTGGAGGGGGAGTGAGCAAGTGGCTGTGTGGGGCTCAGCTGCTTACCAGGTTTAATCCCCAACACAATGTCAACGTACTGGTCCTTTGAAAATGGCCATTAAATTTGGGTTTACACTGGGTCTTCCACTTGCATTTTGCTGTTATTGTAAAGGCATCCAAAACTCACATACCACCAAGGAAGCATTTAAAGCTGCTCTTGCTCGCTGACCTTGCGTAAGCTCCAGGCAGTTTCACTGCATCTCCCCTTCAGATGGATGTTGTGGCTTCCTATCTCCAGTAACCTAAATGGCATCAAGGCCTCTTCTCTGATCCTAAAATCAACTGGCTGGGTCCATATGTTAAGCTCTCAGCCTCCAAAGCAGGGCAGCAGATCCAAGCTACCTCCTGGCAATGGTCTTGGCCTGTGCTAAGCTGGGGATGTGTTTCAGTTAATGCTTTTTGGTTTGGGCTAAAGCGGAACCAGGGTTATCGATGGATTGTGTGGGTGAGCGAGTGCCTGTACCCACTCGGCACTGATTTACCAGCACAGAGCTATAGGCTGTGCATCTCTCCTTCCCCCAAAGCCTGCTGCTTTTCCAGCACTTCTGCCAATGACTCCTGCTCGCCGGCTATCTCAAACATCCTCCTACCAGCTTGGCAGGCTTACTCCAGACATAAAGCCATTATTCAGATCCTCAAATGGGCTTAAAAAGTATGGGTTGGTGTTCTGTTTTTCCCACCATGTTTAGAGGCACACTGAGTCACTGCTGAAAAGGGTTTTGACCGATCCGCTGCCTGCCGTTATGGGAAGGGTTTGCATCACAAACTTTTCAATACCACCTACGCTTCTGCTCAGCTGCCAGGATTTCAAAGCAATCACTGCACAATTGCAGGCTAACTATACAATAAAAAAAGGGAATGGTACCATCCCACTGTGATCTCGCAGAGAACCACTGAACTGTTCTTTAATAAAGGTAAATCGTTTTCTGCTTTGCTGCATAATGAGCCTCTGATGGTTTCAGAGGAAACCATGGGTTTTCAGGAGAAATCCCAATTAGAAATGGGTGGAAAAGGGGAGTCCCACCTTGGGAGCTATGTTGGAAAGCCTGAGAATTTTTCCTATTGTATTTTATGGTTAAACTAAGGTTTTACATGGAAAAAGAAAAAAAAAATAAAAAAGAAAAAGACCCTGAATTAGCCAGGCACAAAGTTGTGAAACATGATTCAAGCCTTCCTACCTCTTTTTGACCTATAGTCTGGTGGGAAGAACTTCTCACCAGGAAAGGTTGTGGAGTCTCCCTTCTTGGAGATATTCCACCCCGGTTATGATACGGAGCGTCAGCGTATGAGCTGTTTGGTGGTGGGAGTCTCTGTGGGAGCTGTTCTGTCTCATATAAATTACTATTCTTGAGGCTAAAGGGGGAAGAGATTGACACATTTCTAACACAGTTTTAAAATAAATTTGGAAAATCCCCACCTAGTTGCAGTGGTGAAGGAGGAGCAACGGCATCTGCTAACTCAACTTGGGGGAAAAAAAAAAAAAAAGAAAGAAAAAAAAAGCAGTCTACAGGAACTGCAGACTTGCACTGTACCAATTTTGGGTGTGTTCTGTCACTAAATACTGAATGAATACTTTTAGGTGTATTCTATCACTTGTGGATGATACCAAATTGGGTGGAGCTATTGACTCCATCGAGGGTGGTGAGGCCTTGCAGAGAGATCTGGACAGGTTGGAGGGCTGGGCATTCACCAACAATATCAAGTTTAACAAGAGCAAGTGTTGGATTCTGCACCTGGGAAGGGGCAACCCTGGCTATACCTGCAGTCTGGGGAACGGGATGCTAGTGAGCAGCCCCACAGAAAGGGATCTGGGAGTTTTGGTTTATAGCAAGCTGAACATGAGCCAGCAGTGTGCCCTGGCAGCCAGGCAGGCCAGAAATAGCCTGGGGGGCATCGGCCCAGCACTGCAGCCGGTCATCCTGCTCTGCTCTGCCTCAAACACTGGGTGTGGTTTTGGACACCGCAATAGGGCACAAGATTTATTAGAGAGCCTCCAAAGGAGGGCTACAAAGGTGTGGAAGGGTCTGGAGGGGAAGGCGTGTGAGGAGCAGCTGAGGTGCCTTGGTTGGTTCAGCCCAGAGCAGAGCAGGCCGATGGGAGGCCTCATGGCGGCCTGCAGCTCCCTCACAAGGGGAGCTGAGGGGCAGGCGCTGAGCTCTGCTCTCTGGGGACAGCGACAGGACCTGAGGGAACGGCATGGAGCTGGGACAGGGGAGGGTCAAGCTGGGGGTTAGGGAAAGGTTCTTCACCCAGAGGTGGTTGGGCACTGGGACAGGCTCCTAGGGGCAGCAGTCACAGCACTAAGCCTGCTGGAGTTCAAGAAGTGTTTGGACAACACTATCAGATACATGGTCTGATTTTCTGGGTGGCCCTTTGGGGACCCAGGCATTGGACTTGCTGATCCTTGTGGGTCCCTTCCAACTCAGGATATTCTATGAGTTTATGAAATAACGACGATGTGAGTCAGGAAGCAAACAAATGGCCAAATGGCCTGTTTTGGCCAACCCAAATGGTTGTCCCCATCCCAACTGCCTCTTGCTTAATGACTGTATCAAAGGGCATGGGATGCAGGTGATGAGCTAAATGAACCTCTCTGCTGTTTTGGGACTCCACAAGCTAAAATGATCTATCTGCGCTTGGATGTGGAGGGAGAGGTAGACTATGATAAATATGAAACCTTGTAGGACATCTCAACCTGCTTCACTTATACTGGGGTGAATCCAGACCAGCTCTGCTAGTGCTGGTGATGGTACATAATATAAGACCAGCGTGAAGCTAAAAGGATTATGAAGTCATTGAGCATGAAGATGTTTGGATGAGTATCTGCAGGTTTAAATTGTTTAAACCCAAAAGACCTTCATTTCACCTGACTTTCAGCGTAGTAAAACTGGAAAGCGCCGTTTTCTTCTCCTGGCTCTGACATTTTGGGAAAATAAATATCACCTAAATCTAGTGAAGCAGACAGGCTATGTGCTACCCCCTGATACATGCAGTCAGCACCTGGCTGTTATTTCCTGCAACAAGACCCTGATGTCCCTGTGCTCTTGTTTCCGTTATGTATACTAGTGTTGGCAAGTGTGTCTTCTTCAAGTCTGGTTTACAAAAATAAACTTTACTGGTGCCTTTCTGGGACTCAGAGAGCAAATATGTGCCATAGAGTGCTGTGAAATACAGAGAAAACAGAGCAATAGATAAAAATATCCCTCCTGCAGTGCAAAACCCAAAGGTTCAGGCTTAGAGCAATGAATGTCCTCACTTTCTCTACCAGGAGAGAGCTTTGACAAGTTGAATTTACATATCTCTCTTCAAGTTGAAATTGCATACCTAAATTCAGTTTATTACATGTTTTTCTGCCCAACATTTTACGTGGGATGGCTTGGAGGCTGGAAATCTTCTGGTTTGGGAAGTTCTGGTCAGTGGTTCAGACAAGGACATCAACAAGATGGGTCAGCTGAGCTCAGAGAGAACAGAGAGCGTGCCTGATTCTGTCTTTTTTTTGGCTTTTGTTTCATTTTGGTTTTGCTTTGATTTGTTTTCTGGCATCATGCCATAAGGAATGGGGATCTTGATGACCTCGGATCCCAACCAGACCACCTCTGGCTGGATTGGGATGTATTTTCCATGAGATAGGGCTGAATTCTTGATTTTTTTCCTGGCAGATGGGGCAGAGCCTCCTCTGCGACCAGCCACGGAAGCATACAGCAACCCTGTTGTGGTTTCTTGGATAGTCTGAGACTGACTTTTTAAACAGGTTTAATTTTATTTTTTAAACAGACAACTTTTTGTGCAGGTATTATGGACACCGGGCACTTGAAAATTCAGATGCTAAAGATCTTCTGCTTTCTGGCCTGTGGATCACATGTGGAACACTTCTTACAGTGGCCATTTTGATGTAGAAATTAAATGTAATGAAAATAAGGTGTGTTTTTCATGCCCTTCCCAAACTATTAGACCTTTGTCAGCCAGGTAAGGTGATAAACTTTCAGCAACATGGGATGAAAATAGGGAAGCTGTCTCCATGTCATTGACTGAATATATTGTTTTTTCCTCTGTAAGAGCACATTCAAGGATCCCATTTGCACTCCTGAATGTGGTGGGTATGAACATTCAATGGAGTTTCATAGGGGACTTCAAAATGTGACATGCTTTCCTTAAAATGTGGTTTTTCAAAGACTTTCAGAAACCACAGCCAGATTATGACCTTCAAAAGAGTTTTGTTCTAACTTTGAGGGATTTAAAGGCCACAAGAAACTCTTGTTATCATATAATTTGGCCAGCTGTGTAGCCCAGGTCAACATAAAGAAATAAAAATATTATTCAGTTATTACGTTATTAAGTTTTTAAAAACTGCATCATAAGTGCAAGGCAAAGAAGAGTCCAACACTTGAAATATCAAGCCGTTGCTTTGCTATTTAAAAAGAAATTGAGAAAAGAAAAAAAAAAAAGGACATCAAAAACTTTCCTCCCCTTCTTTTATAGCTTTTTCTAAAGACTTTCCTCTCTGTCACCAAATGAAAATAAACTATGGTTTCTCATCTGTGTTATCCAGCAACTTTCTAATGTAAACAGCAATGAAATTTTGCAGGAAGAATAAAATAGGAATTAAATGGAATTTGTTGCAGAAAATTCAAAGAGAAATGGGAGTTACTTGCTCTTTTGCCAGTAAATGTTTATTTTTGAAAAAAGTATATATATTTATATACGGATACAATGATATTTATATGCACATATAAAAGGCAAATTAGGGTTTACCTTTTTTCAGTCTTGGTTGTAATTGAAAAAAATGACCTCTAGATGGCAGAAACTCCTTCTTTTTTTCTCCTTTTTTTCTCTTTTCTTTTTCTTTTTCTTTAAAGTACTTTTTTTTAAAGTACTTTTTTTTTTTAGCCTTATGAAGGTTTCAGGCCTGATGCAGGATCACCTAAACTTTAAGCCACGGTGGGTTTGCCTGACATATACAGCAAATCTTATGCCATGCTACAAATGTCTGTCCCCCTAACTAGACAAGTCCAAATGCATTCTGGTGGTCATTTAACCTGAGTGAAATCAGGATGAGACAGAGAGGTGACAGGGACATTACAGAATTGCTTGCACAGTCTAGCTGGTATATTTATCAAGAAATTGATTGGTTTGGGGTGTGAAAATTGCTTTCCTGTCTAAAAGTTTAGTAACCAACCCGAGGGATTGCTTAGCTGTTCCCTGCTGTCCCTGGAGCAAGACGGGTGATTCTTTGTCGGAAGACCACTGCTGCTGCCTCACCCCTATATCCTTGCACCTCCTTTTACTGAAATTTATGGCTCTTCACCCTGACTTCTGAAGCTGGGGACCTCACAGGCTGGGGACTGATGGGCTGGTCTGCAGACTAGTAGTTCTGTTATTGCCAGCAGAGGATTGCTGACTGGGCCACATGGCGTGCAACAGGCTTTTACATAACTTTCTTCCCATGATATCAAGACCAAAATACACCTTGTCCTTCCTCTCTCTGGGCTCTGGGTAACAGGCTGGAGTTTTCTTCACCTGTTTCTCCCTCATTCTATTTTTAATTCCCTTTCCCCACCGCTGTTCCCAGCAAGGGTCTCTGGACCTTGGTAAAAATAATGCTCTTTTAACTTTGTTGTAAAGCTTCAAGGTTTGTGGCCACCTCATACCCTCCAGGAGCATGTCCTATATTAATAGCTAGCTACCAACCCCCTGCCTCCCTTCTGTGGGAGAGGTGGGGAGATCTGAGGGATCTGAGGCAGCAATTTCATTCTGTAAATCAGAGCACATGAATGTAGGAAGCCAAGGACCAAAATCTTGAATAGCCCAGCACTGACCAAAGAACCTGAGGTAACCCTTGGTATTAGTGAGAAGTCTATGTTAAAGCATGAAGTGGCTAAAACATGTCAATTAGTAGGTGAATTGGATTGCTGTGATGGATTGCTGTGTCCACCCTGTGACGGATTGCTGCAGGCTGCATGAAGGTGTCCTCTGCTAACTGAGGAGACAGGAAAGTGCTGGACCCCAAGGAAAGCTGACTCCATTTCATCTCACCTCCCATTAGGTCCCTGTGGGTCTGATGAGATCTTATAGCTGATTAGGTCTTTAAGCTCCTACTATTGCCTATAAAGACCCAGTAAATGATCCCAGCCAGTGATTCACCTCACCCTAAATAAGAAGCCTACATTTGGTCCGATGACTCACTTCATTGACTGTGCTGACTGCGTTTCTGTTGTCGTTATCAGGAGGCCAAACACCTACCTTGGATGTAGGCGTCTGTGTCGTAGACAGGAGCTGTTTGACTCAGCTGCCCACACGCAGGCACCAAGTGCCATCTGAGGTGTCCTGCAGCACCTGAGACATCCGTATCCCCTGGCAGGTGTGATATGGGAGAGCTCTGCCTTCAGGGCTTGCACCTGGAGGCCACGTGGCACAGCTGTGGGCATCTCTCATGGTACAAGGTGCTCAGCGATGGAGACCTGAGCTGAAAATGAGGTTTCCAGCAGGGAGTCCCCCACAGGTTGACTGAACAAACCTTCTAGGACACTTAAATGGGAGATGCAGCTTTAATTCCCCATTGTGCCACCGTGTACAAAGACCAGAGACATAAAAAGTGGGTTTAGCTGGGGCATGCTCAGCCTGATATTGATTCTTCCTCCACCTTTCACGTGGCTCTTCAGTGGAGCAGGAAGGACTTGGCTGACGAATGATGTGACCACCAGGCATGCCTTCTCCTCTCCATCGATTGCTGCCTTTTTCTGGCTGAAACAGTGATCAAGTTAAGGTCAAGGGCAGGGAAAAGGTGACAAAATAAGGAGATTTTGAAAAGCCAAGCCAGCCACATTTTGCAGTGTGGTGATACAGGTTTGGCACTTCCACTGCAATCATTTCTGTTGTGGGAAGCAGGGATTTGGGTAAAACCGAATGGCATCCACGGATGTCTGATGAACCAAAGCTGCTTGGACTGAAGGATGTGAACACTTGCTGTAGAGATGTCTGTGGGTAAGGAGAATTCCACTGATGTGCAAGCTGTATGGCAAAGAGGAGACGGAGCCTGGGTGAGGTTAGGTTTCACCTGGTCACGTCTAAGTCTTTGACATGCTAATAAAATCCCAAACCCATTAAGAAATAGAAGTATGATCTTGAAGGAATCAGTGCCTGAAGCCATAGGGAAAGAGCAGTGAGATGAAGGGATACAGGACATCATCCTTGAATACAGCAAGTCCCAGTGCTGCTGGAGCCAGGGGCACCCTGAGGGACAGGACCTACTTGAGGGGGCTGCACCCAATTCTCCTCCATACTGGAACACATAAAGGGCTTCATAAAGTGGGATGGGAAAGGAAAGATGTTACTGTGAAACAGATGTAATGAAACCTCTGCCATCATCTCTGAGGGTCATCACAGCTTGGTGACATTCAAACCAGAGGGAGCTTTTCATGGTCTCGGCAGCCACGTGACACCTCAAGCAGGGACCTTGATAGCTCTGTAAAGTAAAATGCCCTGAAAACTGCTCAATTCTTGGCTGAGAAGTTATCAAGCAGCGACAGAGATCACCAGGGGCCAGTTAAAAGACAAAACAAGCCATAATCTGGGCCTTGCACTGAAATACCTCCACGCAGCTGGCTTCATCAAGAGCAGGTGCTCAGCTGAAAAGCCAGGTCCTTTGAAGAGGGCTTCAGTTTGGCTCTGAAAAACTACAGGCACTTAAGCAATCTTTGCCTGGATGTTTTTATTTCCCAGGAAAAAACAGCCTTGTGTGTGAGCTCTGTGGCTGTGCTGCTGCATGGGACAACCCTTGATCTGGGGGGAGAGTGGGGCACCATTTAATGGTGGTGGCCAGAGGTTGGTTTCTGTTCTCCCCTGGGACAGGGACTGCCTGGGCCCCAGAGGTTCTCAGCAACCTCAGACCCCATGGAAAGTGAGCTTGGCGAGGTGTGGGGTAAGCAGGATCAGGATCAGGCCCTGCATCTCGTACACCACTCTGTGACTTGGCACTTTCATCCCAAGAGCCGCCTGTCTGGGGATTTGGAGAATACTGCGGAGATGGAGAAAGGAAGGAATAGAGTTTCACCTTTTATTCTTTTATCTCGACAACAATGCGTGGTGGGAAAAAAAAAAATGAAGAAGAAGTTGTGAATGGCAGAATTAACAACAATATACGGCCCCCCCATCCCTCCTCCCTCTCCCTCTGCCGTCCATTCAGGCGGCTGACAATAAACAAGGTCATTTGATTCATTCGGCTCGGGGTGTAAACAAGGTCTCACAATAAAACCCCCGCCACGGCCCCCCTTTTTCTCTAAGAATAGATGCCCCCCCATGCCGGGGCTCTCCTCCTCCCCCCCCCTTTTTTTTCTCCTCTCCTGTCCCAGCATCCCTGGATCGCAGGGCGTCCAGCCCTGCTGCCACATCCGCAGTCCCCGTCCCAGCTCCGTGAGGCCCCGCTTCCTACTTGCTGTGGGAACCTTGGCTTCCCCGGGCAACATCTGCACACACAGCCCCGCTTTCTCATGCCGGCAGCAAGCTGCCCCACGGCGGGTCTCTGCTCTGGACAGAGAGAGAGAAAAGAAGAGGGAAAAAAATATATGTAAATAAAAATAAACCCAACAATAAAGGGATCCGCATCCCCTCTCCAGTCCGTGGGGAGAGGTTCCCAAAAGCTTGTGGTCAGCTTCCTTTTTTCACAGGCTTTGCTGCTGGAGAACTGGCTGTGTGCGCGTAGGTGTGTGCATATGTGGGTGCACGGCTCCGGGTTGGGCAAGGCAGGGTGTGCAAGGGGCCACGGGTGGCATCAAACCTGGGATGGGAAATGGGGTCCAGGGAGAGCGTGAGCCTCTGTCTGCACAAGCATGGGTGATGAAGGTTATAGGGTTTTTCTAGATGTGCTGCTGTGCGCTTGTTCCTGGGGGCTGGATGTGGTCCCATGTTGTGGCAGGAGGGTTGTAGCATGGTGGTGGTGGTGGACATGTAGGGTAAGGAGCTTTTTGGTGGGTCTGAACCTGCTGCAGCCCTCTGAAGGTGGATGGCTTAAATGCTTTCTCTTGGTTGGGGTCTGTTCAGGCTGGGTTCATGCCAAAAGGCAGGTTGGGAAGCTCTGGGACCTTTCCCAACTCGTGCCTTGCTTAAAATGTTTTCTGCAGAGCGCTGGGTGGGTGCTGAGCCAGCCACCCCACACCAGGAATGTATCCCCATATAGCCTGTCCAGTTTGCGTCTCCCCTGCCACCTACGCGTGCTGAGATGTCGCTTAGGGGTCCTGCCTGTGTGTTTCTGCCCCAAATGTGAGGATACCTTGCATCAGAGATGTTCAACAGAAGCTCCCTTTGCCCTCAGGCTCCCTTCCAGTGCCTCACAATAGCCCTGGGCCATTGCATGGGGTTGGAAAGGGAGATCCCAGTGTGCACATGGCCCAGAAACCTCATACTTTGGTGCAGATGGAGAGAAGTTAGCAGGAACTCTCCTAACCCACCCAATTTTGCTTTCTCAGCAACACAGATGCACTGCTGGATGTGAGCACTGTGACAGCTGGCTCAGCTTTTGCTCTCTTGAGACAACCACAAACTTACTCAATGTGACCTCGAGCTGTCCAGGTCCTCAGAAGCACCTTGAGTTTCCTTCTCAAAAGCAGTGAGATAGCACAGGGGCAAGGCACCTTCACTCCCTGTGCCTCATTTTCCTGGTGTTCCTCAGTTTTCTTGGTGTTCAGTGACTCAAAGTGTAAATGTACAAAGTCAGGGGTTGTGTCATGGTGTTTCTGCGTCACCTGGTACAACAAAAAACAGCTCTTCTTTTACAATTTATCTAATATCACAACACTTTTACAATGGTGTCTTGAGCTCTGCAATAATAATAATAAAAATACTAAAAAAGAACAAATTGTTCTTTCTCAGGGGAGGAAGGTTATTTTCAGAGATGCACAAGCTAGGGGTTATAACAAATAATTCTAACACAAAGTCTATTTTTTGTTTGTTTGTTTGCAATTCAATATTCTCAACACTGCAAACCTGGCTACATTTTTACCTTGGGTCCACTGGACCCTTCCACATTTTTTCGCTGGGAGGAGACAATGAATGCAGTTTCTCTTCCTGTGTTTCCTGGGAGAGTGAGCCTCCAAAATACGGTTTGAAAGAGTCCAAGCTGCGAGAGAGAGGAAAACTGTCAGACAAACCGTCGGGCAAATGTATTGCAGGAAAATCTAGCCCACGACAATGAGCTCTTCCGCTTCAGTTATCAGCTGCACAACATAAATATGACTTTTAGGCAAGGAAAATGCTTCTATTCCTCCCTCTTCCACACACCTGCTCACACGCGATAAAAGCTCTCATTTCATCTGCTAAAATGTTGGCAGGTGCATTGCAACCCTCACCGACCGATCCACTCCAGAAACACATCCGATGTAGGCCAGCAAGCCCAGGAGCATCTTGCGGGAGTTTTGTCTCTTCTTTCAAGGAGTGGATTTGTGGCTGTGTGGTCACCGATGGAGCGGGAAAGACCTGTCTAGCACCACCGAGGGGCTCGTGTTTTCCTGAAATTGCTGGTGATGTCCCTGGGCAGAGGAAAAGGGAGAGGGCTGAACCTCTGCGTAAGACCTCCGTAGCTCTTGGGCAGGAAAAATAAAAAAAGGAAATTTAGTAGGGCATCATTTCTGAGCTCACGCTACTCAACATGGTATGTAAGATTCACTTAGCATCACTTTCTTGAAGTTCAATGTGGTAAAATGTCATCCCATCAAATAGCAGAAGGCAGAAGAAGATAAGAGAACAGTCAGGCAGTGGGACAAGACCCTGCCTGCATGTCACTGGGATTTTTCTGGACTCAGTCTGTTTATATAAATACCTAAAGAAAGCCTTCTAAGCTGGGAAATAGCAAAAAGGACAAAAATCCATTTTTTTTCCCCAGTGGGATTGAGTAAGATTAATCTAGGTCTGATTTTTCAACATCCACAGCCCAGATTTTCCGCAAGCTGGGCACCTGTGTTTGTGGCCCCTCAATGGGGCAAGGAGAAGGGAGGGAAATTCCTTTTTTGAAGCTATATGAGGGGATTCATTGCAAGGGCAAAGGAAAATTTCAGCTTGGTCTCTGGGAATTCTTCTAGAGCCAAGAAATCTGCATTGTTGGAAAGAGTCTCCCAGAGGAAGTGATTGAAATATCATCGTGTGAATCATATCTGTAACAAGGTTGGGCTGTAGGAAACAAACCTTTGCTGAACCCTGGGAATAGATTATAAATGAATGACCTAAAAAGACTTCTTTTCTTTTTTTCTTTCCTTCTTTTTTTCTTTTTCTTTTTCTTTTTCTTTTTCTTTTTCTTTTTCTTTTTCTTTTTCTTTTATTTGTTTATCTATTTATTTATTTATTTATTTATTTATTTTCCATGCAGGAATGGCCTTTAGCAGCCCATGTTAAATGAAGGATCCTGGTTTGGGGGGGTCCAGCAGGTCTGGGCTGTCCCACCACATTACTTGCCACTAATTGTGCTTCACAAGGTCGTTAAGGACAGCTGTGGGATGGTTCTCCTGCTATTTAGAGAGGGCTGAGCCACCCTGAAGGATGAGCCTAGAGGTGATGAAAGCTGCATGTGGGGGTATTCTTATGGTGTGCTTGTTGTGTGGTGTTGGTTGAGGCTCAGAGGAGCCATGGTAGAAGAACTGGCCCCACCAGGGAGTTGATGGGGCCATGGAGACAGAAGACACAGGGGAGGGTGAGGATGGCAGGTGGGCTTGGGGCCTGCTCTGGGGATAGTTGGTGGCCCGTGCAGGGTTGGAAGAATAAGTTTTGGGGAAGTGAAGAGTGTGCTCTGGGCTGAGCCATGACACGACATCTCTGGGAGAAAATGTAGCCATGAACTCATTTGGGATCTGGACTGCAAGTCTTGCTTACGGCTGAGCAGGAGTTAATTCCAGACATGCTTTCCATCATGCATCTTGCTCGATGTTGTTACTTCTACCATAATTTACCTGTCACCTCCATCCAGACTGTTGTGTCAGGGACTATGTACACGGACAGCAAAAAGACAGTCTGCTCCAAGGAGCTTAAAATCTCCACGTGCCTTGCATGGAACTACTGAAATGGTTCACAGATACCTGAGGAAATCATCAGATACCCCACCAACCTTTCTATCCATCTTAACAGGTGGAGGGAAGAAAGCAAAACCCACCTAAACCGCTGTTTATTAGCTGACTTTAACAAATATCTACATTTTAAGTAGTTGCTTCATCCTGCCAGACATTCTTCTCTGCTTCAACTCAGTCTTACTGAAGCAAACACTAACGGCTCATCCAATTGCCTATATTTAACTCCCCAAATCTGGCACAGATTTACACCAGCACTGGTAACAATGGCACTGAACACCTGTCTGTGACTGCATTTGCCCAGGGATTCACTTCGTTCCATGCTGTGTGTTTAATAATTCCTGCGAACAATGGGACAAATAAACATATTTTTACCGAGCTCTTACTCAAGCCAACGCCACCGTCCAAATTGTACATGAGAGGCCTGCAGAGGCTGGTGGTTGTTTCCTAGACTTGTTGCCTCTTTCCCTCAGAAATGACGCTGTCAGCAGCTCTGTGCTCAGAGAGGGCATATAGCGCTTGTATGTAAGGAAGGAAGAAGGAAGAATGAGCAGGAAAGGGGCAGCCGTGCAGGGCTCTGAAGGCAAGGATGATAAATATGAACTTGAAGCTCTGGAGCACAGAGAGGTCTTCTAAGACAGGCCGACGTGGTCTGAGCAAAAAGGATGGGAGATGCCTGTAGTGCATGGCCGGGGATGGAATAAGGAAGGGTTGCAGGAGTTGGTGTAGGTGGTGGGAGCTGGTGGTGGTTGATAAGAGGGTATATAACACATTACAGCTGTGTGGTGGAAGATGTAGGAATGGGAGTGGGCAGGGTAGGTGGAGGCTGGCAGTCCTGTCTTTGGGTGGGGAAAGGCTTGTGTTTGATAGGGAGAAGTTGGCTTCTCCTGGTGTCATCTCCCAGAAGAAGGCAACTGGAGAGCTGTTGAGAGCAGAAGGGACTCTGACTCTCTGCCCAGCATGGGCTGCTGCATGCTGTAAGGGCCACATAGCAGTTTAGTCCTCTAACTGATGGTTTTCCAGGTACCAACCAGTGCTTAATGTTTCCTCTCCAGGAAGATGGGCCATGCCTCGTGAGGCTGAGGAGCTCTGTCCCCACAGTTGCAGCTAGCATCTTGCTGGAAATGTGTGGATGCACAAGAGTGGGTGGCTCAGCAAGATGGATGGGTGGTTTGGTTACAGTGAAAATTTAGGGCTTTCAAGCCTCAAATACACGGGGAAACCTTCTGACCTGAGTGCTGTGCTTGGCCCTTTCTACCTGTCCCATCTGGGAAGGGATCTACCACACAAGCTTGGAGAAGCGTTGCTGTTGACCGTGAGCTTGACGGTGGTCAAGGGGACAAATCTACCTTCACTCAGATCAGCTGAACTCTGGGTTTACAAAAAAAAAAATTAAAAAAAAAAAATTGGCAGGCTGTGTCTGCCCAAAGTCTGAATGAATAGAAACTCTGAAGGAAGCACCTGCTGCTAAAGGAAATCCAGGACAAGTTTTATTATCCTTTTTCACAGGTCTATTCAGGACTACATTAGGGGTTTCCTCTTTCCTTTTCTGGTACTTCACACTCATTCACAACAAAAAACATATTGTGCTTATGAATTATATTCCAGAGAATATAGCTGGAGCTTATAAAGGTCCTGGCCAAAGAACTTTATTTTTAACTTTACTCCCTGGCGAATTAATTTCTCAAATGAAAGCTTTGCAATTGTTTGGGGTTATTTTTCTCTCTCTCTCTCTTTTTTTTTTTTTTTTTCTTGGACGGGGCACAAGGGCAAATCCTGCCTGCTCTGTGTTCACAAAAAATGCCTCTCAAGGAATGAGGAGCAAAGAAGGTAAGTGGGGCTCTCGATGGCTACAGGGAACAAATGGAAAACATTAGTGCAATCCCTCCTAAACCAGCAAAGTATTGGAAGGCCTCCTATTAACATTGCATGCCAAAGCCTAAGGCAGTTTTTCTGTTTCCAACCTGCAATAGATGCACAGCAGGAGAAGGAGAGGGAAACCCCCACTGGCTTCTGAAGGAGGTGCAAAGAGCTCCTTTGGGATTTGATCCTGAGACCATTTGAGCCAGTGATGAGGGACCCAGGAGGCACCAAGGAGTTTGCTTACCAAACACAGCTGCTCAGCTCAACATCTTCCAGGCACAAAGCACATAAACTGAAGGGCTTGCAAACAAACCGAGTGTAACGCATAAGCCACTTGCGAGCCAACGTGTTTGCTCTAGTGGGTCACTCTGCACCTGATACGACCCAATCCCTGAGTAGCCTGGGAAGACGCTGCACCCTTTTTCCCCAACAAATCCTTTTCTTATTTTCCTTCTGATCCCTCCATTAAAAGCCTTCACTTTTTCAGTTTTAAATGCTCTCGTCCATCCCCCTGCCTCCATGCCATCAGGAGGTGACAGCCCTGAATGCTCCCTGGTGTTGCTGCCACCTTTGCCTTCCCCTGTGGGTGCTGGTTCTGCTTCTCACATTCTTTGGATAAAACCTGCTCTGCTTTTGAGCAGCATCCAGCACAAGGGTTTCTTGTTCAGCCCGCGGCTCCTTGTTGCTACTGCAGCGGAAATAGTAAATTATAGCAATTAACGGTGGCATAAATCAGAATCTGTGACCAGACAAGGTCACCAAGGACTTGAGGGCTGCATCATACCAGTAAATTACCCCAGACAGGAATTCCTTCATCTGCACTGCTAAATCGTTTGAGTGTTTCTTGACATGGTTTTGGCCCAGGCTGCAGCTGCACTGACCCCAGGAGCAGATCAGGCATCATCAGCACGGGCCAGTGATCAGCTGGGCAGTTTGTGGGGGCCTTGCCTGAGGGGTTAGAGGGTGACCGACATTGGGGCATGACCAAGCAGCAAGGTCTGGCACTGGATAGTGAAGATACAGACCATTATTAATGAGCATGAGGCCGTTTTCAGTGAGTGTGTTAGCCCAGAGCTAGCATTTCTATATGGGGGCAATATGCACCAGATCCCAGATTGGCATTGCAGTTTTCACTGCACTTGATGATCTCCACATTTCTTCACTCGTTTTAAGGTATCACCCCAGGGTCAGGCTGTTGGTCTTTGTGATTTCCAAGTGGTGCCAGACACCGGAGGCATTTCAAAGCTCCCTGCCCTAGCAGCAGTCTTGGCTGGCTGCAAGTTGCAGCCTGGAAGCCCTGAAGCTCCTCGCTGCAGGATGTTAACACAGCAGGGGCTTCCCTGTCCCCTGGGAGGGAATTTTCTCTTTCTCTCTTTGGTTTTCAGGAGTTTTCTGAGTGTTCTTGTTTTCTTTATTAGATGGCAGGAATATTTCCAGATGTTACTTAATACCTTGTAATAAGAATACTGAACACAGATGAATATATAGCTCATTTTCTACATTATTGAGCTGTAGTACTCCTATCATAACACAGCTACACTGTTTTGGAAAATAATGAAATGTAGTAACCAAAGCAAATGTCTAATTTGCATCTTATCCAGTCAGGCTGGGAAATAGGTTCAAATCTTAGCTGCTTCTGACATGTTGCCCTGTATTAATATTTCCATTTGTGGGCAGCCTGGACTTGGGCAGCCAGTGAGTCCCTCTTGTCCTTGCAGGGTCCTTCCTGGCTGACTCCTTTACCACCTCTCCTCCTTGCCAGTGTTCACACATCACCAAAAAGGACCTCCATTCTTTAGACCTTTAGTTTTTTTCCATCTCTGAACCGGTCACCCAGGAACGTCTGATGATGCAGGATGTTTCTGGAGTCAGCAGATGTAGTCCTGCACCCATGCTTGACCACCACGTATGGATGGGAGGGTGCAGACAGGAATTTGGGTCACAGTTGCTAGATGCTGCTGTAATATGTGAGGAAAACCTAGTACCTGCTGGAGGGAATCCCTGATTAGCTAGAAACTGAGCTAGCAGTCAGAGCTAGCAGTCACACTGGGAGAAATATAACCTAGGAGACTTGTGGCTAGGAAGAATTATGCTCTAAGAGGAAAGATACTTCCATAAATGTTTGCAGCCTGGGCTGTTTTCTGCCCTGGATGTAGAAGTCAAAAGCATCAGTAATCAGTCTCTCCCCATATAAGGCATCCATAATTTCCGTGTTTTTCAGGCACCCCAAATTTCTCCAAGACCATTCCTCTGGTGCTTGGTTTCTGCATGAAATATCTGCATGGTTTGTCCAGAATCCATCCTGGCAAACCATGCTAGCGAGGCACTCCCCACATATCCCACTCAGTGTGGGGCCTGAAACAGTGGTCTCCTCAAAACACATCCTGACCTGAAAAAGCTCTTTGCAAAGCATGGTTGCTCCTCTTCCCACGTCCCTCTGGAACAGCAGTGGTGGGTCATACACACAGCAGACCCAAATGGCACTAACAACTGTGTTAAGGTAACTGAGTCTTTCCCCTAATTTGGAGCTGAATCTCACTCACAGACATCGTTCCCCTCCATCCCACTGTCTTATTAACCAAGAGGTGAAAATGTGATGGTATAGAGCATCTGTTTTACATGGTTCTCCTGTTTCTTGTCCACTTTTACGTCTTATATATTAATGACAGTGGGGTGTGGGGAAAATAAATGATGGGAGATCTTCATTTTACACCAGACGGTCTTAGTACAGCATAAAATTATTTTTAAAAGTAAAAAGACAGAGCTATCATGACAAACGCAGCTCTTTGTACACCTCTCTGCCAAAGGGAGATTGAGATCCACACCTCTCTCCATCTGACCCCATGCCCAGCAGCCCTCCTGCAACAGGTTTTTGTTGTCAGTCCAGGCAAAGCAGCACAATGTGAAAAAAAAAAAAGGTGCCCTGGTATCAGACCCCAGCTCCCCAGACTGCCTGGCCCTGTGGTGATGTGCCAGAAGTACTTCAACCCTCACAGCACACAAGTTACCCCCTGGACAAGTGTCTGGCTGTGAAGCTATTGTTTGGAGGAGAGGGTGTGCCTCCTCCAGCTGTGCTCTCAGAGAAAACAATGGTCCTTGCTTCCCTTCAGAGAGACAGGGCACAGGCACTGCAGCTGGTGGGGGTCGTGGGCTGTGCATCCCCATCTCGCGTCAGCCCTCCTCGGCTGTTTTGGGGCACTGGGATGAGTTCTTGCCTTGGTGTTGCCAACGAGCTTGCTCCAGGGTGCTATCTATGTGTGCCTCAGCCACCAAGAAATCCTCCTTGAGACAAATTGCTCTCCCAAAGCGTGGCAGAAGGAACTTGAATACCTTCAAAAGCTGTACTGGCAATATTAGTGCTACCTCTGGTCTGGTATTGCATATGGGAGGCAGCTTGCCTGCGCCCAGTTTGCATGGTATGATGTCCACCCTCCTTCACGTCTCCTCCTAGAGCTGCTCTGCTGGGATGGGGACACTGGTTTCAAAGGAGGCTTCAAAGGAAGCTTCTTTGTGAGCAGTAGAGGCAGAGGCTAGAGGAACTGAGCCATAAGCCCAGTAAGTGCTTCAATATTTTCCATCCTATAGAGCATCTCCTCCTCTTTACAAAGTTTTCTACCAGCCAGAGAGAGCCTGTCCTTTCTTTGAAAGATGAAAGAGGAAGATTTGGATATCTCCCTTCTGTCTTTGCTGACTAGGGGGTATCCATAAAGCTGTGAGCACACAACAGCTAAGTCTTCCCTACTTTCTGATAGTAGCCCAGAGCAGATGCTCCACTGAAGTCTGCTGGAGTTTGTGGAGGGGCTGGCAAATGGCTGAAGCCCTTATAAAATAGAGGAGCTGAGTAGCAATTAAGGATATTCCCCTCTTTTACTTCGCAGATATTTTTATGATGAGGCACAAGCCTGCACCCTGTGCTTATTTGCTGAGGTTTTACTATTATCTGATAATTCTCCTGCAGACTCCACAGTGGGGCTCAGAGCACCACTGTGGTGGGGGCTGTATGGAGCCAGGGAGGAAAATAGGCAGCATCCATTACCAAGGTCAAGGAAGGGGGAAGAAATTCCCACTATTTTCTGTTTTGCTTCTGGAATTGAATTCAGATCGAGGAGGTGAATTTGGGGACAAGCTAGATGAGTTCAGCAGCTGTGGCATTGAAAGGCAGGGACCATAAATGGCAGGAGGAAGGGAAACCCAGTAAACAGTTTTCAGGATTCAACTGAGCGTTGCCTCTGAACTACAAAGACCTGCTAGAAAGTGGTATCAAACACCCAGATCCTGCTTTGACCCCTGCCTGAGGGGAAGTGAATCAATGTTGGGAAAGCAGGATGAGATTATCTACTGTATAAAAGAAACTGGAAGAGATGGCTTGGGATATTTGTGTATTGAGACTCTTTCCATGTCCTATTCCTTTATGGGGGGGTGCTATTGTACCTATTGTGGCAGATCTTTATCGGCCCTGTTTATCACGTTGGGTGCGGGGAATGTCAGATTGCTGAATGTCAGGTTGCTGGCTGTTTTCATAACAGGAAGCTGCCTGCTGTCTTGCTGTGTTAAGGAACTCCCGCATGCACAACATTTTCCAAAACAACAAAAAAAAATCTAAACATTCTGCTGTGGTTGGGTGGCTGCATGGATTCAAGTTTCTATTGTTCCTTGTAAGGCAAAATCCTGTATAGATAAATACACTTGATACACATATGCCTGTTACTTCTTTTGTCTAAAGATACAGGAAATATGGCCGTTGTTTTGTCACGATGAAATATTTCCCAAAGCTAAAACTTAATCTCGACACTTTCATCAGTGCTTGGGAGCCTGGAGAGCTGCCATGCTTGGTTGCAGGTGGGACGTGGGAGAGAGCAGCTCGAGAGTTGGTTAGTCACTGCAACACCGAGCATCGCACGACCCAGCTTATAAGTGCCTACATCCCTGCGAGCTGAAGTTAGGCATCCGGCTTCCCCCGAGCACGGCAGAGAGGGGATGGCTAATTCAGATTTCCGAGCAGAATATTGTGGCTGCCACTCCTTGTTGAGGAATCAAGGTCTGCCCATGCTGCAAAAGAAAGTGACCCAAATACCAAAGGCAGGGGACACACTTTGTAAGGTGGGACACATCTCAGCTGGTAAGCTTGGGAGCAAAGTGTGGAAACTTGAGTGAGAGGAGGTCCTGTGTATCAGGGACCTGAACTTCCTGCTTGTTGTGGGCGCCTAAACCATTCATTGGAGCAATGTACTAATGAAGCTCCTATGCATGGGCCCTCCAAGTGGTGGTCACTCTGACTGGTCCAGATGGAATGCAAGAATTGTGTGGTGTGTGTAGTATCTCTGATCACAGCCTGACTCACTCCAAGGTACTCTATACCCTAGGGCAGTTAAGAGATATTGGTCTCAGTCACCTCTAATATCAAGAATTTGAACCTGGTCTTCCCTCAACCTTCTTTCTGCTTCAGTCAATGAACAGAGGCAAGAATAAAGTTATTTTCTTGTAAGAGTGAAATAGCCAGACAGAAAGGACACCTAAACCTTGGGTGCGGGGCCTTCATTCCCCGGGGGTTTCTTTTCAGCTACCAAAGTGTTGAAGCAGGGTCAGCATGCATTCAAAATTTGGTCAAAAACAGCCTGGCTGCTCTTTCTGGCTCCATGCCTCCATAATCAGGTCTGCAAGATGTATGTCTTCCCACGACACCCCCCGAGGATTGCTCACATGGAAACGTGACCTCTCAGACTGCTGCCTGAAATCAGCTGGGCTGTAGGATCATGGCGCAGCCACAGAGCAAGAGACATTGAATTAGCAATGGGGTTTCTTAAAAATCCCTGCAAATTACAGAGTATAGGTACCAATAGAAAATACAAGGTGGTTTCTGTGTTTGTGTATAACCCTTGTGGTCAGCATATTTTAGCTCAGCCTGGGCAAAACCCCTCTGCTCACTCTAGCCTGTAGTCTAACCAGAGTTACAGTCAGTAATGCTGAGCCTTTGTGCAAAGTACAATACATCTTTTTAAGAACATCCCCCTTTCCAGTGCCCAGGTAACCTGTTCAGGAGATATTCACAGAAGAAGTGTCAGAAACCATGACTGGTTTCTAACTGGAACCTCTGTGGAAAACCAGATGGTCCCAACATGCCATCAGCCCCTGTTGCTGGTCTCCTCCCCCTGCTGTTCATCAGGAAAAAAAGATATAAGCTGTCTCAGAACAAAAAGTGTCAGTTCTTGAAAGAGGAAATTGTAAAATCTGCAACTTCAATAGGATTTTGAGAATTTTGGAAGAAAATTCATCCTGAGAGGTCAATTCTGCTTCCTCAAATCTAGCTGTGCTCTCCAGGGGTGGGAAAACTTATGGTCCTGGGAGCCAAAGCTGGGCCAGACACTAGAGATTCAGAAACCCTGTAAGACATCAGGTTGATGGAAGTAGGGACCTCACACCTTCCACATTAGCTCTTAAGGAGCCAGGAGTCCATGGCTACATCTGTACTGTCAGGGCTAGAGATGCTATAAGTTGACTGGCCATGATGTTAAACCAGCGGAGGAAAGGTAAACACTGATGGAGCAGGGAAAAAAACTTTCTAAAGAAGTTTTAAGAAGATAGATTCTGTTATATAAATCAGAATTTAAGCAAAGCTGAGTTTATTTTGTGGTAGGACATGACCAAGAAGTCCCTCCCATCCCATCTTTTTATTATTTTATGACCATGTAAAAACAAAGCTGATAAGACCCAGTGACCGGGGCCTGGCTTTGAAATACAGCATTAAAATAAATAAATAAATAAAAAATAAAAATAAAAATAAAAATAAACACGATATACTCATATTTATCATATAGTCAGCAGAGGGCGACAAATGCACGCACGTCTCATAACTCCTGCAGAGAGTTGGAACAGCAAACCCATTAGTGGCCAGCTATTCCTCTGAGCGCGGCCGATACTTCCCCGCCAATTGTGCAGTTGCCCCCAGGTTTCCTTCCCCGCTCGGCCGTGTGCGGTGCCATACGGTGGCTGCAGACCTAATTGTTCGCCCGGCGGCCCCTACAGACAGGATACAAGCCTAGTGCCAGGTGTTGAATTATTTTCCTGCTTGGTGGTATAGTGCATGGGAATTGTTGATAACGCTAACAATACAGCAAAGGAAAAGTGGGAGTGGGGGAGGACAATTAAGCGGCCTTTGAAAGCCCTGGGGGCATGTAAAATACACTCCCCCTATTCATGTGTCACCAAGTTCAAGTTCTTAAGTATAGAAACGTGCCTGTAGTTACTATGTGAATCCCTCTTAGAGCCTGAAACCCTTCAGTGAGACCTGGTGAGTCTTGGGGTACTGTTCACCCACTGGCTTAGTGGAGTTGAATTTGATTTATCCCAGGAAGCTGCCAGTCCTAGGATCCCAGAATCCCAGAATCACAAAATCCCAGAATCACAAAATCCCAGAATAGTTTGGGTTGGGAGGAACCTTAAAGATCATCCAAATTCTAACTTCATGGCAGGGACATTTCCCACCAGATCAGGTTGCTCAAAGCCCCATCCAGCCTGACCTTGGATAGATCAAGATGGGTCATCTCCCCAGGAAATGGCTACATATTACTGCTAAATTTTGGTAGTGCAGGGCGCTGATTTAGGGTTGGGGTCCCAATCTGCTGGACCAGAGGTCTCTCAGTTAAAGGGAGGTGGGGGTAGGTGACTGCAATAAAGAGGTGGGAAGTTTGGGGAGGGTAAGATTTGTGGGAAAAGCAGACCTAGGATGTTGGAGGTACAATATTGAGAAAGCCTCTAGTCCACTCCTGAATGCCTGTAGAAATTGTGAGATTTTAGGGTTGACACTGTGTACTCTGATGGAGCACCCATAGTAAGAAGGCGCACCTGCTTCTCAGGGACGAAAGGTGCTACCAGAGCACACGTAATGGCAAATAACCCTGGCTACTGCCCTTCTGACCCAGCCATGCATGCAAGGAACTTGTCACCACCTTAGGCAGCGTCCTGTTAGTCTTTCAACAGAGTGTTAAGGGTTGATTTACGCAAGGATAAGGGCTCAGGGACCTTTCTCCTGGGCTCCTGAGCAATCCAAGGCTCAGGGTGAGCCTTTAGCTGTATTTCCAAGCTTGCACACAGCTCTTGCAGAGCTGGTTGTGCCACCAGCCACGCTCACAACACCAAGCTCCTGCACTGCCCAAGAGGCTACTGCATCCCAGCGAGCTGAGACCCCTCAAACTCACAGCTGTGATGACACCTTCCCATTGTCCAGTGTGCAAATCCCAGCATGAAACAGTGTCCCTTCTGATTAGGGACTGTTTTGTCAGCATTTGGCACTGGCCCAGCCAAAGCGACACCAATTATTTGTGTCAGCTCCCCTCTGAAAGCCGGAGATATATGAAATCTCAACCTGAGACAATCCATCACGGCTTGCAGTGGGATTTGGGACCTGTCACCCTGATGGGGTATTGACTGAGCACGGCTTCTTCCAGGACAGAGAGGTTATGGAGAGCATTATATCACCCCCAGCAAGGCACTGCAGACTGAAACTGAAAAATGAGCCTCGGAGTCTCTTGACTTGGGTAAATGAACCAACAAGAGTGACCGAAGTGAAACCAGCCAGCTCCTGGTTTATGGTTATTGGAGGAGTTTTAATAACTGATACGTGATTAATTGACAAATGTTTGTTTTAAAGCGAGCTGAGGCCAAGCCTTATTTGTCTGTTTGTTTTAACATCGGCTTAGGATGATGTTAAAGCCTTTCCACCAGGGTAAACAGTGAGTTGTTGCTTTGCTCAAGAGCCACTGGAGTTTCCAAATAGTCTTTATTTTATTTTTTTTTTCCTGGGGTTTTGTACTGATATGAGGCATTGCTTGCAGAGGGGATGGGAAAAAAATGTGGACTTGGGGTCAGAGTTGGGCATTCAACTTGGAAGGCAGGAACTGTGTTCTGCTGTTATCTGGGGTTGTCTTGTTGCACCCACAATGCTTTAATGCCTCTTTGCTGTCTAATGAGAACAATGTTAAAAATCTGGAGTTACTGCTGGAAGATCCTTATAGCAGCTAAGGGTTAAATAATAACAACAACAACAACAACAACAACAACAACAATAATAATAATAATAATAATAATAAGGTTTCAGCAATGGCTCAGCATGTCCATAAGCTCTAGCTTGGTTTCAGCTGGGTTTACTGGGGAGTGTAGCCCTGTACACTACTACTATATGCTCTTCCTAAAAACTTCTAAGCATTCCAGAGACATGGTAAGAGCTAGCATGACTTCTGGTCAGACCCTGTAGTAAATGCTTCCCTATACATTTTTCATTACTATTTGGTAAAACACGTCCATTTCTGTTTTGCAGTGGTTGTTGCTTTCTAGTTTTCCCTGTGACAAAGTTTGCCTTGCCTTGTTAATACCTAATAGCATGTGTCAAGCTTTCCCTTTGTGTGCCACTCTCCCCTGTGTCTCTATTCATCACACAACTCACGGGGCCTTGGTCCTGGGCCTTATTCTTCACATTTTGGTGTCTGCAGCTCTACTTTTCTGCTGAAGAGTCACCTTGGAAGGGTGCAGGACAGCTCTTAAGGGTCATCCTTTTCTTCTTTCTTTCTAGCCTTGTGCTGGGATGGTTCAGGCTGAGGATCTGCAGATCGCAGCCACAGATAAAGAAAATAGTTAGCACAACCCATGTCCTGAGAAGTAAATCTAGAAACTCAGGCCAGGGGGCATTGGTCTTGTACCTCTGATAGAAACTTGCCAATATCACTAAGAAGCAATCCCCAGGTAACTCAACCCCTAACCTCACCAGCACCCATTTCCCAGCCCACCCAAACCCAAAGGAACTAAAACTAAGGTACTGCTAGGTGGAAACATGCCTCCTGTGATTGCACTAGGCAATGAATGAGCACCTACATCCACACTCCTGCATTAAAACTATTGACAAACAAAAGCTCACGGAAAAGCATTGAAGAGGAGAGGAATCAGATCAGGAGGTATGCTTACAGAGCGGGTTAAAAGTGCATTTTCCCACTATTCAGAATATTTATTCTGATTGTTTTATTATTGTCCCTCACCAAACAACCAGGAATAAATGCTCTGCTCACGGAGGAGAACAGTAACACAATAACCCAACTTCCAAACTCTCCGTTTCCTCAGCCCCATGGCTATGTGTGACCTACAGGCTTTGAGCCTCCTCCTGAGCCTTCTCACATGCACCCTGATGTAGTGGTTATGGGATGCCTCAGTAAGTCCGGGAAATCACAAGATGTCCCAGCTTGTAAGGGACCCCAGAAGAGTCGTGCCCATGGCAGGAGGCTGGAAACAGACAGGTTTTAAGGTCCCTGCCAGCTCAAACCGTTCTGTGGTTCCATGATGCTACAAATCTCTGACTGTTCACTGGCTCCGTTTGTGGCCGCCCATCAACCTTCACCCCTCTCCTTGTGGTTTTGGGGTGACTCACTCCCAGGTTATGCCACGGCCAGTACAATCCTTTTGGCTTTCTCCAGAGAAGATGTGTGTGGTCACTGGTGTGAGCGCAGCTTCTTACCATCGGAGGAAAGGGATTCAGGGGAAGGGTGGATTTAGGCACCTCAAAGGCACCGTTACCCACCTGAGGACTGCCCCTCGGAATGAAGGTGTGCTACAACCAAGCGCACATCCCAGAAGGAGAAGAGGGGGGGAAACCCAAGAGATGATGCTGAGATGCATTAAGGAAACTGATTACAGTGGAAGATCTGCAGTTTTATCCCCCCATGGATGACACACCATTCCTTCTGCCCCTCCACAGCCCCGGATGATGAGTCTATGTCTCAAACAGAGGAAATTTCCCCCAAATTCATAAGACCCAAATAACAGAGTTCCCTCTCACCAACCAGCTAAACATTGCTTCATCAGCTCACTTCATGGGAGGATGCTAAAGCCAGGGCTCTGGCAGGATTTCTATTCCCAGTAGGTTTCCCTGGATTCTTCATAATTTTCAGATGGAAACAAACCCCTTGACCTGTGAAAATGCTGCAGTGACTATCAGCAGAACTGCTCATTCATGGTGGAAAGGCATATGGGATATTTTAAATAAGAGAGAAGTGTTTTTCTTCTTTGCTTTTTGCTTCAAGTACCACATACTCTTCCTCCGTGTTGGGAGTGCAGAATTAAATCCTAATTAAAGGCTGTAAAAAAACAGTGAGTCTGAGAGGCTAGGAACAGATACATATTATTGCTGCTTTCATAGATCATATGAGCACTGTGGTGACATAATAAATAATCCACCCAAAGTTTTTAAAGGTAAAAACCAGCAAATCATTAATAATGGCTCTGGCACCATATATCAAACTGAAGCCTTCCTCTTACAGCTGATCCCCAGCTATTCCCAGCTGCCTTTTTGCATTGCTGTGTACATTTCTTCCTTCCTTTGCATTGCTCTTTCTGCCTCTATTCCCTGCTGCCATATTTCTCTGCTTTCTCCATACACATTGGTTTCTGCGGTCCACTGAAAGTAAGCAAGAATAACCCATGAAAACCTACACGACACTGTTTAAACCCTTTTGCTCAGGGGATTTTAAACTTGCCCAGACAAGAAAACCCTGGCAGAAACTATTTTTCAGGGTAGGGAATGGAACTGGATGGTCATATGGTAGTCTTATTTATTTCTGGCATGCATGGTTTATTTGTAGTCGTGTCGGTAATGGTGGAGCATTTCACTCTGTAATTTGTGCATTTTTTCTGAAGGGTTGGGATACAGTCAACCATTTCCTTTTTATTCAGTCACACTTAGCAAAAGTGAGTCCTTCCAGGTTGTTGGGCCTCAGGGGTTATCTTAATTAGTGATCATCAAATACCATGTGATTGATAACTGGAGTTCCTCTGGTGATACCTTCTTCCAGCTGCCTGATGGCTCTTCTGACCAAAGCGTGGGTATTTTTTTTGTTGTTGTTGTTCTTTTTTTTTTAACTTCTTTTTAAGCATTGAGCGAAAACTGCTTGTAGACATCTCACAGAAGAGGAGGGGACTGCAAACACGGAGGAAATGTGCTCTTGTGCTGGATTCCCCCATCTGGAAGATGCACCACTAGATGCTAGTTCAAAATTCTTCACCTTTTTCCTAGAGGAGGCAAGAATGACACAGAACTAACCCCGGCTGCCAAACCTCATTTTCTATGCTTAGGTATATATATTTTCATAGATCTAGGAGTTACTGTAGGCATTACACCCTTCCTGGTACAATACCATTCTCTACCAGTTCTATGGGATACCCTAGAACAGTAAAAGGTGAATTTTCTCATCAGATAAGTGAGACTGCTCTCCCTAACACCTATGGCAGGGTTCATCTCACCTCTATTTATGGATCTCTTCAGTTTGTGGACACCTAAAGGTAGGATACCTGGATGTTCTGGTATACAAAATATTCAGGATACAAAATGTCATCATCTGCTGTAGGTTGAGTTCAGTAGCTCTCCAGGCCCTGCTGTCTGCATTGACTGTATTTCCATTGACAGTAGTGACATCTCATTCACATGGAGACACCTGCATTTGGATACCCATGATCTGGAAATGAGCCCTATTCACTTGCTTACATGCCCACAGGTAGCATGAAGTGCCACCCAGAACATCCCAATTAGTCCTCTCTGTCTCTCACTGCCTGCTCCAGAGGCGAGTGTGTCTTGCAGCGGTCCTACATCCTATCTGCCAGTCCTGTGTGGGTATCTCAGAGACATCTAAGAGGTGATTTGGGGCACTGAAATCAAGCCCTTTCTGTATCATGAGAGGGGGTGCCCTGTCTCACGTCTATGTGATTTGTACATGTGGCACCAAGCTAAGTCAAACTCCCTGATACATGCCATTGCAGCTTTTAGGGCTGAGCAAGAGCCCGAACTCAAAGTGAAATGGGAGGGTTGCAGACATGCTTGGATGAAAGGCAACAATGAAAAGTTGTTGCAACTCTCAAAGCAGTTAAACTGCAGAGATTTGTATAGCACTGAGGTGACACACATCCTTCCAGCTGGCAAGGAAGAGAAATTTTTTGCTCTTTCCTTACTCTGTGTGTGTGCATGTGTGGGGGTGATTCCAGCAGGGTGACAACATGGGTCTCCAAAAGGCATGGTTGAGTTTGAGTTCAGCGTCAATCAACATTTCACATAGTGCTCTTCCCTTAGTCTTCATATCGAAACTTCAGTTGCTTTTGTACTTCTCCTTATGTCTACTTCTTTGCTGTTTCGTTGTCACAGGAAAGTCTGATGGGCCCGCCAGGACTTGCTGTGGTAATTTCTGTGGCCGTCTGAGAAATCCATGAAGAATTCTGGTGAGATATCTGTATTCAGAAAGGTATGTAGGGTCCCATGTCCTACTGATTTCTGTTGGACTTAGGCTCCTACACGTATTTCTAAGTGTGGATGTAAAGCTATCTGATAAGGGAAAGGGTTCTTATTTTAGATACTGCCTTTGTTTTTGGTGGAAAGTCACCACAGATGCTCAGCATGGTACTTGCCTCAAAGGACACCATAAGCTTACAAGTGCAGTTTCCACTGTGCAACCACTTAGCATATTCTACTTTGTCTATTCATAGGAACCAGAAAAAGGTGCAGGTAGCAAAATCAGTGTTTCTACCACAAAAAGTTGCATCCTGCCTAGTTCTGCTAAGTAAGTTGCTTCTGCACCAAGGATGAGGATAACTAGTGGGAGTGACTCTTCAAAAAAATCAGTGTTCTGGATTCCCTGAGCTTAGCAAGGGCTCCATGCTGTCTGTCTTTCTTAGGGTTTCACACTGCTGCAAACCTTTAGAGCAGTTAATTTCCAAAAGCAAGAACTATGCACTAGACAGACCTTGTAATGGGGATCATATAGGGATGTGTACGGGAGTGCCAAGAACCACAGCATAAAAATCTTTCACAGAGTTTCTGGATGCCTCATCTTACTATCAGGAAGGAACTTCTTTGTTTGAACGTCCACCTGACTTAATATCCCCACTTATAAATACTATAACAACCCATGCTCACAAATGACTTGGAAAGCACTAGCAGGCACATCTCCTTCTTTGGGTGGTAATTGCTGGAAAATCCCATTTTCGGATATGATGAGTGGCCTAGTTTTGGAGCACAGCTTGCAGAAGAAAACTTATCGTGTCTTTATTGAGCTGGGAAATCCTGGCAAAGGGTCCTGCTGCATGTAACCATGCCTCTGGCACCAGCACGATACTGGCTGTAATTCAGATGGAAATTGTTGCATCTTCCTTTCTACTAGCACTGAAACAACCCCGAATCAAAACAATTTCTGTAATACTCTTGTATCCTGATGTCTCTCAGGAAAAATTTTGCCTGTGTCTTCAGTGTTTCTAGGGAGGAAAATTTACCCCATGGAGTGCTATTGTCAGGATGTTGCTTGTTTCATAGCCACACTAATTGATTTTTTTTTCTGTGTCCAGAAAAGGGATTCAAAGATATCAAAAGGCTTCAAGCAGAGATCACATCAATTGTTTGTTCCACCTGCTGCCTAATAGCATTTAACAAGCTCATTTCTTGGGCAGTGAGTTTTTAATGCCCAAATGATAACATCCTCCATGGAAACTGTTTCACTACCTCACCAGATCCCTTAGGGCAATTTTCCTCCAGTATTCAAGATTCATTTCTAATTTTCATCCTGATATTTCTAACCTTAACCCTCAAACATTGAGCATCCCCCAGTAATCCTCTGCATTAGCAGTCCCTGCTCACTGATACAACATGCAGCCTGAGCCCATCCTGAGCTCACGGTGGTGTAAGTCAGAGGACACAGGAGCAGTTAGGAGGAATAAAGGGGCACAAAGATTTGGGCATCTCAATCACTGTTGCTCATATTGACTGATCAGTAAGAAGTCTAGAAATCTTTTGGCCTCACATTGGAGAAAAACAACATAAATATCTGAAAACCGTTGCTTTCATCATTAAAATTTAAATCTGTGTAGAGGATACCAAAGGCTGTGGTATTTTTTCTTTTAATTTGTTTTGATATGTTGTCGTTTATAGGTCCACCTTCTGGGCTTGAGCTTTTTTCCTGTGCATTTCACATATGATCCTCCAAACACTCAATTGGCAACAACCTACCTCTGGATGCACCAGGTGCTCTTTATTTCCAAGTTCCCATCAGTCCAGTCCCCACAACATATCAATGTCTCTGTTTCTGGACATGTTTGGAGCTGCCTAAATCTTGACAGCGATGAACAGCAAGGAGCTTACTCATGTCCAAACCCCGTTGGATTCACCAGCTGAGCATGTCCTTACCTGCTTAGCTCTGGGGGTTGATTCAGTGGGTGTTTACAGAAGATGCCAACTCGTTCCTTGCACAAATTGTGGCTGCAAGAGGAAGTAACCTCTTGCCTGTTTGTTAGACCTTCTCTCTTAACTTTCAGGAGGTCCTCGTTCAAATAACTCTATATGGAGCTTGAGCATGTATTGCCCACGTTATAGGGAAGGGCACCAATGCATAGGTACTCTGACATTCCTCGCTGTTTCTCTTCCATTAAAGCTACCCAGTGGCGTATACCAGTGATTGCACAGTTCCACAGTAAGCACATTGCTCTGAAAGACCAAGTTTTGCTCTGTCTCTTTGATATGTTGTGCAAAACAAAACAGCTTCCCACAGGGAGATCTGACCACAGACCACTGTGGACCTCAGTCCCCTGCTGAGTGAAAGACAGTGGTGGGACTTGAGCAAACATTTCTGTGTGCGTTTTTGCTGACTGTGTGTGGCATAGCCTGTTCTGAAAACACTGGCCAGACCACAGCCAACAAGCATGAAGTCTGAAGAAGTACCAGCTTGTAAGCACTAAATTTCTTGGTGCGACCAGGATGGGGTCAGACTGTGTATGTTCAATAGCAGAAGACAGGTACCTGCAGAGTTAGTTGGCCAGCCGTAAGTGCTAAGAAAAGGGCTGTGGTTTAAACACCATCCCTAAATGTCTTTGCTTGGGAAGGCGGTGTGGTTAATTAAAAGTTCCTCTCGGGGTTTGTGCAACCCATGCTGGAGGAAAGTGGGGCTTCCTCTCTCTGTGGCTGCTCCACGTAAAACAATAAGAAGCTATTACAAGGCCCAGGTCATGGTGTTATGTCTTAAGATCCTGAGGATCATGGCACTGCAAAATGTCTCCTCAGCTTAGTGTCATCTGCAAATGTAATTAATAAAGACCTGGCTTCTACTTTTTGATGATTAATGACCCTAATCCCAATCTCTCCGTTTTCCACAAGTTACTCTGTTCCAGCATGGCAAACACCAGGAGCAGAATTGCCTGAAACACTCCTGATTTGGAAAAGAGACTCCAAGGCAGCTGTACTTGTTCGTACACCCAGAACCCTGCTTGGGGGTGGATGCTCTGCTCCTCCTCGTGTTGCTGGGGGTCAGGGACAGAGGATTTCCAGCATTGCGTGGTCCCTCCCTGCCACCCTGGCAGGCAACAGCCCTAAGTGAAAGAGAGGCGTTGGGTTCCTGTCATCCTGCTGGGAAGAGGACAGTCTCTGCCAGGATCACCAGAGGGGAAGAGATATGGGGAAGTGACAGGAAGCTGAGGGGTAGTGGGGGCTCAACCTTTTCCCAGCTTCTGTCCTTCCTCTCCAGCACTCCCACACGCGGAGTCAGTCCAGGGTGCGGCCAGAGATGCACAATCCTCTTTCCTTGCTCAAGGGATGTCACAGGAAGGTGAAACCTGATGAGATTAGATGAGGTACCTCACTGCGACTGGCTGGCAGCTCCAAAAGACATCTGATGTAACCAAATCCTTGAAGTTCAGTGTGGGCAGCCACTGTGGGAGATAATAAAGACCTCACAGAGCATGTGCGTCTTCCTCCACACGATCTCTCTCCCTCCTGGCACACGTTGCTGTTTTGGACTGATTTTGCCAGGAATTGCAGTCCTCATTGGCCTTCTCTCTTTCATGTGGCCTCCATATTTACCAAATGCATCACCAGGGCTGTGGCTTGGGAAACTGAGTTGCTCTACAAGAAACTCCTGAGTGGTCCTTTGCTGAGGACTTGTGTTCCTGGGAAGCGATTCTCAGGTGTGCAATAAGGTGCAAAGTCTGAATGAAGATTTCCTCACCTCTGGGGCAGGCATTAAGCTTCTGTCCCCAGCTTTTTAGTGCCATTCAATTTTTACTTCTCATGTTTGTTAGAAAGCCAAGCAAAATGGAGCACTTTGGGACTGCTTTCAGGGTTAGGTTTGGGGCAAGGTGAGATATTGGGGAAGATATAGAGGCTTCTGCCATAAAATATAATCTGGGCTTTTCAGAAGCATAGGGATGGTTTCACTAGCAGAAAAATCCTCCTTCTTCAAATCAACGTGGATTTTAACATAGAATCCTTCTTCTCTTGCCTGTTCCATCACCTGACTGCCTTTGAAGTGCAGCCTAGAACAGCCTTGCAAGCCCAGCTCACCCATAAAGATGAGGGGAAGCCTCAACGCTCCCACACCATGCTTGGTGCATGGGGTCAGTGAGCAGGATGGAGCCCAGGAGGTGAGGCAGCAGCCAGGAACCCTGCAGGGGATGCAGCACGGGCTGTGGCTGCCCTCCATGATGCCTGACATAGATGTTTGGTGAATCACATCTCTGACACATGGAGGCATGGCAAGGGAGAGACTGCAGCACAGGGCTGGCAGACAGGTGGGAGGCAGAGGTGGCTGCATCCCCTGCCTGCTCCTGAAGGCAAACTCTTTCACGGTGTGAGCGCTGCTGCCCAGTGACACAGCCTGTCCTTGTACCTCGATAGCACAGGAGCTCTGGATGACCTGGGGAAAAAAATGATGCTTGAAAGAGAAATAGGGAATGTTTAGCAGCCGGCAAACTGAGAGGTTTTGCATGTTCCAGAGATTTTTCCCATGTATTTTTGAAGCTGAGCATGGAATTAGCCTTGAGTGGTCGAGGTTGCTGCCATGGACAGGAATGGCACTGCCTCAAGACAGCATTGTGATGGGACATGAAAGGATGATGCTTAGTGAGTCTGGGACCTGGAGCTGAGAGCCTCCATAGCTGTGTGCAAAGGATCAGACATGCCAGAAACAGAGTCCTAAGGCAGTCCTGCCACCTGGGACCATGGGGAGCTCCCAGAGCAGGGACTGGAGGAGGGGGAAGGTTTCTGTGCTGCAGGAGACTAATTAGGCACCACGGCAAAGCATTTCCATCCGCTTAGGAAGCACTGTCCTGACCTTGCTCCTACACCTACTCCCTCTCTGTCACAGCACTGAAAGAGCCTTGCTCAGCTCTTTTAGAACTGGAAAAGGAGCCCAAGCGCCACCCTTTATGCAAGAGCTGAAAGGTTAATACATGTCACTTGTGTTGGCCTGCACTCCACAGCAGGCTGAGGAGGAGCCAGCCCTTTTTTTCACAGAGGAAAAAGAAACACAAGCCTGTCCCAGCCTGCCCTCTCAGCCCTCAGAGTTCAACCTCATTTTCACACCACAAGGCTTAGAATAAATATATCCTTCTCTGAGCAGGGCTGTGTCTTCTCGGTTGCAACAAATGAGAAATGCAAGGCAATGTAATGCAATATAATGCAGTGAGAGCTGTGCACGTTGCTCTTAGGTGCGGGTTTTGCTGTGGATTGCAGGGATAAGCAAGCATCAAGCTCCTGAAATTAGAAAGGTCAGCCAGGGTGCTTCCTGCTGGAGCTGCACAAACCCTGGTGCTCAGCTCAGAGGGCAGGGAGTTAAAATTAGAAGCATCTGGAGGGTTACAGAGATTGATCCTTCATCCTGACACAGGGAGGGGGTCTGTGGCTTAGGGGCATGAGAAAAATGGCATCGCCAGCCATTCTGAATATGTTCTAGGGGGTCATAGGAAATACCATCCCTTCTGTCTCAAATGCAAGGCTTGGGACACCAGGAATGCCTCCCTAAATAGTCCTTCTCTTTCCCAGCCTGTAGAGGAGGTGTATACACCTCACTGCCAACACCCAAATAATTGAGACTCAAATAAATAGAGAATCACCAGCCTAATGGCTTCATGTGAAGGCTGCACTGTCTGGACACAGCTCAGAAGACATCTTGGTGTCTGGCACTTCCCTGGGATATGAAAGACTGAATAATTCACTGTTTTGTAGCCCAGAACCTGAGCCCGCTTCCCTGCCAAGAACATCTTGCATTTCCTTCTGATCCTGGGAATATTTGTTCTCCAAAAGTGGGACAGGTCCAGCAGAAGAGACAGAGAGACAAACTGCAGCTCCAAACATCCTACATTGCAAACCTTGGATCCCATTCTCCAGCTGTTTATCTCCCATGCACTCAATCCATCTAACTTGGAGGAGGGCACATTGTAGGCTCAAACTGCTCCCAAGGATGGTCATATGCAACACCTACTGCAAAGTTTTAAACCAATGTAGTCCTTATCTCATGTCCTAAGCACAACCAGCTCCTCCTGGCTCCAGGAGGACATGCTGATCTGAAGGAGTAATGGGGCTGATAGGCATACCACCAAGGTCTGTTTTGCTGCAGGAAAGTAGTGCTGTACTTTTGGGACAAAGCACTGCAGCTTCTGAATGTCTGATTTTGGGGGCAGATGTGTGCATGGATTTAAGTTTTCGCATCCCATTCCTAACCCTGTGCTAGGAGGTCTACTTATTGCTGCCACTTGCCAAGAAGCCCCCAAGCCCTGTAGTGCAAGTTCTCCCCCTTCTGATTCAAGAAAAGGAGAGAGAGTTTGTGAGGCAGATGCACAGCCAGGTTGGAAAATCTCCCTGCCCTCCAGACCAAAGCCTGCTGGAGGAACCTGATGCCCAGAAATCACAACCAGCCCCTTCCTGGAAGGCAGCTGGAATTTCAAAGGGCCGAGCTAGATTAGAAAGGACCTAGCAGGAAAGGGGGATTTTTGCTCTCACTTAGCGATAGAAGTGTCTCTTGCACATATCTGCAAAGACCTCACCTTTAGAAAGCAAATTTATTTTATTTCAGTGGCTTGCACTTTCATTTTCCACCATGCTCTTCAATGTCTTTTACTGAATATTTCCTATTAAAAACACACACACACACACACACACACACACAAGCAAACAAAATCAACATACATCAAGAAGCAATTTGTCTGGCTGGTAAAAATAAATAAATTAATTAATTAAAAAGGCAAAAAGCGAAAGACAAATAGAGATGCACAGCAAAACAAGCCTTACAGCTCTGTGCAGCTGTGCAAGCCTCGCGCTGCCTCCCTGCCCTCCTCCTCCTCCCGGCTGCTGAAAGCCAGCAGCTGTAATCCCCTCCAGGTGGTGACAAGCATTTTCTTTCCAGCCGGTACAAACGTGACAGCTCTGGAGCTGGCTGGCAGCACGTGTTCCCGGTGCTGCGGGAGGTGGAGGGGAGCTGCAAGACCCAACTCGTGGGTGAGTCACGGCAGCCAAGGGGAAACGCAAACTTTGGAAGCAGCGCAAGCACGAGAGATGGAATTGAGAGGGATCCTTTTCAGCTGTGTGCCTTGTTCACAGGTAGTCCTGGGACAGACTGGCTCTGGGACCGACTCCGAGCCTGCTCCCCAGGCCCTCTGCTTGGGGTTTTTTGGGAGCAGGCTGTGTGAACACAGAGCCCTCACTTCTCCAATGAGGGCAGGCACACGCATCAGTTGCTGCCCAAACACAGGTGACAATCACAGACATGAGCACGACAGGTTGAGACCTCCAGTGACTTCAGTATTCATGCTGCAATGATGGCATTTTGGTGTTTTATTTGATTTTTTTTCTCCCTGCTGGTGCTGGGTGAGACACCCAGGGAAGCCGCTGACTCAACGCGGACAGGGTGTGCTGTTGACTGTGTGCAAGCAGCTTCAAAATGAGCAAAGTCAACTGGCTGGAGGAGAAATCATGGGAAAGGGTTGGCCTTTCACTAACCCATGCTGTTCAAGCCGTGAACAGAAGGGTGATCTTGGAGCCAACAAACGTCTTTAACACTTCCACAGGATGACTGGCTTGAGCTGCTGCCTGGCAGAGCCTGCGAGTCACCACTGCGAGCACTTTAGGATGCTTTGGGGCAGTCATGCTGGGATCAGCTCTTCCCACACTAGACATCTCCATCTGAGCAGCTTGTCTAGTCTCCGCTTGCACTCAGACAGAGAGAAATAAGCCTGCTGAGAGTGCAATTCATCTCCTCCTAACAGATGTCTGCAGCAGCTGAATTGTGCTCTCCTTTGCCTCTGTCTCCCCGTTGATTATAACGGGAGTCGGGGTGATGGGCGCGGGGGGGAGGCATCTTCACTGGAAATGTATGAAGTGACACGAATGTGTACCACTTCCAGTGTGTCTCATGCCAAGATCAGAGCTGTGACTACCTGGCTTGGTGCCTTTCTGAACCCTGAAGGATTTGGTGCATCAGAAAGCAGAGGTTTCGCTTTGGTCCCTATGAAACCCAAACACACATGACATGGTCCCTGCTAGTCGCTGCCAACACGGAGAGGGGAGTGGAGAGAGTCTCCAGGCTGTGTTTTGAACAGCATGGACAGCTGTGTCTCCAGCACGGAGAGAGGCTCCAGGCTGTGTTTTGAACCAGGTGGATTGGTAGTACCTGACCAACTTCTAACTTGCACAACTGGAATTCAAACATTTGCTCCACATGCCAATATTAGGATGCTACAGTTGAAGTGCTTCACCCCAGCAGATGAGAGTCCCATGTCCCTCTCTGAATAAATGCTGGGAGACCCTGTCTCTTTGCATTGCCTGCAGAACCCAGGAGGACAAAAAACCTCATGTGCATGTCTGGAGTTAGTGGTGTGAACATATTCCCACCGTAGCCCTCACTTTGGTGCCTCCTTCTTCATTACAAATCAGTGCATATAACAGTATTTTTTTCACATTTCTCACTCTGGATACCTTAAAGCCTGCTTTTTGAATTGTTTTGTGGAAACCTTGTAAAGTTTTCATACAGAGTCAAAAATATTGATGTCATGGGACATCACTGCAGAAGGGCAAACTTGCCCTGGAGCAATGTTCTATCTCTCTGACCCAGACAGTGAATGCCAGAGGGATCACTGACACTGTGTGGGTGCTACTTTTAACCATGGCCATAAGCCTAGGCAAGGAGGACTCAGGAGGTCTATTAAGGTTGTGTGAATGGCAGGTGCTTGGAGGCATTGTTGGGAAAGAAACAGCAGTTGCAAGCAAACAAATATGGCAGGGAATAATGAAAGACTACAGATTAGGGACCAGCTTCCGTTTGTCCTTCTAACCTGTCGGCACAACCAGCATGCAGTGCAAATAGCCATACGTGATGTTCTTCCCTTGTCCTTCTTCTCTTGCCTAGGCGAAAGTGATGGGCTCAGGCTTGCAGCCAGCATATATGTATACACAGAGATGATATTCCAGCAGTCAGAGCTAAATGGGGCCACTGCAGGGACTGGGCAAGAGGGAGGAGCACAGTGGCTTAATGATGTCCCACCATGCAGCCCAGGGAACACAGTTCACCAAGTGGAGATACAACCCATTTTGTCATGCACACTTGTTTCCAGGTCCTACAAGGGCACCTTGTAGGTAAGCTGAGTTGCTCAGCTTAATCACAGGATTGGGGTATCTTTTGGTTCTGACCTGGAATGGTAAAGAGCAGTTTTGGACAACAGAAAATCCATACCTGCTGTATTTCAGGATGCTTGCACAACATCTGCCTCTGTCTGCTCATTACCTGAGACCTCAAGTTGGAGGTTTTGCAATCAAATCCCACTCATACAAGAAATATTCACTTCTATGTGAAGTCTAGCACTTGGCTTATGCAACACAATTTCTGCTTAAACCTTCAAATTGCATCCTAAAGAGAGCTTTAATGGGACGAAGGCTACTGAACAGGTATTTGGAGCAGGTATGATGTTCATCATGTACTTTAGATGTGACAGGTCAGCCTGTCAGCCTGTATCTCTGTGCAACACTGAGACACTAGAAAATGCATGAGTCAGAGGATGCGCTGTGTCAGATAGGAATAAGTTATCTTATTCCCATACTTCAAAGCCGACAAGAGTTTTAACATTTAGTTTTAAGCGTGTACTTTAATCCTTTGAGACAGGATTTCATCTTCCACGTGCAATTTCTTTACATCCATGAGTTTTAAGATACCGTGGAGCATCCCTCATATCTACAGGGAGCTCTGGACCTGCAGGAGATCTGCATGCCTTCGTACCAGCACTGGGACGTGAGACTGGATTTCCTATGCCTTCTCAACTGGCACTAAACATCTATGTTTAGGCAAAAAAATTGAACCCAAGCCATCTAAAAACTAGCAATCTTAGGTCTGACGATGTCTCCAGTGAAAACAGGGAACTGAGACAGTCAGATGAGACAAATTTTAAGACAGTCAGGTTTCAACTGAATTGTACCTAGAGAGAGGTCTAGTTCCACCTAGGGTGTCCTAGGAAACCCAAGACATGCACATAAATCTAACTTTATGATGGAGCTGCCCTTCCCCTTCTTAACTTCTGTGTCTTGAGGACAGTGCATCTGTCTTGGACTCCCTGGAGGATCTCAGCTGGCACTGTGAGCCTCTGGGAGGGTAGCTCAGCTGAGATCTAGCTCTCCATTGCCTACTTTACACAACCCCTTATGTCACACGCACCTCACATTAAGGATCCACATCTGGAGCTGAATCTTATTAATTGGAGTGAAATGAATTTTATTTGTGGAAATCAATATATAGTGTATGAGTTTAAGAAAACGATTCTTGAAATGATAATATTAATTATTTCATTGTGAATATTGAATATTTCAACATGTCTACATGCATCATCACAAACCTGGCAAAATACTACACACATACTTTTTTCACCACACAGTTTAAGGCATTTTGCTTTTACCCTCTCTTAGATTTTTGCTGTTTTTATTTCTCCCTGTAAATTGTAGATAAACAGTTTCTCAAAGAGTTGTACACATGTATGCAGCTGAGGCATGGTCAGACTTCTGGCATTAGCTGGACATTTATTCAGAAATGTATACATTGCCCCAGTGGGGGAAAAAATAATCCAGTAGTAGAAAAATGTTGTTAAATAAGGTTCCCAGTTCTATTGTGATTTGTATAGTCCAACCTCTCCAGTAAATGCTTGAGCCTCTTCCAGTTATTTGCTGCAGCACAAATACTCTAACCTTTTCCATGTTAAAGATAAAATTAGTTAAGTATTATTGGTTGACTGCAAGGGCGAGGCACGGGACAGTTTCAGATCTTATTAGCTTTGGAACAGGGCCTCGTACAAAATTGTTTGAGGGATCCCAGATGATTGTAAAGTGCTTAAATACCATCATTGGCATAGTAAAGGTAATGACAAGGAAGTGGATTTTACCCACTTCTGATTTCATCAATATTGAATTCAACCACTTCCCAGACACCTGACAGATGAACTAACTCATCTTTTTCATCTACCACTGCATCACCATATACTACAGTGATGAGCACAGTACAAACAGATCGGTGATCTGGAAGAGGAGAGATCTACTGGGATGACCCTTTTGGATTTGCAGTGAAGTGAAGAATGATCTCAACATCTAAAGAAAAATAGGGAAAATGGGGAAAGACTTATTTCAGACCTGTTCTCTGTGTGCAGAGAGGGTAGATTAGGGTAGGTCAGGGTAGGGTGGGTGGGGGGAATGAGTGTACATCTCTGTGGGCTCTGACCAGACTTTGGCAATGAATCCAGATTTTGTCACATTTCTGTGGATTGGCAATCTTTCCAGGAAAATGGCATGCGACAGACAAAAGGCATCCTGAAGTTACTCAGACATGATGCCCAGCAGAGCCACAGATACTCAAGCAGCAAACAGCTTGGCTTAAAGAGTAAGAATAAGAAGGTATCATAAACAAAACAGCCTTCCCTTTCTCCAAACCACCTTTCTATTGCAACCACTAAATCTTAAAGAGTTTGCTAGCCCTCTAGAAATGAGGGCAGGTAATTGCAACTTTACTCACAGGATTCAGAATCAAGTTTAACACATTTAACTCAGAAGAAAAGCCAGTTATGATGGCTCAACTCACTGGAGATACTGCAATATGTAAATAAAATATACTTAAAAAAAAAAAAAAAAGGAAAGAAAGAAAGAAAAAAGCAGTTTTTTGATAAGCAGTTCTAGAAGTCCAGGTCATCCTGGTCAATCTCATCAGAGTCTTCTTTCTTTTTAATAGCCTGAACCTCATCAGTATGTTCATCCTCCTTTGGATCTGCACCTTCAGCATCTGCCTGTTCCTCATCTCCCAGAGGATCAGTGTATGAAGATGCTTTGTCTTCTTCTTCCTCCTCACTATCAGGATACATCTTTGAAGGTTTGCTGCTCTCATCACTTTGAACCTCTCCATTGGGGTGGTTGCTCATGGATTTATTATTATCGTTGCATTCCGCTTCACTTTCATCATCGGACCCCTTCTGGGATTGCTGTGAGAACTTTCCCACAGAAGAATAACGGAAAAAGACAACTGCTTTGCTCAGAGTCTTTAGCCTTTTGCTGGTTTTCTTGCCTCTGGCTCTCTCAGAAGACTTGCTGTTGCCATTCTCTTCATGTTTCTTGTTTACCTGGTCAGGATCATCACCAGTGGGTTCCTCATCATTTTCCTCATATTTGTCACCACCTTCACTGTTTTCTTCCTCAGCTGAGCACGTCTCATCTTCTGACTTCAAATTTGCATCTTCCACTGCTTCAGCCTCATCTTGCTCAGCTTCTTCATTTCCTTCTGCAACATTTCCTTCAGGATTGTCATCAGTCATGCAATCAGCATCTCCTCTACATTCAGATGTCTCCTCCTCATCATCAGCCCCAATGTCCTCACCCTCTGGCTCCTGTGTTTCTTCAGCTTTGTTGTAAGTTTCATCTTCAACTTTGGACTCTTCTTTGGCTTCCTGCACTTCATTTTGCATTTCTTCTTCTTTCTCTTCCTCTTCCCCGTTTGCTTCCTTCTCATCTTCCTTTGTTTCTCCCTCATCTTTTTCTCCCTCTGTTTCCTCTTTTGCTTCTTCATCCTCTTCGTTCGTGCTTTCTTCTTCTTCCACTTCCTCCTCCTCCTGTTTTGCTTCTTCCTCATCTTCTTCTGCTTCTTCCAGCTCCTCTCTTGCTTCTTCCTCATCTTCTTTTGCTTCCTCATTTGTTACTTCTTCCTCTTCTTGCTTTTCCTCTTCCTTTTTGGTTTCTTCTTCCTCCTCCTTCATGTCTTCTGCTTCCTCATTTGTTTCTTCCTCTTCCTCCTTCACTTCTTCCTCCTCCTCTTTGGTTTCCTTCTCATCCTTTCCTTTCTCCTCTTCCTCCTCCTTTGTTTCTTCCTCCTCCTTCACTTTTTTCTCCTCTTCCTCCTCTTCCTCCTCCTCTTTCTCCTCCTCCTTTGTTTCTTCTTCATTCTCCTTCCCTTCCTCCTCCTCCTCCTCTTTTGTTTCTTCCTCTTCGTTCCCTACCTCCCCCTCCTCTTCTTCCTCTTCCTCCTTCTCCTTTTCTTCCTCTTCCTTCTTCTCTTCTTCTTTTGTTTCTTCTTCTTCCTTCCCTTCCTCCTCCTCCTCTTTTGTTTCTTCTTCCTCTTCCACTGCCTCCTTCTCATTTGTTTCTTCTTCCTCTTCCTTCATGTCTTCCTCTTTTACTTCCACTTCCTCCTTTGTTTCTTCCTCTGCTTCCTCTTTTACTTCCTCATCTTCTTCTTCCTCTTTTGTTTCTCCCTCTGTCTGCTCTTTTGTTTCGTCCTCTTCTTCTGCCCTCATCATTACTTCTTCTTCTTTTTCTTCCTCCTCCTCTTTTTCTTTCTCTTCCTCTTCCTCTTTTTCTTCCTCTTCTTCCTCCTCTTTCACTTCTTCCCCCACTTCTGTTTCCCCGTTTTCTTCTTCATTGGTTTCTTCATCCTTAACCTCATCCTCCATCTCACAGTTTTGACTCTCTGATTTTGGTTCTTCTACATCTTCATTCAACGTTGAGCCATCCTCTTCATTTAATACTGTCTCCTTTTCTTCATTCCCTTCCACTTCCATTTCACCTAACTGAAGTTCACCCTCATCAATCTCCTCATTTGGACTGGTGTTTTCTGCTGCTTCCTCCACATAACTGCTGGCAAGTGCTTTGCTGTCCTGTGCTGCTTCTGAGATACAGGCTTCCTCAGGATCATTTTTCTTCCCCCTCAGGATCTGCTGTAAATCAAATGCTTTCATGACTGGGGCATTGCTAGCCACCACTGGGGTTTTTGCGGGCTTGGAAGACATTTTTTTCCTCACACAAGTGTCACATGGGCAGTATTCCTCCTCTCTTGGTTGTTCACTAATACTGGCCTCAAAAGCTGCACTAAATACCGTATCTTCATCTGCATCAAATGATAAGTCTGACGTGTCAGCCAGCCTACTCTGGGTTCCATTCTTGTCACTGAAGAGTGATTTTTTATGCATAGTCTGCAATCGTCGTCTCCTTTGCTCGGTTTGGAGTGTTGACTCACGCCTGAGTGGTTCATCTGGAGGTCTTGGCATCTTGGCCCCAGCTCTGCTTTTGATCTTCTTCAGCTCCTTCTCTATGCTTTTTTGTATCCTTTTGCTCACTTCCTTCTTCAGCTCCAGTATCATTTCATCCATCTGCTGGTTGTTCTGCAGGTTCCACCTGACTTTGAATTCATTCATAGCATTGACATAGTGAGCCATGAACTCCTTTTCAATTTTTTTTAGTAGTCTCAGGACCCAGATTGGGTCTGGATCCATTGAGTTCTGCTGGGCAAGGGATGTGCCCACACTGGTGGCCATATTGACCTTGGGCTCTGGATCCTTTACAGACTCTTTTCCAAGATGATCTTCCAAATCATCTTTCAGTTTTGTCCCACAGTCAGCATCACTGACATTTGCACCAATGTTAGTAGCTAGCTGATCAGCTGTCTCTTCAAGATTTTCTTTTGGGAGTGCTTCATTTACAGCTTCAACGTCTTCAGCAAGAACTTCTTGTTCTCCATTTTCAAGTAATTTGATATCTTCCTCGTTTTCATTTTCTCCCCCTTCCTCCTGACCATTTTCACAGTTACTGCACTGATCCTCCTTATTCTCTTCTGCCTCCTGATTTACAGAGTCCTCTCTAGTAAATTGTGCTTTTTCCTCACCTTTTGATTTTGAGCAGGCTGTTGAAGGTCGAGATGAATGCTCTTCCTTTTTACTCTGCTCCTCAGCCTCTATCTGTTCAGTGGCAGTCTCTACATTTTCCACTTGCCCATCTGATTTTAATTCAACAGTTTTCTGTGCTGATAAATTGCAGTCCCTGGCACCAGCTGTACTCTCTTCTCCTGAGCCACCAGAACCACTGCTAACATCCACCCCAGAGGAGGACATGGGAGTGAAGTCATCATCTACAGATTTGGGGGCTTTAAACCCACAAGCTGTCCTTTCCTGCTCACTTGCTTCTTGGCCTGAGCTTGGACCACTATTTTCAGCTGTGTGTCCAAACCACAGAGCTTGAAAAATGTTTAGCAGCTCCATATACCTTGGCTTATTTAAACATTTTGATTTATTTGATGGATCTTCTGACTCTTCATCAAGGAGTTGGAGACTGGCAAGACAAGTAATCAAGATGTTGGCAGAATTACTCAGCTTTCTCCCCATGGTGGGGGACACTTCAGGCAAGCTGTTTGATCGGTCAAATTTTGCTTCTTGTTTTGAACTGAGCAAGGCCTTCATGATCTGGACAGAAGTCTGGACAGAGACTGGCAGGTCTCTTCTGTTGTTATTATGGCTGGATGTAACTGACCGGCTGCATTCTGCTTGGTCGGCCTTGGCAGCTTCGGACAACATCTCGGAGTTTTGTTCCTGATTCACACACTCTTCAGCCCCTTCATTAACAGATGTGACTTCTGCTGTCTCTTTCTCCACTTCATCCGCTGCCTCATTTTCAGCTTCCTCCCCATTCTTTTTTTCAGCTTTTTCATCCTCTGAGATTTCCTCAGCATTTGTGCAGTATGACACCTCAGTGGCTGCTTCTGTGCATTCTTCTTCTGCACCATCCTCCATTTCATATTTCATAAGCAATGTTTCTGAAGGGATTTTACTTAGCCATTCTTGCACAACTTCTTCTGGAGATGTGTTTGGCAAAATAGATGGCATTAAATCACTCAATTCCTCCTGTATTCCCGTGTCTTCTAACACTTCCTCCACTTTTCCATTGCAAGAATCACCAAGCTCTTTATTCTTCTGATCGTTTGCCTTGGTTGCAACTAATTTAGATCCAAAGGAAGTTGGTTTGGAGGAATCTACAATTTCTTTCTGTTGTCTTCCTGTGGTAAGCACTGACTCAGTACCTATGCTGCTAATGGAGGAGTTCTTCAAGATGGCTGATCGTATTTTTTTGCTGTTTGGCTTCCCTTTTGGTGGGGCAGGGCAATGCATACTGCATATTGACACAGTCTCTGACAGTGAAACTCTGCTGGAATTTGACGTCTTCACATGAAGATTTCTGGTTTTAATCTGCCTCGATTTTGAAGACTGAGATATATTTGATTGTGAGCATCTGTCATCACTTTCCTGGGATATCTGTGTCAACAAGAATTTGTCTTTTCCTTCTGACTTTGAAGAGATTCTTGAACTGACACTTGCAGGATTTCCATTCCTAATCCCAGTCTCGGCTGAGTGGTCACCTTTTGAACACACACTCTCACTTATACTTCCATGTCTTGAAGAAGGGACCTCTGAATACATCTTGTAATGACCCTCTCCAGCTTTTCCATTAGGGCTTGAAACACTTGAGCAGGGAGATGATGGCTTGCTACTTTCTTCTCCATGACTTTTCTTCTTTGAGCCTTTTGAGGATTCACTGTACCCCTTGGTGGTACTTTTTGAGCTTTTCTCCTCAGTAATAACAGCAATTGCCTCTGCTTCACTAGTAGATGAAATGTTTGAGTGAAAAGACCCTGAATTATGAGACATGGGGTCTGCAATAGATTTTTTCCTGATTTCACATGAGCTTTTGGAGTAATTAGATACCCTGCTGCATGATCTTAGATCTTCTGCATGTAAAGAATTTTTATTCTGAGTGGATTCAAATGAAGACACAGACATTTCAGATCGTGCATCCAAATGAAGATGGCTGTGTTTGCTCTTTTTGGACCCCCTGGAAGAGCAAGAGGCATTGCACTGAATGATCTCATCACTATCACTTTTCCTGCTGTTCCTGTCACTAGCTATGGAATGGGGGGTGCCTCGTGTAGAGCATTGTTCACCTTCACTGCTCTCATCTCTAACTGATTGGCTGTGCTTTGTTTTTGTTGAAACCGAGCTGACTTCATTGATTTCATTGTCTTCTTGTTCAACCTCCTCAGCTTCTTTCTTAGGGCAGGACTCACTGGAGAAGGAGGAGACCACTGCATTGTCTTCTGAGTGGTCATCCTGTTCACTCTTTGCTCTTGGTGTACTACAATTAGTAGACCTGCTGTGCACACTGTTGGCAGGAGTGGAGCACATAGTGTTATCTTCTTGATTTGCCTTCTGAAGGCTGGAGGAGGACATGGTCCTGCCCATGCTACTTGTTTCCTCACATATATTCTTGCTCTGTCTGGACTGCAGAGATGACTTTGATATGACACTCCCAGCTCTGCTGCTTTCAACCTCCTCTGCATCATGCTTTAAGCACTTCACAGAGGAAACTTCAAAACAATTTTCATCTTCCTTTTGTGAGTTGGTTTTACTGGCCTCATAGTCTTCGGGGGCTTCTTGAGTATCCAGGTTATTTTCACAGCTTGAATGTGATACCAAGCCCACAGATGAAGGCCTCTGACTATTGCTTGTGCTAGTCTGGGTGTATTCTTGCTGGTCTTCTCCATTGGAAGCACCTGTAGACAAATCACTTCTACAAGTACACTTTCTAATAGATCGATATGCCACTCTGTTCTCTATAGTTTCTGAGTAGGATGAGGACTCTTGCACAATGTGCTCAGAGAATTCTTCACTGGATGTGGTATGGAGACTATCCACAGAAGCCTTTTTTTTTGTGGATTACTCTCCTCCGGGAAGATGTGCTGGAGCATGATGACCGCGTGTGCCAGGTGCTCCGTACACTGGGCTCTTCCCTCTGGGAAGTGTGCATGGGGTTTTTCCAGATGTCATAGTCCTGGTGTTTCTTGCCACAGCTATGACAATGAGCCTCATCACATTCTGATTCCTCAAGTTTTGACATGTAAGAATCGACATCACAGGGGTATAATGAATCATCTGCCTCCGAGCTGGCTTCTGGGTTCATTTTCTGTATAGGGTCTACTCCACTGTCCTCTACACCTGACTCTTCACAAGGCATCTGGTTCATCAGATTTGACTTTCTGATTTGGGTGGACCATTGCAAAGTCTCATCATTTAACAAGCGGAAGCGGACTTTCATCTCAACGGACAAGCTACCATCCTTGTTTACATGTACCCGTTTCTCTATGTCATCATTGACCAAGGAATGGACCAGCTCACCAGGCTTTGGATGTGAACAATTGTTTGAGAAAGACATGCCAGTATCTGGTGAGGCAGCGAGACCATTTGGATATGACTTTTCTGATGATAAAGAAAATCTCATTGACCTATTGCTTGATGCTGATCGTGGATGGATGACACTTTTTTTGGCTTTCAATCCAAAGTTCACTGGAGTTTGAAATAAGAAAAGAAAGATGGAAAGAAATGTTAATTTATATAAGGATGACATGAAATACATAGATTGAATCCTCGAATTAGTGAATACTGATATTAGTCCATTAAAGCTATACCAGTTTACATAATTTGAAAATTTGGCTTTGACATGGTGATGGCCATAAATGTTAAGTTAGAATAAAACAGAATAGTTTGGAATTAAATTCTGTAGCAAAAGCTTCTAAATCTTAACATCATACTTTTGAATTTAAATTGGAATACAAACGTTTTTTGCAGCATTCAGTACTGCAATACATGCCAGTAAGAAAAACAAATAAACAAACAAACCAAAAAAAAACAAACCACCAAATAGAGCAATGTAGTCTCAGAGCTACCCTATTTATCACATTGCAAATATTTTCGTATTAAACTGTGCATGTTTTCATTCTTATTCAAGTGGGCGAACGTACTTGGAGAAGTGACACCCTTCTTTAACCAGCAGTCAAGTGTTACACATTTATTCTGCATCATCCACATCTCCACTCACGTGCTGGGAAACATAGGTATGGCCATGTAGAACAGAGCCACACTCGGTACATGCAGGGATGTGTCACTATGAATAATTTTAATACTTATTAAAACATAAAAGGCAAATGGAAGTATAAGTTGGTGGTAATTAGAAAAAGTTGTAGTCATAGTGTGATAGTGAGGGAATTTTAAGAATTTTAATCCAAAGCACATCTCTGTGGCCCAATGCAGTGATCTGCACAGATTTATTGAGGTGCCAGACCCTTCAGTACAAGCAGAGTACATTGCTATCATTCTTTCTTGCAAGACATGAATCTATCATGTTCCTAACATATCCATTATTTTGTTCAGAACTTACTTGTATATACCTGGACAACCACATGCTTCTGAGGGCATGTGGATGTGGAGCCGAATGCAGGGCATTTTAGGAAGGGAGTACGTAACTAGGAACACACCAATCAAGATTAATAACACATGAAATAGCTACTGACTATCCGTCTTCATGCATTTGAACTGGCATGTTTTTTCAGTCCCTTGATGGACAAAGAGCTTCAGTTTGTTCCCACTGTTCTCTCAATTTTTTATGACTCAGAGAGTGAGTGTTGGAGGTCTCTGTCCTTAAGTTTCTACAATTAGTAGTCAACACACATGTGAATGTATTCCAGGCTCCTGCTATTGACAATGGGGAGAGGAATGGCCACCTCAGGGCACACTTCATTTCATGCTAAAACAAATCCCTAATAGAGGTGAGATGAAGTGCCCTCTAGAGATGGGCAGTTTCTCTTCATCGACTACTGAAGGTGGCTGGGATAATTATCTGCAATATTAGATAACTCATATAAGGTGTATAAGAAATATCATCCTGAATAACGCATAACATACTCTTCCCTGAACATCACCTTTCCATAAAAACATGTTTTGTTTCCAAAGGGCTACACTGCAGGTAGTTTTTAGTTCACACCCTGAAAAGTTATAGGTCATTTAAAGAAAGTATAAGAGAGTCTGAGAAACCAAGTCTCCTGCTGACAAATACAGGGCATCTGCCGGTCCCGGTGCAGAAGTCCTAGTGTTATCTGACTGACAGACAAGGAGACAGAAGATTCGTGGGAAATCTCAAGGGTTTGGGGAGTCTCAGAGGCAGACACAGGAAAGGAGGGAGTTCTGGAAGGAAAAGGAGACAGAGATATGAAAGAGGAAGGGAAGTCAGCCAGACACGGGGAGCATGTAAAAGAAAGACTGGAGGGTGTAGGGAGGAAATCCTAGAAGGAAACCAGAGAAAAAGAAGGGGAGGATGGAAATGCCTGGGAGGCAGAGAGAGGAAAGTACATTTTGCAAACGAGGCAGTGCGCATGAGATCTGCACATTGGGTCAGTACAATAGGTGCCTGTAATCTCCATGTGGTGGGACACAGGCCTGGGGATGACTGCATAATGTGCCCCAGAGTTTTCCTTACTTTCATTGTTTTCGTTAACATTGTTGCTGTTGGAACAGGGAGCCAGATCGGGCAGCTTCTCCACCGAGTGTTTCCTCAAATTCTCCATCGACACAGGTTTAAATGGCTCTCGGCCGACGCACACCAGCACGCTGGGGCAGTGAAGCAGAGCCTGCATGCTGTCAATCTGGAAGAAAAGAGAAAGAAGATCACCATGAGGTGACAGAGCAGACCTACATTTTACCTTCTAGATCTGGAATCAATTGACATTTAGATGCCACTTCAAATAAACCTGGTTCTGGAGATGTTACAAATAGTAGAGAACTTTGGAGTCTATCAGAGGCTGTTGGCAGGCTCCCTTGCACTGTTCTTCCATTGAAGGAGAAGCTCTGTTATGTTTTAATTAGATCTCACAAGATAGGGAAGAGAAGGAAGAGATTGACTAAGGGAGGAGATATTTATCGGAAATTTTACCTCTTCTGGGAAAGAATTAAGCATAATAAATATGGCATTGAGGAAGTGGGTGGAATTGGTGGCTTCTCAAGTTCTCTTACAGATAATTATATTCTCTAATTCTTCTAAGTCCTGCACAGGACAGTAATTATCACCTGGCAAATGCTGCATGCCAGATTGATCATTAGTTTTCTCCCTTCCACTGCTCAGGAAGAGATGAGAACTGTGATTTTCCCTAATACTACCTCAACTATGGTCTCAAACATTACTTCAGGCATTGCATCCATGATGGACAGTGTGGGACACTGCTCTTCAGCGTGGGGCATCCCTGTTAAGGACTCGTTCCTCATGAGGACACAGGCTTACAGACTACCATGTCATCTCTACCTAATGATCTGTTGCTGGATTCTGCACAGTCTTTCTTGGCATCTGCAGCTAGTAAGAGAGAGCAGGGCTAGAGGTGGCAGAAAGTCACTTTTAACCAAGCACAATGTTTGCACAGGATGTAAAGTAGCAGGACTTTTTATTTGTGCAGTAAGACCGAATCTGAGCTCTCAAGTAAAACACCTGATGGCTTCTTAACAGGGCTGAGAGGGCTCTCTTGCTGTCTGAGAGGGCTTCAGTGGCCAACATTTGGCCACTGTTCTGTCAGAGGTCTTATAGCCGTGCTATGATGTCCCTTCCTCCTCAGACTGCTACAGGCAGGAGCACATCTCTGGAGTGTGTGGGGACATTCGATAAGAATTGACCATGCAATGGGCTACCAAGATGTGAGCTAGCACTGGTGGTGGGCTGAGCACTCCTTCGCCCTTAAGATGCACCCCTGACCTGACTGCATCACTAAGTCATCAGCTCTTTAATTAGCGACTGAGTACGGAAGAGAACAAGTCTCAGAGGCACTCTGGTGACAATTCTGCAATTGTCACACATGCATGGCACAATGGAGCATGAAGAAAAGCATCCCATAATTTTTTCTGTAGGCAAGGAATGCAGAGTCAGGCCCCCTTCAGAGCTCAAGCCCTTTGTGAAATGCTTCTGAGGTTTTTTGAGATTTGTTAGACAGTACGACTAGGGCTTTGAGAGATACTAGGATAATAGTGTTGGATGGATGCTAGGATAATAGTGTTGGATGTTCTGCAAATAAGAGAACGGATGCATGAGCAGAGGGTGAAAGAACAAGCAAGACATGTAGAATTACACTGAAGATCCTGTTGAACATGTCTAGTAAATTTTCTCACAGTAAAGCATATGGCATCATTTTTTTTTTTTTCCTGTGGGAATACACTGTAATCCCATCATTCTCCCATTATTTTTTATTTACTGTTTTCACTATAACACTTGCAACCTGAGGCCCATTGTATTTGGGGCTGTAAAAAACAGCTCTGAAACTTATGTTAAACACCACTGTATGCGAAGCAGCAAAACTTCTGAATCTACATTATTAGTATCATGAAACAAACAAACAAAAAAATAACCCACAAAGCTCAATTTATGTCTATTGCTTGTCATTTGTCAATAAATCCAATTTTGCTCTAAAGGAACACTTTCTAGCTAACTCAACAGGTTTATAGAAAGTCTATAATCTAATAAATGACAATATTTTGAGTAGGCTCTTGCTGCCTGTATATTTATTTTCCTTCTTTACTTGCCATTCCTTTTCTGTTTTCTTATTTATTCTGTTACTGAGATCTTTCAATGTGTCCTCATACAAGTAGAAAAAATTGGGGGGGAGGGGGAGGAAGAGAGAAAAGGAAAAAGAAGGAGAGGAGGAAAATAACTAGAAATGAAATCCCTTCTGATCCTGATGTTAAACAAACTGCCTTTAAAGCCTCACTAGATTCAGGAAATTATTTGTATTTGTAAAAGACATTTTTCAGTGAAAGCTACTTTTTGCCCAGGTCATTTCTTTACCTGGTACTGTGCCTGTATACAGATGCTTCAGTTTCACTCATCACCATTACACGCTATGTGCAGAAAATAGATGGTGCTAATGACACATCTTCAGCAATCAATGGAGCTGAGCCAGCTGAATTATTGAACTTATGTTTATTGCACAAACCAAGTCCTTTCATATGGAATACACTTGTGTTGTGTAATATTGAATAAAGGGCCTGTCATGCAGTATTTCTGGCATCATCAGCTCTTTAGCAGTGTTTATGCATGTAAAATAGACCTCCTTCTTCTTCCTACTATTTTGCAAACTTAATCTCTTTGAATTAATGATTGCAGAAATTCACCTAAGTTTGGAAAATCAGTACTTTGCAATGTTTTGTTGTTAAAATGATTTAAATAGTTGTAACTACATATGAATATTTTATAAGGGTTAAATAAATCATTTTTCTCACATTGATCTGGTTTAATGCAACATCCATTCTGCCAGAGAAGTTGAGTGCTGTGGAGTTTGGATAAGAGTTTGTCTCAGTTTGCTCAGCAAAAACCTTACTCTCGTTGCTGTATGAATCACATCCTCCTAACAACAGGTCACTGCCTGGACTATACAGAGGCCAGACATCTTCAGGGCAGTCAGTAGGACATCTTTTACTTAGTGCTAACCCTCTTGGCCCTTTATAGCTACTTGCAGCTCTATCAGTGTCTCCTGGGATGAGGTCCATTCATTGCTTCTCCACCTTAACTCTCTTGAAGGCATTCATAGGAATTATTTCTAATGTGAAGTGATCAGATTCTGATCTTGTAGGCATGCCCGTGCCTACTGTTTGCTACTGAATATGCTGAGAGAAATAGCAGCCCCATTTCAACCACTGGCTCTTCTGGAGACTGTATCACACTGCTTACAACAGGAAACAACGTGGAAACTAGGAGCTTTCTTTTGCTATCCCAAAGGGGAAGCAATGGTGTTCTTCTGCTTGGATGTGACAACCACTGGATAAAGAGTTGTTGCAGCCCTTCGAGGCTGTATTTTCCATGCACTTTTTTTGTCATTGGTTTTCATGCTGGGGGGAGGAAACAGAATATCAAAGGGAAAATTGGTAAAATAGTTTGAGATACAGGATTACAAGAATTGGCAATAACTCTATGGCTAAAAGCAGACACAGTAGCTGTTCATATTTCAGAAGCATGTGATCCCCAGAGAAAGAGATGAAATACTAGATCTGATTAAATTCAATTATGGAAGAATAATCTGATGTTGAATCACTGTAAGAGGGGGGAATGGAGAGGAGAGGTTTTGCAGAGAGGACAGTGCAAATTCCAGCATATGGGAATCTGCTGTCCAAGGCTGAGATGTGCCTTCCTAAGCAGAATCCTAGGTTAATTCTCAGGAGTTATCTTACCCTACAGTGATCTGTTCTGGGTTCTAGGCTTTTCGTACAACAATTTGTACAGTGCTTCTCATAAGCAGCTTCTAACAAAGGAACATATTACCATCATCTCTTGCAGACAAGTTGTGAAGGATGCCTGTGAAGGAAGAGGCATCCTTCTGTAAATGTTGAAAACAAGGGACAGGAAGATAACAGATTTTGCCTCACATTTTTGACGTATAAAAGATAGGTGCCTAGGACAAACTTAGTCAACCAAGACTGTACAGTCCATGTAGAGAGGGCAATTCCAGAACTGTGCATTGGAATTATCTCCTACTGTGAGACAAATCATCCTCTGGAGATGCCTCTTTCTCCTTTGGTATAGGAACAGCTTGGAATGACTACGACAGATATAGACATCTGAACTAAGACAAACTCCAGCTAACATGGCCATTCAAAAGTTACCAGGAAGCTTGATCTGAGCTGAATATTGAATACTGGCCTCCAGGCTCCCAGCCTTGTGCTTCTTGTTGGAAGTCTTATTATTTCAATGAGTTGCTCCTGTTAATTGCGATTTTAGGAATACAGTCACTATTAACTTCAGCTGTATATTATCACGTGTAGTATAATCTCAGTATAAGGAAAATCAGTAATAAAACATGTCAGGCCAAAAATCATAGATGTGGGCTGAAGTAGAGAGAGACGATCCCTGCAGTAAAAATTAAAAGATTTTAAAAGGCTCTTTAACTTCATTGCAACAGGTTAAAACCCAGGACATTAACGCCTGTTGTTGTCCGACCTGTATTGGAGTGGATAATTTATTTATTTATACAGGAAATTCCATTTAAACATAAGAAAAAAATAATAATTGTGAGGGTGGTCAAACACTAGAACAGGTTGCTCAGACATGCTGGGGAGTTGCTACCTTCCAGATATTCAAAACCCAACCGGACAGAGTCCTGAGCAACCTGCCCTAGCTGACTGTGATTTGGAATTAGGGGTTGGAGAAGATCTCCAGAGACCCCATATCACTTCAGCAATACTGCGATTCTGTGATTTATCATTGAAGAGGTGGTTGTTGTTTTCATAAAGGCACCAGACTGAAGATTAATGTGGTGGGACTGAAGAAAGTAAGAGGTTCTTGTTTGCCTTAGTGGTCACAATCAGTGAGGAGAAATAAATACCATTAGGGTGGGATGTGTTTCATTCTAAAGCAGTCACCTCAAAAAACCTTAAGTATTTGTTTTCTTTTAACGTAGAGGAGAAAGAGGGAGAAGATTAGAAAATGCCCCAGTGGTTACTGAAAATGGTGGTTACTGATTGGCCTGCACAGAGATTTTCCAACATTAAAATTTTCTTTGTTTACTCAGAAATGCCGTTTCCTTTTCTGAGCAGGGGCCTGTTAGGAAATCCTTCTGGTAAACAGATTTCCCACTTCCCCCAGGCTGTCAAATCAAGATTCTTGAGTACCCATGGCAGGATACCATATTACAAGAAAACAGTATTGGATCTCAGTTCAACATAGCCTTTACAAACAAAAACAGCTGACCACAGACACTCAAAATCTGGTCATCACCTGAAAGAATTGTGTTGGAGAAGGGAATGCCCTGCCCTACAGTTTTTCCATTAGTTCATTACACTTGATTGTAAAAGTCATCTTTTACAATTTAGCTTTCTAGTATATTTGGTGGAGAACAATCAATATGCCTGGGGGACTGGTTGTTTCACCCCAGGAAAGCCACCTGATACAGGTGATACACCCCCCATTAGACATGCCTGTCTCTCTCTGACTAGAAAAAAAGGCAACCATCTCAGTGCACCTGTCTAAATGTAGATACCTAGAGGAATTTGAGATGTTCTAGGTTATCTAAGATGTGTGCAAAGATGGTAGACAGGATACTAAATAAACATGAGACCTTTGCTCCACCAGACTACCACATGAAGCCCAAGCAGGACACATCTAACACACATATATGGAGATGGGTAGAAAATTGTCTTCTTGTGCAAGGTGAATCCAAAAACACGGTAACTTCTAGAATATTCTAGTCTATAATAAATGAACAGTCAGGAATAAAGTAAAAGAAAATGAATGGCTTGTGATAAATATATGTGAGGGGTTAGGAAAGAGTTCCTTTGGATCTCTCAATGCCCTGCTCAGGCTCCATTCAAGCCCTCCTCTGAGTTCCCTTAAAGTAATTACCCTATCATATGAGCTTGTGGGAAGGCTTGCTCACAGTTAGAGGCACTTGCAATTCAGACACAAAAGCCACTAAACAAAATTTACAGGGAACAGTCTCTAGCAGTTTACTCTCAGTGGTCTGAAATAGACTCCCACTAAAGTTTTATTGCATAACTCCTGAAAATGAAATGATGTCTCTTGGTTCTACTGTAAGGCCTGATCCAAATACCACTGGAACCAATTGGGACAAACATATTGACCTCTACATGGACCAAGATCAAAGAGAATTATGGAGGCTGTGAGTGAAGTTCTGGACCAGGAAGCAGAAAACTTGTTGCCATACTTAACTCTGTTGAACAGTCTTTGTTCATATCAGTCAACTTCAGGCCCAAAAACTCTGTGGTATCTTAAACATCAGGTGTTGTCATGTGAAAATATAAAAAAAATAGCTGTGCTTTAAATCTGCACAGACTCATCCAAGGAAATCTTGGCAATGTTCTTAAGTTTTCAGTGGTCTTTGCACTTCTGACGATGTAACTATGATTTTACAAAGCAATAAAACTTTTGTTTTCTTGTGTGCTTCATTATATTATAGCACAAGAACTTCCTTTCACTATGGGGTATGTCATATATGTATCACCTATTGTGTTATTTAAAAACAAAACCAAAAAATAATAAAATAAAATAAAATAAAACAAAACAAAATAAAATAAAATAAAGTAATAATAAAAAAATGAATAGAGATTAATTACTCTGAGCCCCATTGCGAAGGTGACCGTGTGTGAGGTAGAAACAAAAAGACCTCATCTCTTCTGAACTACATCTTTTTTCTCAGCCTGGGTTTGGTCAGTTGGAGAATGGACTGTCTCCAACAGATGTTACTGTATGGTACCAAGCACAAAGGGGCTGTGATCTCAGCAAGGACCTCTAGGTGCTACTGCAACACAATTAATAATATAACAGCCATCAATATGTAAAACAGAAGAAAGACCAGCATAACATCTCTAAAATAAAGAATCTTTTGCTTATTTTAGAGAACATGATGTGCTCTGTCTCTTCCCAGAGAAGAAAGGCCCTGTGGAAGCTGTACTCATCTCAGAAGCTGAATAAAAATACCAGTTCCTGATGAAGGTAAAATGTAGGAGGTATCCTTTGCTTTCCCTCTTCTGGCTGCCAGCCAACCAAGGACATTTGAAAGAATCAGGGAGAGAAAGACAGAACGGGGAAATAACGCAAGACGAGGTTGAGATCACAAGTCCATAAACTGATCCACCTTTCAAAGGAGTGCAGAGATGTGAGGGAGAAACAGGAAAAGCTTGTAACAGACGTGTCCAAGAAAAGGCTAACGGGCTGAGTTCATTGCCTATCGTGCTGACTCATTGCCTCATTTCCTTGATCTCTTTCATCTGTTGCTTTTTGGTTTTCATTCAGATTTACAAATCCTTTGGGGTGCAAATAGCCTTACTGTTTTGTAGTTGTACCGTGTTTAATACAGCGGGGTACAGGCTTTGAACTGGGGTACCTCAGTTTAACAGTAATAAATTTGGTATTTTGTTAATTTGAAGAACTCATTTGCCAATTTTGCACTGAAGGAATTAGAGAGTGGTTCTTCTGGGGAGTGGTTTTTTAAAGCTATGCTAATCTGTTGGTCAGAATGTGAGTAATGGGGTGTTGCCACTCCATGCCCACATACATATTAGCAAATTAGCAGAAGAAAAGAAGATGAAAGGTACAAGAAAGAGCATTAATTGACCTCGCTTTCTCTAACATCAGCATGGGCAACCCCTTACACACCCTGCTGCAACAGAACGCCCCGTTTGCCACCTGTGGAAAGGCTGGTGGGCCTCGTGGACATGGCATGGGTGTGGACTTGATGAGCTGCCAGAAGGCTCTCCCGTCACATGAGAAGAAAGGCAGACCAAGAGCTAATATTGAACTTAAAATGGGGAACTGGAGTATAGAAATGGATCTAATCCTTTACAGACTGTAGCACCCACCTGACTAGTCCAGAAGAAACTACAGAGCATCCATTTCTCTCCCATGGCACACCAAAATTCATATGATCTCCTACAGGCTGTATCAAACCTAGGGTCCTAAAATCTATATGCAGGAAGCAGGACAGATGCCAGTGTCTCAGAAATAGCAGATAATTTGCTAAGCATATTACATGCTGCTACACTTACTTGATAATTATGTCATGGGAATAGGAGCCTGTCCGTTATTTCAGATGCTGAAATGCAGCAATATTAGATGATTGGTCAAAGCAACACTTCTCAAAACATCAGTCTACTACAACTGTTCAGACTTGAACTGCAGGAACATTTTCCTATGAGCTGTCCAGTTTTCTGTTTTGACCACTGTGTAAAACTTCATGAAAAGTGATAGCTCTGGGAGTTGTGATCTGGAAATCAGGCCATGAAGCGTTCAAACAACCAAGTAAAATATGTGAAAGATAAAGTAATAATGCACTTCACTGCTTTCTCTGTCAACCACAGGCAAAGATCATGTTTACCAAATATACTGCTGGCAGCTTTTCCTTGAGGACTTAAAGATGCCTTTTTCCTGCACGTGGCACTTTGTGCAGGCATAAAGAAAATGTTCTCTGAGTTTGGCCCTGGACATAGTCTGGACAAACACATCCTTCAGCAGGCCAGGGGAAATACTGCAATCAGGAGTTCAGTGGCCAGTGGAAACTGTCTGAGTAGCAGCAGCAAAGAGGAAGGAAGAGTAAAGGATGAAAAAAAGGCATTAAAAAAAAAAAAAAGAAAAAAAAAGTAGAAAAGCTTTAAAGAAACAAGTGAAGAGGATTACAGTGGGAAGAAAACTGATTTACAGCTGGGTGCGTCTCAGAGGACAGGCTGCTAGGATTGTATGAGAAGTGCCACGATTACTGCCTCTGTGGAAGGTGAGAATGTTTCTGATGAAGACTGTGGGTGTCTTTCTGAGGATTTCCACTAAGTGCTGGATTGAGGCGGGGAGGTCTCCACACCAATCAAGTTCACATGCAAGCTTTTGATGACCTTTTTCCTACCCAGTCAGCCCATAAGCTCAAAATGAGACTGGAAAATTTTCTGATTGTGAATCAGTTAGAGAAACAGACACAAAATTGCTGTTGAGGGTGCAAATTTCAATGTAAAAGAGAAGAAAGTATTTCTTAGAAAGTTTCTCTTGCAGATATTTTCCACCTTCGGACATGATGTGATTCCTTCCTTGAGTGTTTGCCACCTGCTTCTTTGTCACTGGATTCATTATATCTGGTCCATCCAACATCAACGTTTGAAACTCATGAGTCAGACTAATATCAACCCCACCCCAAGTACCTGGCCTCATCCTCTCTGAGGGCAGGATTAGCCTAAAAATTGACTAGTCTTAAAAAATGCTAAGCATTTGGTTCTTGTGATTAACCTTGTGGTAGCTGAGTCAGTGGGAAGGATATGGTTCATGAGATTAAGCTTTTCCCTGTGAACAGAAGTTCTCAAAGCTTGCTCTTTTTATATGGGGAATACCTACACAGTTGGTGAAAATTTACTCCAGCTGGAAGCTGTGGGGGGAAGAAGAGGAGCACAACATAGATGCATTACAACTAGCTGTACGTAGACACACTGGGACTGAGTATACAAACCTCCTGCTTCTAGATCAAGTCCATAGATCCCTCTGGCTTTACTCTATGGTCTTACCATCCTAGGCATCTCTTACATGAAGTATTTGTACAATAGGCTTCATTGAGTTCCAAGGATACAGCCTACGACAGTCAATAATATTATGATTCTAGTAGCACAGAGCATAAAGAGAAAAATATCTGGCTGGAAACTCTGTTTTAATTGAACAGATTTCTTTATTGAGACCAGGGCTTCACCCCCCAATTTGCTAAGTTTGCTGTACAAATATGAAAGCTGGTAACACAGTAGAAGTAGCTCCCTGGTATTAGGGAGATTTATTTCAAAATAAAATGGCCATCAAAAGAGAACTAGACCTTGCTAACTGAGTTGCAGCAGAATCCTTTGGACTTTCTGCTCAGGGCCTGAATGAAGAAGCAAATTAATGAAAATGCAAAAGATAATATCTTTTCTTTTTTTTCCATTATTGGTAAAAATTCAAAAATCAGCATTTGGAAAACTAGGTATCTCTATAAAAGAATGCTGCTTTTACTTCAAAAAAAGTATTTCCAGAAACAGTGATTTCTACTTAAATTACTAAAAGCAAATTCACATTTATTCCAGGAGAGGGTGGAATTCTGCTATTCTTGGTACCCTAGGTAAATGAATAAATAGAAGCATCATGTTAACAAATATTACTGCGTATACTCAATAACATTATTGGAAATGTCTTCACCCTGGATTAAATTCAAAAGAATTAGAAAGTAATTACACTTTGCTGCATTATTATTGAAAGAACAAAATCTCCTGAGGCTAAGGGAGTCATTTGCATTTGGTGTATGTTAGATAAGAAAGTATTAGATTTGGTATATGTTAGATAAGAAAGTGGCTAGCGCACAGAGTCCATTTAACTACATCTTGTAAGGCAAGGGGCCAAATGATTTCAGGGCATCTCTCAAAGTTTCATAAAACACACCTGGATATGAGTCTTCTTATGGATCCGGTTCATGGAAAGTTTTGATGAGGTTTACAGATCGCTTGTGTAAATCTCATTGGAGTCATTGTGGTTTTGGCACAGAATCAGAGAATATTGAACCTGAAACCCGTGGTTTGTTTTTAGACTATGAGTCACACACATGGTGGGTGGAAAGTGGTACAGCTCACTTGATAACAACGATTCACACCAGATGAGGGTCTGAAATTGGTTACAATTATTCATACCTGAAGACAGCATGAAACCAAGTGTCACAATGAATATGACAACATGCAATGTGAAAATTAACTATCCCAAGAAAGGAAATTATCACCTTTCTTCTACCATTGTTTATATGTGCACCACATTTTAAACCAGATCATTTACCTTCATGTATCCTATTTCCCTTTTCCATCAGGGTCTTGATGACACCTGTCATTAAGACAGATGAGCTTGGTAGACAGCCCAAACGTGAGTGGCCTTGAGGATGCCTGCGGGCAGTCCACAGATATCCTAGAAATGGCTATATGGATGTGTAAATCTGAGTCAGGAAATATGTCAGACAAGCCTGTTTCCTGGCCTTGCACCCTAAGGTCACTGTAGATGCAGTCATTATCAAGAATGATTTAGTAATAATACTTAGGCCAATACCTTTACTAATAACAACTAAAAATAAAGGTTCTATCTTTACCACTAAATGAAGTAATTCTGGATCCAGAGCACTGGAATACAGTTGCCTGTACTGTCAAATTTCTAGAATGGTCTTTGTTGCCTTTAAAGCCTGGATGAACTGGTACTCTCTCAAGCAATTTCTAGGCAGATCTGGGAGTTAGCACAAGGGAATGTTTTGGAAGATACATAGTACGGGTATGGCCACATAGTGCCGTTTGGTCTCAAGGCCAGAGTAGGTGCCCTGAGACTATTCTGTTTACTGGAATAGCTGTAGCCCATAGTGCTACTTCTAGTTTATGAAGATCTGGATCTACAGGCTGCTGGAGGCTGGGATGATTGGTAAAGAATCACTTCATATGTGCCCTTCTATCTTTTCTCCAAGTCTGCCTATCTTTCTCCAACTGGCCACTGGCAAAGATGGCTTGATTTGAACCAGTGGTTGATCTTGACACAGCTCCTTGTGTCTCTCATTCCAAAATCTATACAAACACAAAAGCAAAATGAGGGTCCCTACCCCAAGGAGTTTCTAATAGCTAACCCTTTACATTCTCCAGTTAGTGGTGACTGGGGAAGCATTCCTTCATTCCTTCAGTCGTGATTGTTCCCCATATTAACTCACACAGTAATTCTCTGATCCCTCGAGGAAATATTGTTGTATTCAAAGCTCATTCTGCAATGTTTTCTCTTTTAGAGAAAGAGGGTCTTTCTGGTTATCTGCTCTGCCTTTCTGCATAACAGACTCCACTCATCAAATATAATAACTTACGGTCAGCCTTGAGTGCGCCTAAGGAAAAAAAAAAAAAACAACAACAAAAAAAACAAACAGCATCTAAGTCTTGGCTAGACTCCAACAAACACAAAACTAGCCACATCCCTTGGAAAACTCTTCTGACGGTTGATAAATCCCATTTGAAAAGCTCATGGTAATTGCCACCAGTAGCCATAAACTATGTAGACTATTTGCCATAACACAATGTGGTTTCAAATGGCGTACAAGAAATAGTATTGGATTTTAAGGAAGAACTTGTTTTTGTTTTAAGTAGATAACCAGTAAAAGGATGGCCTAGGGGTTCAAGTAAGTGCAGAAATCATGAGATCTTGGACTAGAGACACCTTCGTGTTGCTGACTTCCCATGACTTAGAAAGTCCTAATGACCATGCAGCTGGTGGATCCTGGAGGACTGCCATTTGTAAGTGAAATCCTCTACTAGTGTGCAGTTGCTGTCATGTAATACTACACATAATTTCTTGTATTTTAAATGTCTGTGAGGATTTCTGGCCTTTCTACGATCTCCCTTTCTTTGCCCCAAGAAGCATTCTTCCCACTCCAGAGGCAGGTGGTAGGGATCTGCACATAGGTGCACTCTTCTGGGGTTTGACCCACGGAGAATGGACATCCACCAGAGTGGATAATAACTTCCCAGAACAGAGATGAATGTCTTTCCGATGGAGAAGATAACCTAGAGGTTTTACTCTAGCTCTTGTTACTGAGATATCTGTTCTTAGTAGCACATCTGGTTCTTTTTTAGGGAAGAATTACACTAGATATCCCTAGTAAAAATGAGGCAAGCTGCAATTTTCAACAGTATCATCAAAGAGATCTTTAGATGTAGAGTTCCATGTCTTGTGTTTACTAATATTTAAATATATATAGTACTTTAAAACAAGTTTATGAATAATTGGGTCTGGGTTAATTTCTCCTGATTTTATGCGACTAGTATGAGACAGTCTTCTCATCTTCCTCTCTAGTTAACAAAATGAGGCAATTACCTCCTAATAAGCTGATCAGATTTAGATGAAAGATCCAAGTCTATCTGTTTTTTAGTACACAAACTTACTTGCACACAGTTTCACTGTCAAATTAATGGCAAATCAATGTTGACCTAATTAACAGATTTCTCCATTTGGGAACTAAAAGCAACGCTCATCGAGTTAGTCACCTGTAAACTAACAACTAGAACCTTGACCTGAAAGGACTTACACTTGCTGAAAATTTAACTTCCTTTTTTTTTTTTTTTTTCCCCTAAACTAAAAGCAATTGATGCTTAAGAGTATTTCCCCTTACATTGGCACAAAATCCAGTCTACTGTTACTGTACAACACATTGGTTTCACCTCAATCAAAGTTTCAGGAGATAAAGTAAAAATTTAAATGTGCAAATTCTAATAGAACCACTCTGGAATTATACCAAGATTGTAATCAGCATCTCTCAATTAATATTTCTACTGACCTGAGTTTTGTATAACTATAAAGGCTAATTCTGAATTCATAGCACTGAAAGACTCTCAGACCCAAGAGCAATCCAGGCCCCTTAATCAAGGCCATAGAAGAAACAACAAGCAAAGAGTCTGACCTTTCCCATGAAGACCATAAAGTACTATTTTGAAAATGTGAGAGGTAAATAAGCAAACAAATTGGAGCAATATAGGACAAAATAACAGCAAAATAAATGTGATCATAAAAGTAAGATCTCTGCTGGCCTCCAATGGATCTTGAAGCTACAACAACACCCTTAGCCATACTATGTATTAGTATTCTGCATAGCCACCCCTTCTGATTTTGTTCAGTGGGAAAAAAAAAAAAAAAAAGGTAAAATATTCAGCTCATTGGCTTCATGAAATCACTAGCATTTCTTCTTTTTCAGGTGAAACCTTAGGCTAAAGCCAATTAAAAAAAAAAAAAGGACAAAAAAAGAAAGACAACATAAAAGTTATAAAAATAAATATAAATGAGAAAAGTTTTGTCCAGGGAAGAAAAAGTACTGATGCACAAAAAAAAAAAAAAAAAAAAAAATTAAAATGATATTTGCAGTCTGAAAGGTATATTTCACTGTGAGTTATGAGTGAATTCAACTTAAAGGTTTACTGTAAACATTTGTGGACTAGGTGGGCTACAAAAGGAAGAAAATACTTTCTCTGCTTTTTCAAATCAATACTGCATGAAAGAAGCACATAACAACAAGATTCTTCCTTGTGTTTCTCTGTTTATAACCACAAAAATGTATAATGGGAAACCAAAATATGTAATTTTGAAGTGTTCTGGGTTTACTTAACAAGATGGTAAAGAAATTAGAACAGCAGCACTGGGATAATATATGCTAATCATACATTTTCTTCCAGAGTTGATTTAACTTATTTTAAGATTGAAGTTTAGATCTGGAGTTATACCAGTTGAAGAAAACAAAAGCAGACTGAAGGGGCAACACTCACAGGTCTATGAACAGCACCTTCATTGATGGAAGAAGAGATTGATTCATCTGCAGGAGAGGACATTTTCCTTTTTTATGTTCAGTTTTCAAGAGATTAGGAAGAAGTGGCAGCAAAGAAGACAGTGTGAATCTCCTATTAAATGCTGTGATTTAGATTATTCTAAGCCAGAATTAAGCAGTAGTCCAGATACATTGCTAGGGAATGAATTTCACTGTTATTCAGCTCCTGTCATATCATGGGAATGAACGTTAAAAGTTACTCTTCTCCCCTGTCCTCTTTCCAGGAAATAGTGGTCTCTGCAATAAGGTTTGCAACAATTTACATAGACAAAACACATAGATACATGCATGCATAGATAAAATAATTAATATATATATATTAAAAGAGAATTTGAATTATTATTTGAAGAGAGAATTGTAGCAGAAATAAGGAACTACCCAAGAAATATGAAACATCTAGACATCTTTGAATAGTCATGGAACAACAGAGGCATTATTTCGTTGACACTAACAGAAAATAAAAATGGAAGCATAAAGGTAACATTTATAGTCAGAATTAATCTTAAGCACCAGTGAAGGGAGATCATTTCAGAAAATCCCAGAAGTGTGATAAATTGACCATTTTCACTTCTCAAAGAAGCCATTAGTATCTAATGAAAACTCTGGGACACAAGCATAGGGAACAGAGATCTTGAAGATGAGGTATGACAAGAAAACTTGGACAGAAAAGTAGAAATCGTTTGGAGAATCTTTATGAAAGGAAAAGATTTGAAAAACCCAAGACTGAGTGACTTTTTTGTAGTTTGAAATGCTTTGCATCCAAGACTAGGGTACAAGCTCTGAGAAGTCCTAACAGGAATGACCACTGAATAAACAGCAAAGAACAGTTGAAAAGCAAGAGATAAGTGATTAAGACTAAGAATGGCCAAAAATTAAAAAAAAATAGAATAAATAAATAAATAAATAAAAACAATAACAACACTTTAAAAGATTCCCCAGTAAAGATACTAGAAGTCACATTTCCTAGCTATGAATTAGCTGACCACATTGATAGTCACCTATTGTGGAGATATTCTGCACAGGAATAAAAGTGGTGCAAATGAAATTGATAAGTACTGAAAGTTAACTTCTAGACTATCAACAAGACGGTTATGAAAATTTTCATCTCTGCAAAACAAATCTCATGGGAACATGGATAGATTAGGTGGAGGTTCTTGAACCTCACTCACATTTCTCCAGATGAAAAACTTGGGGGAGAAGAGAAGGGGCTGACCGGGGGGATTTGGTGCAGGTAGGTCTCTAAGGGACCCCTGCAATTTATTGTTGAAAAGAGCATTATAACTACATAGAGGATAACCTTAAACTCTTTTGCACACACCAGAGAAAATAATCCAGCTGCTACAAAGAGCATCGGTATCTTTCCAGTTGACATTCACATGCAGCTTGGGCCATTTCCATGAACAAAAGTCCAGATGAGAACGGGGATGAGATGAACGCAAAACAAGTGACAAAGTTGTTGACATATTGTCTCCTGAAGAGAACTACACAGATTATCACTTAAACTGTCAGCAAAGATCTTAGCAGGTACAGCGTAACAGGTGCCCATCAGCATCAAATAGTCCACAGTTAGGACCTATGTCATTCTAGCCATGCCTTGTTGGGTCTTGGCATGCTGGAATGACATCAGGTTCTGGAAGAACAGAGACCTTTAGACAGGATGACCAGGAAACCACCACTGCAGAGGTGAAAATAAAGATAACTGCATGTCTTTATTTTCAAGTGGAGATGGAGGTAGAATAACAGTGAAGATACCATGTTGACAGAGAGGGTACTTATTATATAGCCTAGCTAAAATATTGTTTAAAATGACCAGGAGGAAAAGGGTTTATAATGACTGGAGGGAAAACTGTTGGAAACCCATTTGAGAATTACAAGGAGAACATTAAGACTGAACTAAGAAGCAGGAGGCAAAACTTTTCTTTAGAAAACTGGGTGAAAATTCCTAAAATTTGAAGAAGAGAGAGTTACTACCACTAAGCAAGGTAATTATTTTCATGCAGAGTGAACAGAAGACCAAATCTTGAAAACTGGAGAAATCACTGACAAAATATAATGCTTATCCCTCAATTATAACAAATCTTGGCAGCAGGGTGGTTTTGTTGCTTTTTTTTTTTTTTTTTTTTCTCCTTGATTCACACTTCTAGTAGTAAACCAAGCAGTGCCAGACCCTGTTCTTCAGCATAGAGACCAACTGAAGCAGTCTGGCTGCTCTAACACAGGGTGCCCACATCCAAACTTTCTACAGTTAATGATCCCAGGCCCTAATTCTGAACCAGGGAGTATGTTAAGAATTTAGCAGAATGGAGAAGAGATGGATGAAATGCTGCTCCGGCACTTTTTTTTTTTTTTTAAAGTAATATATATACTATATAGATAGCAATATAGATGTAGCTGTGGAATGTAGCAAAATTTTCGGGACTTCATTTTGCAAATAAATTGATGAAAGCTAGAAAACAAGAACCTAACTGATTCCTTGGATCCTCCAGGTGAGAACAGAAGGCTCTTACCAAAGTAGTAGGCATAGCAGAAAGCATTGGGATATGACAAGTTGCCTCCAAGGGGGAAAGCCAGCTTAAGGTCCTGTCCGTTTCCCAAGTCAACATGATGTGCGTAAAAAATGCTCCTCCAATTTTTCCCCTCCTTAATAATGTGACGTTTTAACCCAAATCATTTCAGTGGGTTCAGAAAGTTCATTTCAGTAGAGTTCAGAACGTGACACCACAAAAGGGTTTAATATTACCGCTGTGCAGGTGGCACACTGTACAGTAAAGATGGAAAATGTGACAAGGAGTGGGGTGACTGCTCTGCTTGGCTGCAAGGTGAGTCAAGCTAACATGTGAGACCTCTTCAGAAGAAGCACAGGTTACTCTACATTACAAAGAGATGAAGAAGAAATTGGGAGAATCTCAGGTTTGTCATAAAATTCCTCCAGGAGCAGAACAAAGGAGCTGTACCTGCCCTGTATTTAGTATGAGTCCACCCCAATCAGCACATTCACCAAATCATCAACAAAAATGTATCTCCTGATCCCACTCATACACTAATCATTTATGCATTTATTAGTTACTTTTTCATAATGCTGAGGATCCCACATCATAACAGGATCCCGTTCATTAGGAACTATGCAACCAAGAGGCATAACCTATGAGCTGTCTTATGCTGTTGAAATTCCTGTTGTTAGATATAGAAAACTTAAGTCAGCATTGGGACATACTTCCTGGGAAAAGGTGGGAAACTCAATTACTAGAGGTTTATTTAGGGCTTTATATCCAGCTGCAAAACATTAAGCTCCTGTACATCTGTCAGAAGTTGTCTCCCATTAACCCAAATAAGTATCTAATATATGAAGTTCTTGAATGGCTGACAGGATTGTTCTACATCATCCCTACACGTAACTCATGGAGAAGTAACTAATGTGACACTAACTACACAAGTCCAAAGGGTCAAGGTTGTGTGGGTAAATTTTTGGCCCCAAGAGCTACAGGATTTGCATCACAGAGGATGATGTGATAAAGCCTGTTAGATTAACTGACCAGCACCAGGAACCAGAGACACTTGCCTTCTTCCCATCAACAGTGTAGAGCTTCTTCACTGGGAATTGCAGGATCTCTGAAATCTCATCGAGGAGTGTTTTGAAACTCCTAGCATTTCTGCGGTTCAAGATAATTGAGCGCCGAAAACTGGTTTCTCCATTCTTAACAAGAGTGATTTTCTTGGGTATTCTGGGGCCATGCTGAGTGAAAGGCGTGGAATAATCTTCAAACTTGCCCTCTTGAGCTGCTCTTCTCAAGGTACTGGATGGACGACTGTTTCGAGGAGGGCCTGGCCTGTGTCCAGCAGAAGTTATGCTAATAGGCTTGACGTATTTCTTGTCAGAGCAGAGGTAGCATCCTCCATCCTCCAGCTGGTCCAGCTCACTAATGCAATGTATTCCTCGTGGGGTGGTGATGGTCCGTACCCCAAACGGCAGTGGGACCCGATGAGAGAGGTCATCCATGAGTGCGTTGAAGCTCTTGAAACTTCGCTGGTTGATGGCCATCTTCACTCCCCCAAACTGAGGATCCCCACTCTTGAAGAAGGTTATTTTTTTGGCCGGGGGTACCTGGGTGACAGTGCTTGTCCGAGCCACGGAGGGAAGGGGCTGATCATAGTTGTAGGAGCTGGTGGTGGACTGGTAGTCAGCAGGCACCTGAGTCATCCCTCTTGCTTAAAGTTAACTGCAAGAGAAGCAAAACTAGATTAGGGTTTGTTGGAACCATGCAAAATCAATGCCTGACTTGCATGGGAGAAAAGTTTGTTTTCCTCACAACTGTTCTACCATCTCTGGTTCATAAAGAGCAGATTCTGACACATGGTTTTGTGAGGTAGATACAAGGAAACACAGCAGCAGGAGTAGTCATAACCCTGCTCCTCACAGTTAAACCATCCTTGTCCTGCAGATGCCAATGAGAATTCACTCAGTGTTAGTAGCCCTGAGGCACAAAAGCCATGAGTCAGACCCCAAGCAAAACCCACAAAAAATGATATTTGTGTAATGGTGTCCTTTTGAGCTTTGTGTTTTGCTTATATTTTTGAGGTTTTCTCTGAAACTGTCAGAGACAGTGATTACTTCGGTTTTATTTTTACAAACAGAGCTGAAATTCTCATGCAACCCGTTAACCCTGTGAACTGGCACACAACAACAACAACAAAAATACTGAATTTGTTCATGCAGTGATTGCACATTGTAGCATACTCATGATTTTACCAAGAGCCAAAGTAACCCCATTTCAGAACAGTTGCACATGGCCACGCCATCCTGTGCTAAGACAAGGTATGGATGTATGGATGAAAATCCATACCATGTACGCAACCAAATAAGGTATGACAGATCTCAAGACATCAAATAGAACTACAAATTTGGTTCTGCTAAATTTTGGGAAAACTTGAATTCAACATGATAAGCATACCTATGAGGAGAACAATCTGTCCAATTTCTATGGGAGCTCCTGGTGTCCTTCACTTTTAAAGCTAAGGTTAATTCAGTTCTTGAGTCTGGAGGTTGAAATCTATCTTTTGGAACCCAACTATTTTTAACCTATTTGCTATGATGTAGACAAGTTGAAAAGAGAGTGATCTCTACTGTTTCTTATTTACCCTTATCAAATGCATTGTTTCAGAAGACAAACACAAAAAAATTCAGATCACACATGGGATGAAACTACCATGCCAGAAAAAAAAAGATGCTTTCTTTTTCACATGGAAAATAATAGTAATAACAATAATAATAACACTATTTACAACTGCTAAAATATTGGTCGTAATGAATATGATGAATGACAGTTTACGAACATGAAGAGTGATTCTACAGTTCGCTTGGATTTAATAACTCAAACTTAAGTGGAGGGTCTCAAAATGGCATTTAGAGACCTTATCTTTGGTGGTGGTTTCTGGCTGCACCTACACCCACACCCAATTTACTTTCCAAATTATGTTTTTAGTTGATTGCAGTTTTCTATGGCAACTTCAAAAAACACACAAAATAATTTTTTTAGTGCTCATAAATGAGAAAGCAATAAATGTATTTCTAATGATGTGCTTCCTTTATTTTTTTTCAGGGTTACAGTACTTTGAGCAGCTGAATAAAGTTCTAGTTTCTATAAAAAAGTTATCCTAATGGCAAATTATTCATTGGAGGACCAGTTCTATGACCACTGTAATTGATGAGAATTTTGTCATTCATTTTCAGAGATGCAGCATTAAAAAACAAACAAAAAACAAAAAAAAAATGTAAACACTGATTTTCACCACTTTTTAGAGCAAACCCATTATTTTCTTACTTTGTTACTCTCAAGTGAAACATTTGTGCACTTTGTACTACAGCACATTCATTTCTGCAATAGATGAAATTTAACCTGGGCTAGGTGAGAAAAGACATTAGGTGATATTTGAAAGATTATTATTTTGACAAATCTCTTGTTTTTGATATCCTTACACACTAACAGATTTCAGCAGTGATTTATTCTTTCCATGTACATATTTCAACAAGCAATTACTCAGTTATTTATTTCCCAGTTAAAGGTCAATCCATCACTCTATCTTCCAGAAAAGAAATATCCTATTTCTCCGTTTTTCAACAGCTTTCATAAAGTTGGCTCTAACTTTTCTCTATGAATCCCACATTAGAGCTTTCAGACACCAGCAGCATAATTTCCAAACAAACCCCTTATCCAGACAAATTGTGGTCCTGGACCAATGGTGATCCACAATACTCTGGCTGTGTTCCTAGAAATGTAACTATTTCCCAGTGATTTATTCTACTTTCTCAAGCTGCTGAACTATATTGAAAGAAATATGGAAAAAAAAATAATAAAAAAATAAAGAAAAAAAATGGGACGAATCATTAGACCGTTGTGAGACAGGTTAGTTTTTTCTATAAAATATTTTCCTAATGCTAATTTTCTTTGGGAATAATTTCATGAGGTGGTTAAGGGATCACTAATGTAAAGAAATACTGTCCCTTAAATTTTGGGCAAGTTGGTCACCCACCCAAGCCTAGATGGTCTGTCAGACAGCCTCTTATGAAGCAGTATGTGATGTGGAGAAAACTTACTATGAATGCCCTGCATGAAATATAAACAGCCCCCACAGGGAGAATTGTTTTAATGTCAATTTGAAGTTTCAGAATGAGAAGGAAATTCTACCGAATATCTGGCAATACAACAAAAATAGTCATATTGCCCATATCTACCTTTTCACAGATACATAACAGAGGAATCTCAATACATACTTACATTGAAATACTTCATGCTGCTTGCTCAAGATGACTTTTCTCATTGAATATCCAATAGGTTAAAAATAAATCAATAAAATTAAACAACAACAACAGAACAAACAAAACAAAACAAAAAAAAACCAACTCAACCACCCAACCAGTTCCGGGATCTAATGCACTGGACAATGAAGGGAAAAGTGCGGGCTACATGCTGTCAGTCAAACTGTCCTCAAAATGACTGACCACAGCTCGGAGGGTTAATCAGGACTGTGTTGCTAATGATAGAAAGAAAAGCTACCTAATCTTCTGGAGAAGGCTCTCAAATCCACTGGGGCTTTAGGTAAAGTTTGCCCAATCCTTCTCTTGCTTGTGCCCATGTAACTGGAGTGTAAATCTGACTCGGTGACACTCCTCTCAATCATACCAGTATAAGTGAGAATTCAATCAAGGCAAAGCGGTAATATTGCATAAAGGCCTCTTGCATAAAGACCTACAGAGATCTGGATAACTTTCCTCCATCACCCCACCGATCAGTTCACCAACCCACCCATTCAGCAGCCACTCTTTGGAGTTAAATTCATCTTATGAGTAACACCAGGAAATCAATGGAGTTACAGTAAAGATGAACATAGCTCTTAAGGATTTATTTATATGTTAGTTACTTCTGAGCTGGCTGATAGTCACTTATTTAGGACATAGAGGGCCGAGAATTGAAAATTTTTTCAATGAAATATCGTCTTAATAGGAAAGTCCAGTGAATCCTAACCCAAACATTTTCAAGTTCAGTGCAGATGTCAACCTCGGGTTCTCAGGTGAATGTTCAACAGTTGGATCACTGAGTTTTTGGCATGAAATAAGGACAGATAAGCAACCTGTGAAAGGTAAATGTTGGCAAGTGACTTGTTCTTTCACAATTCACCTATAAGAGATTTTCTCTTGCACTTCCTCTTTGCAAAGAAAACACACCAAAACAATCAGTCAATCTGTTGGATTCAAATACAAAATCACTGGGAAACCCCACTTCTCTATGAACTGGAATTGTTGGTTTCTAGCAATATTTGTTCCTTACTTATGTAGCCTTGTAGCCTTGTATCTCTGAACTTATGTCACTTACAGCACTAAGAATCTTCTTTTGTAGAAAGCAATTACTTTCAGAGAGACCAGTCATAAAAGGCTTTTATTGGAAGTGCAGGAATTTAAGGATCTTGCAAGAATATATTCAGTGAGTTTTACATCTCAGATCCCTAATGTGAGTCTTCCAAATGTAAAGTTAGTGCTTGAGACACTATGCAGCTATTCTTACACAGCACTGCTTTTCCCTCTGTGGGCAGCATACCTTTCAGGATACAGAGACCATTGCTGTGGGGGTCTTGACTCAGACGATCATGGTCATCTCTCTGTTGGCTTGTATTCACTATAAGAGGTCACCAACTCTACAGGAAAATGTGTAGGAGTCCATCCATGCAAAAGATTGAACCCCTTTTGGAGGCCATTTCACCCTCTCAGGAATGCGCCAGGCAGGCTGGTCCGTATTTTTCCATTTCCAACCACAAATCAAATGACATCTCAAAATCTTACATCTCATGTCAGCCCTTAGCCAAAATCGCCTGGGATACCAAATACATCTGCAGCATGTCTCCACACATCTGCCTTTATCTTCTATTCTCTCACACTCAGCTTGTTACCTGGGAGATTTTTGTAGACTTCTCTCTGTTGGGGACATAGGACAAGGAAAGGAATCCAGGTCCCTCCCTAGAAAGAGCCTGAGCTGATGCAGGGGAACTGTCAAAGAACCTGACTCATTGAACTGAGCTTATAATCCATAACTATATAACTATCTTAGAGATATGAGAAAGCCTTTATGAGAAGCATCAAGACTTGACTTTAATACTTAATAAGTCATCAGGAATATACGTTGCCTAGAAGAGACAGTTCCAATGGTTAATCCCACTTACTGCTAAACAACTGTACCTTTTCTCTAGCCTGAATATGCCCAATGCTATTATTAAATTTTTTAATGCTAATAAATAAACTTGCAGTTTCTCTTCCCACTCAGGTACCTGTAGCTGCCATTTTTACAGTCATTTACATTTTTACGGCCATTTCTTCAGATCAAAGAACGATTTACAGGTCATCATTAACATTTGGAATGGGGCTGGTTGAAAAATCCAGGTGTGCATTCTTGGGAAATGATGAGCAACATCATTTCATTTGAAAATTTTCCCAGAAAAGGTGGGAGTTTCTGGCAAGAAAGATGAATCATCATTTTGTAAGACCTAACCATGTTCCTTTAAAAAGGCTCATTTCAATTTACTTTGCACCCTTTATGAAAGAAAAAAAAAAAAAGTGGCAAAAAGATCTTATTAACAAGGAATATTTATGTTCTGACCAAGTATCACATTGAAAATGTGCTTTCTTTTTCACTTCAAAATTGTCTTTTGTCTTTGACAAAAATTTTAAAAATGCGATTTGCAAAAATTTGAAACATTTGATGTATAAAAGGGAAAAACTCCATTGAATTGGTAGTATATACATTTGCCAGTGATTATGTAAGAGTTCCCTGCAGACAGAGCAGGTAGATCGTGTATTTTCCCCATAATTTATTTGTTACTTAAAATTAGTTGAAAAGGATTGTCAAACTCTGTGTAGTCAAGTAGAAACTTGAAGTGTTTCTTTGTCTGGAAAAGAGACTTCTGATAGCCAGCATCGTCATTCTGTTCTATGGCTGACTGAGCTTAGAACACACTGCTCATCATCACCCAGGCCCTCACCAGAGCTGGTGTCAAGCACACACAAAACCTTATCTTGATAGGAGTAGTGCATTTGTAATTGTACCCACTGCAGCCCTCCCTTGAAGCACATCGCTGCATCAGTAAGCCAGAAGGCATGCTGGAGTTGCAAGCCTCTATCTTTTGTGCTAAAACACGACGTTTGCTTCTCTTAAATCCTCTCTTGGAGTATGCACTCACCCAAGCTCTTATATTGGTGTCCATGCGTATGCTCTGGATGTTTTATTACTCAAAGCAAAAGTGTAACATGCAAGTTGATCTTTGCAGAGCCCTAGGGCTGGAAGAGTAGAGCAGGACTTGAAATGGATACTCAGACATCCTCATTAGTGACCTGGATGGTGGGACAGAGGTTGCCCTCTGAAAATTCACCAGTGACATAATACCGTTGGGAGCAGTTGATATGTTGGAGAACAGGACTGCCATTTGGAAGGACCTTGAAAAGCCACAGAAATTAGCTGACATGACTCAGAATAGGAAAACACCAAGTATACACGAGGGACAGAAACCCCCTCAGGCTGATAGTAACCTTTCTGAAATGGATGTGAGTGTCCTGTTGGACAGGAGCAAGCCCCTGTTGCAAAGAATGCCATTCACTTACTGCACTACGTTAGTGTGAGTCTCATAAGTGGGTGAAGAGATGTCATAATTCCCTTCTGCTTGGCCCTTTTGAGACCACATCTGGACACTGTGTCCAGGTTTGTGTTCCACAGTGTGAGAAAGATAGTGGCATACTGCAGCGAACCCAGCAAAAGCCACCAAGATGATAGGATGTGATTGAAGCATGTGATGTGCTGGGGAAGCATGAAAGCACTAAAATAGTTCAGTCTGGAGAAAGACTAGTCTAGAGAAAGACTAACTATCTAGGACATGGTTATAGAGAGGAAGACTCTTCTCTGAAGTGCACAATGAAGTGTTAGGATGCAGTAGATAAAAGTAACTGCCTGCAAAATGCAGTTTAGATACTACCAAAAAAAAAAAAAAGTTTTATTTTTTAAATGAAATAATGTATTGCTTTTTCTTTACTTGAGTCCATATAAGTTTGAAATAAGTCTGTCTTTTGAGTGCAGCAGTCTGAGTTTTATTTCCAGCTACAAGCTTCAATGCAAAGGATTACATTGCTCTTAACCTAGGTAATCAAGAAGCCCGGCTTTCTGAAGGATAAGAATTAGTCTCAGGGATCAGATTCACCTACAGTAAATCTCCCTCCTATTCTAGATACATTATCTAATTAGTTTTTCAGCAAAATCAGTGGTGCAAAGAAAGAAACCCTTCTGAAACTATCTTTTCCCAGTTCTCTTTACTTTAAAAATATTTATTCTGTAGAAAATATCTCCAGAGATGGTATATCAGTCTTTGAATTAAGTCATGGACTTAAACTATGAACTTGAGTCCTTTCATCATGAAATAAAATATGGTTGAGAAGCATCATTATTTCACCAAGAGTCACCCTCACCATGCAACCTGTGCATCCCAGATACCCCATCTCTGGCAGATCCCAACACATCCCTGGCAGTTCCTCAACACTGTACTAAAGCTTAGTTCAAACTCCTGAGATGTGGGATTGATTTCCTTTCTGCTTGGGACGAAGCATGAGGAGAGGGGAACTCATGAGTACAGCACAATAACACTAGATGATAGACTGCACTTAGAGCATCTGATATGCTCTCTATGTGAGCAGAAAGAGACACGAGCATGGTGGTGGCCCATTCATTATTTCTTCCCCTACACATCCTGTTGTCTTCCGTCAATCAGTTCTCCAAGTTCCTCAATACAATTTATTTTATTTCTAGTGCCATACTGGGCATTCTCTAAGAATACTGCTGTGTTAGAGAGTCAGGTATTGAGGTAACTTGCACTGCCCTTTACTCACATTTCTGGTAATAAGGGGGAGAATAACTTTGCATTCCTTTTGAGGGGAGATTTCATGTGTCATGTCCAAGCCAATCTGGATCTTTGGGCCAGGAAACTGATCAGCAGATGTGCTATGTGTCACTTCAGATGGAGTGCCATCTCAGCATGGCAGGATCTGAGCAGCTTACAAAATTCGGAAACCTAGAATTGATGTGATTGACTACGTGAAAGGAACAAGAGCACATGAACATATGTGCAACAGCAGGATGCTTGTGCAACACAGCACACACTTGTATCCTAGTGTTTTCATCCTCCATAAAGCTCATTTCCCAGTTCTGCCTTTCTCAATCTTTTATTTCCAACAAAGTTTCCTTGAGATTCCTATATGTGACATTTACATTTTTTTCCAGCATTGATCTAATTTTTTCTGACCATTTCTAACTTCTATAGGCCTCTTTATACCAATCCTTTCCTTTCCAATGCCCACAGTTCCTTCTAAATGTTTATCAGTTATGATTAATATGTTTTTGCACTTACAAATTTATTTCAAAAGAGAGTGAACAAACCAAATCCCTCTACTATCAAACATGTATACTCTTCCCAGATACACTTGTTCAAATATGTTTCTTGCTGGATCTGTGGACAGCTTTTACTCACCCCAAAATGTATCTTTAAATCCCTTTGAAATAATTTTCTGAGCAAAATTAGGCACTATATAAAATTTGATAAGTGGGAGAAGCAGTCATTTTTTCTCAGGCATTGCATATTTATTTGGCCTTTTGTCTATAGTTCTTGTGCCATACAGCTGTGGAGTTATTTCTGCCTTAACATTTGTTCCATTCTACTAGAAGACACAATGTCTCACCTGGAATGACTCTCTCCTTTTGGCTCTGATTTGTAGGAGAAAAACAAAACAAAACAAATAAAACAGGGATATTATCCAAGTCCTTTCTCCTTTATTCATCCCAGTTAGCATCAGTTGTCTTTGGGGAGCAATGTGTTGGTTTCTTAACTCATTCTCTAACGTCCAACATGCCAACGTTATCAACCCAGCTGATCTGTGAGCTTTCCAATTTTTCCAGGGATTCCTGATTCCTCCACTTGTTCTTGATCTATAGGGATTTTTTGTATAGTGACTTCCTTCCTCACTGAAAATCCTGTCCAAATTACTTTCCTATAGTTTTCTTCTTCAGGATTTTTTTTTTTTTTTTTTTTTTTTTTTTTTTTTTTTAAGGAGTTCAATAACAGCCAGTTTTGAGCCATTATCCTCTTTTTTTCCTTTTTAATAGACCTGTTTTTTCTGTTACCTCTGCTTTAACCCCAAGATTTAACTTCTTCCAGTTTTTCCTTATTCTCAAACTTAATTCATTTCAGTGGAACGTTGACCTTTAATCAAGGGTTAGTATTGCTAATACTGGTACCCTGGCCAAAGCCTAAACTTGTGATTTCTCTGTCCTTTGCTTCCCTACACTTTTAAAACAAACTGTTCTTTCTTTCCCTTACGCATTGAACCTAAGGGCCAGATTCTCAGATCGGATAAGCCAGCAGGACTCGGTGCAACTCAAGTGATCTCTTGGAACCAGTGCTGGCTGAACACCTGCTCCTTTTGGGCACTGTGCAGGAGCAGAAGGGACAATGCCTTCTCCCCACCACCAGCTGCGTTACAATGATGGCCATTTCCTATACACATGCTCTTTCCCAGGTGTGTTGGTGCTGGAGAGCTTGTGCAATAGCAGGGGGCAGGGACTGGGATGAGCCAAGGCCTGGGCACCATGACTAAATATACCCCTTTTGATTGGATGTGAATCTCTGTAATGTTTCCATCTTAGACAAACACTTCTGACCCACTTCAGCGTGATCAGAAAAATTCTGTCTCTTTTAGTCTGTATCAGTTTCATCCTAAACTGGATGCCTCAGATAAACTCTGTCTTAAAACAATTATTTCTATCCATCGTTTGGAAAAGAAGCTCAAGGTGAGGAATGCTGGTGGCGATGATAGAGAAGTTTTATCAGATACATCTGTCATCCCTTGCATCCTGACTCTGAATTGAATATGTGAAATGCTAAAAAAAAAAGAAAATTAATATCTGAAATAGCAGGGTGGGGGTCAGATTTTTTCCTGTGCTGACCCTTAAAAAAAAAAAAAAAAAAAAAGAAAAATTTTGCACTGAAACAATCTAAACTTCATGGACAGAAAGGTTCAGATTAATTTCTAACCATAAAAATCTCAGAGTGGTAAAATATTTTTTTAAAACAGGTTGAATTTAGCATTAAATGATCAAAAAAGCCACCTCCTTCTGTTCCTCCTGTACTTGAGCTGTCCCTGAGATATCCAGCCGCCCTCTGTAGCCCTGGTCACCACCTCTGACAGACTCAGTTTTCTTTGTGAGATACTGGCCATCTGCTGCTGCCTTCCCTCCTCTCCTTCTCTGAATGCTCTGGTGCTTCTTCCCCAACCTCCTTCTCTCTGCTGTTGACATCGTGTTCCCTTGATGTCATGAGACAAGCTGACATCGCTTCTCCCATCCATGCTAGCAGGTGCAGCTCTCCACCGCTGGGCCTCTCCTGTCCTCCCTCTGGGCTCTCTCCCAGATGTGGGTCTGCCAACACTTATCGCGGTTAAAAGAATGCCTCCTTATCTTTCACCACAAACTCTTCCCTCCCCCAGCCCTCCTCACTGTGAATAACCTGCTCTTGTATGACACTCAAGCTCACAAGCTCTGCGTTGTATTCAACACCTACATCTCCTTCACACCAAACACTCGCACCTGGATTGTTGCCAAATCCTACAGTTTCTTGGCTGTAATCTCCCCAAAATCTCCTGCCATCCCTTCTTGTTAAAACACCTGCCTCTGAGTTAGCTTATCTCAACCTTCACAAACCTTACCACCTTTCAAAATACTACCCTGGGTCTCTTCAAAATTCTGCTGATAAGGGTCTTTTCTTCTGCAGTCTGGTGGCTTCCCTCTGTTTCTCCATGTTTTTGCATTCACCCTTGCCACCCTCTGCAGCTCTGAATATCTTCACCTTCTTTCTTGCTCCTGCCTGTCCTGAAAATTGCTAGGGTTGGCCAATTCAGCTCACACCTTGCAATCCGCAGAGCAGGAGGCATTCAGATGTTACAGCTACATGTGCCTTGTGAAAGCCTAGGGAGAAATGTAGTCCTTGCAGCACACCTCCCTTTTCTGGCCTCATACCCATCCTCAAAACACAGAGCTTCTAAACCATGTAGGAGTTAATGCAAAGCTTATACAACACCGCAGTCACCACTCATCTCCTCCTCACCACCATTTCCCAGCCTACATCTGATCCTGACCTGGATTCAGATGTGAACACTGTCCCATTTGTCCTGTCTCTCACTCAAAGGCAGATGTGATAAGAAATAGAAAGATTATTTATTAAGAGGCTTTGCGTGCCTTTGAGGAAGCTTAAAGCGATAGCATGTTGAAGCGAGTAAATGAATCCCCAGCAAAAACGGAATAGTCTGGAAAAGTACTGCAAGATATACCTAAGATTCCTTGTGCTAGTTTTCTCATGGATTGGCCAATTGCCACATTTGTCCGACTTCGGTGTTCACTTCCCCTGAGCTTTAGTGGCAAGAGCATCTGCCAATTGTGCTCATGGACTTGCTGAGGTGTTCATGGAGGCAAGTCAGAACCACCTCCCTGCAAGACCTCATGGCCAGCTCTCAGTGGCACAAGACTGGCTTGTGCAGTCAAGACGTGAGGATGACATCAGGTGGCTCTGGTGACTAAGCCCGGTCCACTAACACACAAAGAATGCAGAAGAAGAAACCAAGCCACTGAGCAAACGAAATCTGTGAGCAGTTTGCACAAGGTAATTCCAAACAAACTTTGATGCAGCAGGAACTGCTCTCTCAAGCAGGAAGAAAAAAAAAATCAAACTGTAATTTATTGAACCAGCTGCAGGGTCTGTCAGTTACCTCTTATATTAAGGACATAACTCATTATTTTATGGAGCGCAGTCAGTATAAAAAGTTTCTGGATACATAAGTATTTCTTCCTATTAATCCTAGGTGGAATATTCCAAATTTTTTAAATCTGCAGGTTATTTTTGTTACTTGTCAGAGCCTTATTGCTTTGTCAGGGCTCTGAAAGGCATGTTCTGCTCTTCTGTCACTCCCAGTGCAACCCAGTGCAGCGGTGGGAGCTAAACCGGCACCTGAATGTATTCCTCCATAAGGCAGCAAACAACTTTATTGACTGCACCAGGCTAGCAAAGTCTAAAAACACATTCAAGGAGCAGAACTGGCACAAAGTGACTCTGGGACACGTAATGGATTTGTTGAGCAAGAAGACAGTTTCTACAGATTTATTGCCTCCCTGGATTCCAACAGCGCTCCGAGGCTGCTGCTGAGATGACTGACGGCAAATGCACGTGTTAGGACATCCACACTGCCAGTCAGCACGGGCCCAGGCTTGCTGGCAGGAGCAGGCTTGCCCATCTCCATGCTGTGATCAGGCATGAAGAGGTCACCTCAGCTCTCTGGGTGCTGTACTGTCAGCCAGCCTCTCCTTCCTGCGGCCTGGCTGGGCTGTACCGAGGTGGTCCTGCACGTGCCATGACCAGGCCATCAGTAAATAGAATCAAAAAGGTTGGCAAAGACCTCCAAGATCATCTGGTCCAATCACCCCCTACTACCAATGTCACCCACTAAACCATGTCCCTAAGCACCACGTCCAACCTCTCCTTGAACACCCCCAGGGACAGTGACGCCACCACCTCCCTGGGCAACCCGTCCCAATGCCTGACTGCTCTTTCTGAGAAGAAATGTCTCCTCATTTCCAACCTGAACCTCCCCTGGCACAACTTGAGGCCATTCCCTCTAGTCCTAGCACTAGTTACCTGTGAGAAGAGGCCAACCCCCCAGCTCCCCACACCTTCCTTTCAGGTAGTTGCGGAGAGCAATAAGGTCTCCCCTGAGCCTCCTTTTCTCCAGACTAAACAGCCCCAGCTCCCTCAGCTTCTCTTGGCTCCTTCCAAGGGGGCTGTGAAGGCTGAGGCCCAGCTGAAGCCCATAGCACAGAGGGTGGGTAGGAAGCAGGCAGGCTAGTGAGCCTACAAGTGCTTGAGCTTTCAGGTTTGTGTAGACCCAACCATGAGTGATAGTCACGGTTCCTGGAGCATCAGATGGTTTCTATTTCACCTTTTGTCTACCTTTTTTGAGTCCTGTACCCACTCATTAGGCCAACGGGGCAGCACTAGGAACACAATCTTTGTCTCTTTGATCCTGACTCAGCTTTACGCTGCCTCACTAAAGCAGAGAGAGAGAGATAAGGCCTATTTCTGACAAAAGCACATTGTTTCTGAGCGAGTTGATCTGAAACCAGCACAGAGGGATTGGCAGTGCCACCTCAGTAGCCCACCTGGCCCGCTAAGCCTTTAAGTACATACAGGGCTCTGCTCATGCAATCCAGGCCACCAACGTCAGCAGAAACACCTCAGGAAGTAAAGCAACAAACCTAACTTCCATGCCTTGCAGGGGGAAAAAGGCTGAGGATAACATCAGACAGCCACAGGCCTGCAGGATGCTGACAATTTTTGAGAGGTTTTGGAGAAAAGCGGCAAAATGATTAAGGGGTTGGTTAGATGAGGGAGGGGGGAAAGAAAAAAAAAAAAGATTGAAAGCACTAAATATACATTGCCTGGCCAACTAATGCCTGAGGGAAAATAAAAGAGCTGGCAGGCAGGAGGGAGCCGAGAGCCAAGGAAGAAGTAGAATCTCCATTGTTAGGAGCTCTCAGCCCTAGTAAGCGAACAATGAGGAATGAGTGTGTGCTGCAAGCCAGGAGATAAGTTAGGCATAAGAGGGGAAGCTGCTGAGCATAGGCACTACACAAATAGACGAAATCAAGACTCTTCTGAACCAATGCTTTGGCACTGGCTGCACCTGGGTCTTGATTTTCTCGTGCGCTTATAATTCTCTCTGTGGTTGAAATGTTAAGGTGCTAATTCTTCCCAGGCATGCAGAGGGATTGCTCATTGTGGAGCGAGAGGGTATAAATAGATGTAATGGGACAAAAATGTGAAAAGGAGGAATTGAAGTCATTTAGGTTGGAATAATCCGCAAGTGAAGTAGTAGAAGGCCCTTATCAGAGGTTATTTAAAATTAGACTGGGAAATTTTTTTTTTTTTTTTTTAAACAGAGAAAGAAACTTTAGGAAAAAAAAATGCACTGCAAAAGGCGGAGAGGAACTATTGTCTCTCTCCAAAGTATTTTATTTTTAATACAAAAAAAAACACTGTATAAGTTGTGGAAGTCACATTTTACACATGAATGTGCAGTTTGTTCTTTTTTTTTTTTTTAAAAGTAGTGGGATCAAATTTATAACAACGTTAATTTATAGCAATAAAACTCACCTATCTGACCAAACAATTCAAGCTTCTCCAAGGCACAGTGAGAACACAACCGTGAGAACACAACCATGATTACAAGGAAATAAATGAAAGAGATGAGAAAAATCCTATTAAAGCTCCAAATGAGAGCCAAGAGAGATCCAGTGAAGCAGGGGAAAAAAAAAAAAAAAAAGGCAGCAAGAGGTGGAAAGATTACATTGTGTCTTCAGCTGCTCTAAGGAGCAATTTTAGGGAGCAGAAGATGTCCAGTGATAAATACTAATGAGTTGTCATCACAACCAATAATTTGTAGTGATTATAGACAGGCCAAGAACCTATTGCATTTTCAGATGTTGGAAAACAAATACAAGTATTGATTCCAACCTACAGAAAAAGTCACAGACATACAGAAACCCCCAGATCAAGAGTGTGGCCACCAGGAAATGTTCTTCCAAAACAGACAGATGAAACCAGGTGGGTTTTGAGCAAAAGGCAACTGAACATTGATCCTCTCTCCAAAGGCTCAATAAGCTGCTGACCTACAGACTTACGGTAAATTTATATCAGTACTCTTTCTTCCTTCTGTTTTAATTCAGCCCATAAAGATGCAGGGTCCCGACTTTACGAGTTTCCTAACATGATGTATAAAGACTGCACAAAAAAAAAAAAAAAAGCCAAGAACTACAAGATGAAATTCAGTGTCCTATACTATTGCAAGGGTCAAATTTTAATTTTATGCTATAAGTGACCCTTGTGTCATCAACTATACGAGCCTCTGTTCAACTTAAGATTTTTTAAAGATAACAATCCACTCAAAAACAGAAATGGGTTAATGATCTGAGGCCTGTATTAGCCAAAAATACAAGTCCCCCACCATCAACCTTTTTAGCTTGTGCTTAGAGAGACTGGGAGATCGCAGACAAAAGGAAAACTAAAAGGTCACGGGGGCTGTTGAGTTCTTATAGAAGAAAATCAGGGCAGAAATTCTTTGCAGCCCCCAGGTAGGGTTGTGGTGAAAGTCACAACCTCTGCTGTCAGGGAGCATTGCACTAAACCTGGGAGCAGCCTGGCTCCCTGCCTGGGCAGCACTGCGTAAAACAGGCAGGAGTCCCCTCTGTGCACAGGAGTCTTTATCTTCTTATGGGTTTGATCCGCTCAATCTCCTGCTCTCCCTGAATAGCAAGAGAGACTTCAGGTGGCCGTAATGAGTTATATCAGGAAAATTGGAATCCAGCTCCGGTCAGAAAGGAAACCCATTTGCTTGGGAAATACCTCACCGAAGATTGGACTTGGAGCCCGTTGTAAAACCTCCCAGGAAAACAAAAAGCCAGCCTTTGGAAAATTTCCAGTGATAGTGTCTGCATTGTTTTACAGAGAAAAGCACAGCCACTGGCTATGGTTTGACTGCATCAGCAAACTTTCCCCCTAAGCATAGCTCTTAATTATCATGGGCACCTACTTCTACCACATGAAGATCAACTGCTTCTTGTTTTCTTAATAAGAAATGAAGAATATAAGAAAAGAAGACAGCAGACCTACTGAAAAAAAAATGTAATCAATACTAACACCAAACCTCCTGCTGTTTCTTGTTTTCCACAGGTCCAATGTCTCCCTTATTGGCTCCTTTTCCCTACATAATTCACACGTGTACAGAGGACAGAAAGAGGAAGATTCAACTCACCACACCAAAGGTAATCCAGATACATAGCTTTGCTCAGGTCAATAATCCATCCCAGGTCGGGCCTCCCTTGAGCGCTCACAGAGGAGATCAAAAGCCAGGCAGAGAAACCTCCCCTCTTCACGTTGCACGTCCCTACAAACAAAAGATGGAGGAGCACTGCTGATCGCTCACTGCCTACGCAGGGGGACAGGCCCCCATCTCTCTTCCTAAGGCTTTACATCGCTCCCCTTCTTGCAGCTTCCCCCACAGCCAAGTGCTCCCGTGCTCAAGCACTTCTGAAAAAGAACCCAACGAGCTATTCTACCCAGGGTAGCCACTTGGAATGGGATTAAGATGAGCAGAAAGGAGCTTACAGCTGGGCACCATCTGTAGTGACGATAATTAACTAATGAGCTTTTAAAGATGTTTTTCCTCATTCCTCGTACAGATCTGTTGACTAAGAAATTTGCACCACTGTGAGCGTTGTGGTCTCTGCTGCTTGACAAGCATGACTCAGTGCCTCCTTCTCCTCTCTACCCATGTATTCGAGTCATGAGCCTGCACACAGGGGAAAAGATGGCTCCCTTGCATAAAATATCTAATGACAAATGTTTTCTTGCCTTTTCTGATCACAAAGCCCGTGTTTTAGTCTACAGTCTGCAGTAAATCATGTGAAACGATTACAAAGGTCCCTCCCAGACAAAAGAACATTAACAAGCAGTAAAAACAAAAGCTGAGAATCCAGGACAAACTTCCATATGTTCCATCAAAGGGTTTTAAAGGACATCTCTAAATGGAACTTAAAAAAAAAAAAAAAAGGAATGAAAGAATTGTAACTCCTGAGGAGTGAGGGAAAGCATGGTTCCTTGTTCATCAGTGCAAAAAAAGGCTTCTTCAGAATCAGGGAATATTTTCCGCGTTCAGGCCAGGTGCAGACTACATGTCTCGATGCCTAGCTCAATCCCTTCACCCCAGACCATGCTTCCTTACCAGAAGTAGGCCCCTGATAGTGATCATTTACCCCAGAACTTGCCAGCTTATGCTGAGGCTCCATTTGGGTTCCTAAGGGCTTCCTTTGGGTTGCACCAAGAGCATGTGGAGAAAATAGTGCATAGCTGAGTGTCACCCTGACACTATACTGGGACACAGCACGGGTAGAGACCTACCTGACCGAATGTGGGTGTCTACACTACAAACCCCATAAGTTAGCAGCCCACACTCCCTGCTCAGCATGCTCCCGGGGCAAAATTCCTCAAATTTTGCAAATTTTTCCCAGAAAATCTCAAAAAGGGGTCCTAAACAGTTACAACAGTGCCTAAAGACACTCTGTGAATACTAGTGGAATAACAGATTTCTGCTGAAGAGCTAGCACAGTTGCCCTTCTACGTTTTGGGGGATTTCCCTTTTTGGAAAGGTGGGGAATAAAACTGCAATTTTTTTAATTTTACCTGGTGGAAGACAGACATCTCTATACCCTGTGCATTAGGGTAATTTGGAGGATTTTTCAGGCTGTGTTGACCACATCTCCACTGGCTGCTAGGAGGCACAACAACATCATATGGAAAACACACAGATCATAAGCGTGAAGAGTTCAGGCTCTGAATTCTTATAACGAAACACACCCTTACTCCACGTGAGCTGCAGCCCTAGATAAGTATTCCTGGCAATTGCTATCTAACTTCAGATGCTTGTGTGGCTTCTTCATGAAGGGAGATCAGAAGAGACCTCAGCCACGCTCTGAACTACCCTTACAGGTGACTATCGCACCAGTGACTACAAACCAGTGACTGATTGCAACACATTATTCAAGGGACATAACTACAGCAGAATCTAATTCTGCATGATTTACCTAAAATAATACTCCAAAGGGCAAGCATAATGTTGTAAAAATTATTCTCCTTTTGTGTTTTGTACCCCAGCATCTCTCCTTATCCTGCCCCATCTGAAACTTAAATCATACCTGCAGTGACGTTCACACTGGAGCAGAAAGCAGGGCTGACTCCAGACATGTGTGAGGACTCCACATGCTGCTGTGTGCAAATTCAGGCAGGTGTCATATTAAATCTCTGGAGGGATTGCTTGCTGTTTATCATCAGAACGAGGGGAATCTCTCAGGTTTTAGCCTGCGCAATGGCTTTACAGGTTAAAGCTGCACAAGATCAGCTTGACCTCATGCTGCAGTTGTTGACTTTTTTTTTTTCCAAAAGAAGATTACATGTCAAGTTGCTCAGAGTGGGGATTTCCAGCTCTTTTCTTCCCCAAGATTGTCTTAATAACTGATCATTTATTATCATTAATTGCACCTTGGCAATCTCCATGCTCTATTTTACCTGTAAACTTCCATGCAACTTCAACACCCTAATAAAAATGGACTCATCCGGAAAGGTGACTGAGGATTTTTTGATTAAGTTAATTTTTTTAATTAAACTAATTTTTTTGATTAAGTTAATTGGGAATTCTGAGTGGGGTAAAGGGATTTTGGAAAACCTGTTACTTCTAAAAAAAAAAAAAAATCCTGTCAGGAACATTTCTTAGATTTGGGGCTTAACCCTAGTCATATTTACAAGGTAGAGAAAACACCCAAAGAAGATAGCTATTAACCCAGATTTGAGCCTTTTATTATTAATTATGAACCACATTGTATGTTACATCTCCACATGACAGTGGTTGTCCTGACCTTGTCTCCTCTCTAGATAGAGTCCTGTAAGATCTTGAATCCAAGAAAAAGCCACAATGCTCCTCCGCAATAAGAGCAAGAGAAAGATGCAATATTATACTGAACACCACAACAAGTCACACAACAAACCCGAGGGCATCCCTTTCCAGTCCAATATTAATATTTGCTATTAATAAACAATCCTTGCCCCACAGTGAGAAATCAGGCTGGTTAGCAGAAGACTGGAGAAATTTGCTGACTGAGAGATAGAGAGAACCTAAGCTCTTTGATTCCCATAAACCCTTTCTTATGTTTGGATATTATTAGCACCTGTTTCTAATCCATTACTTAAAGGTTTTACACTTAACAGCTGAAATTGCCAAGGGTGTTAGGTCTCACTCAGAAAAAAAAAAAAAAAAGAGAAAAAAAAAAAGTAGAGTACTATTGGGATTACTTTAGGCAAATCACTGAGTCCCTGTTCACAAAGGAATATAAGCCTGCACTTCATTTCCAGCAGGTGCTTAACTTCCTCCTAGAACATCCTCCTCTGAATAGGGCCTCGTTTTGTCGATATAGCCCTATTTTGCATACAGTGAAAGGATATCTGTCCTAGTCTCCCTGAGGCTATTCATCAAGAGATAATCCTGCTGCCCAGTCTGTACAGCAGAAAAGAACAATCACAGACCTCCCTGTTTGTCTCAGCATTTACAGTTCTCGACCAAAATAATTTCCAGAACTAATAATGCTTCTTGGAGTTCCCATGTGCATGATGATATATATCAATATTGTGTAATTTTAGACAAATTGTCTTTAAGGAACAGTTTGCTCAGATGAGACCAACTGTGGATGATTTCCTTCTAGGAGCACTGTGAAGCCTAGGCATTGTCAAGAGTGTATGAAGACCTCTGGAGAGTCTAGAAACTTGGAAAATCCAGCTGCAGGCAGATCTCTGTTCTAGCTACAGGAGATCCCAGCAGATCTCTCCTTCCCATTTACACTAAATTTATTTCTTTGCCAAATCTCCCACATTTCCTCAACAAACTCACATTCTACTTCAACATGGCAGGGTCGCTTGAAAAAGCTTTTCATTCTTTCTTGTGTTTTACAAAGATAGAAACACATGAAAAACAAAAAATAAACTAGGAAGGCCAATTCTGTCCTGAAATACAGCTGTATAAATGCACAAAGCCATCAGGGTCAGCAAGAGTGAAAATGAAGTCACTCAGTTGCTCTCTGCTGACTTTCATAAAATGCCTTTGGATTTGCAGTGCTGGGGGTGATGGAGGAATTTAGCTTCTGGCATCAGAAGGCATCGTCATGTTATTAGCTCAGGCTGGAGCCAGAACAAATTAAATTGTTAAAAGGGCACAGAGAGACTCAAGCATGTCGGATGAAGTTTATTACAAAGGTGTTACTACCCCTAAGGTGAGAAGCAGGGAGCAGTGGTCTGCATCCATCTAGCTGGTCTTTCTCAGCCAGGCCACAGGCAATGGCCAACAGCACCAAAACAGACCAGCAAGGTGGATAGCAGAGAAGCCAAAACCACAGGCCTGAGAACACCGATTGCCCTGGAGGCGTTCAGCTCACAGGATGGTGAGATTACCTTGCTCTGGTCCGTTACAGAGATAAGAGGTGGCTGTGGGATGCTCAAGCCTCTCCCCCAGCTTTCACCTTCTGCCTGGGCCCCTCTTGAAGAGCATCCCAGCAGGGCAGTGACCACAGGGGGAGGTGTGAGCAGGACCCTCCATCACCAGCAGCATGTCTGGGTGAGCCAAAAGGAGAGCTGGAGCTTTGCCAGCCCTTGCTGTGCTGATCTTATCTCAGCTGGAGCACAGCCTCTGATATATCTTTGCAGGTTCATCGCCAGCGCTGCAACACCGCCGAGACAGAGCCTGCCAGCAGATGCACAGGGTGATAGCGCTGCCTCGCTCCAACACCCCTGCCCTTACCACGCTCTCTGTGTGGTGGGCTCTGAGATTAGGATCTCAGGTCACCGTTGCGAGGTAGCTGAGGTACCAGAAGCCTTGCTGCTGAAGTAAAGCCCTCCGGCCTTATGGCAGTTATACTTGCAGTGGGTGAGTGTAAGGGTTTTCAGGACTGGTGGTTCTTTTTCACCCTCCAAAGTGCTGCTGTCTCTTGTGCTGGGACAGGCTGCGTGACAGAGCGATGGGCGCGATGCACAGCACAAGGGCAAGAGATGATAGCCCTTCCCTGCTAATCTCCTTGTACCCAAAATCTGTATAACAGAGAGCTGCCTTATATGCTAAGGCATTAATGTATTAGTACTAAGAGCATTAGGGGCCCAAGTAGTACTGTAACCTCCACGCCCCCACCCACCACGTGACAGCATTTTAAAGAGCTCCATCCTTGCCTGGTCCTTGTGCCTTCCTGCAATTTTTTGTCGTCTTCTGCTGCTGTGATAAAATGCAACCATGCGTCAGCAAGAGGCTTGATGTCCCTTTTCTCCCTAGATGATGCAAGCTCCTAGCAGGAATCATCTGCTTCACAAGCAGTTTTGACTGATTCTGATAGCCATACCATAATGCTTCTACTATGAGATCTTGCCCTCAGTCCAGAGGTATTTTCTGCAAAGCAGAGCTTTTCATGATTAGCTTGTTTTCACAGTCTCAACTGCATAAGCCCGAATTCATGCAACCAGGCTTTAGGCATTTGTGTAGTTGAGATGAGCATTCCTTAACGAAGGTTTAGCTCTTTGCTGGAAAGAATTTAGGCCGTGCAGAGGAGGTAGAGGTGGGGCACATCCGATGTGGAAAGCTCCTGTATTCTGAGGAACAATGCTTCTTTCTCTAAACCTGAACCAGAAGATTTGGCCCCAGTTGTATCCACCCATGGGGAGATCTCTCCCTCTCATTCCAGGAGCTCCTTTTTTTTTCTTTGTGCATTTTGAACCCCAAAAAGCAGTGATAGAGATGATACAGCTGTGCAGGACTCCAACATCTCTGGTGCTCTCCTGGGACGTGAACTTCAGCTCACCTGAGCACCAGCCATGGTTAACTAGGGAACATAGGACATGAACAGCACTAGGCAGCCTTTGGATAAACGTACCTTCTGGAGGAGTCCTGTGTCCTCTGGGGTGTACACACAAATGAGCAGAGGAACAGCTCTCTGGATATATGTGCGGACTGGGAAGGCAGAGGCAAAAATGGTGAATAATCTTGTATTTCAGACAAAACAGCCACTGATTATTCAGTTTAGAGAGGAGGGGTAACGATAACCATGATAGTCTCACTCCAACATTTTGATTCGTCAGTTTTGGAGATGTTATACGTATATAAACATCTCTACTAGGAAATTAAACGGTGCTTGTAGTCATTTTGTGGTCCTGAGGCCCATGGTCAGAGCTGGCAATCTCCACAGTATTATTGTATTTCCTCCAAAACAAGGTGAATACTTTCTGACTGCCTAGGAATGGGGATGGTCTTTGGCCCATGATTTTTCCCAGTCTGGGCCTGGGACTTGACCTGGACCAAAGCCAGACCTGGGACCGTGTATTACGAAGTACATAAATCAGGTAGCCCACTGCCTGTGCCTGACTGCTGATTTTAATTTCCCATCCTCAGCACAACCACGTTGCTAGATTCAGAGCGAAGAACAAGATGGAAGCTGAGAGGAAAGCAAGAAACATGAGGCAGAGTCTGGGGAGGCCTGAGCCTTGAGGAAGAAGAACGCTGACTATGGTAAGGCCCTCAAGTGCCAGAGGGGTGTGAAATAGTGCAGAAATGGCTCCTGAAGGAAATGCTGCCATGTCCAGGCTGTGAGATCCTGTGTGGAGGCTCCTTGTGCCCATAAGAGCCCTGACATTTCCAGGCAGAGAATGGCAACCAGGCCTGCCCGCCCCCTAGACTTGTCCCTCCCAGGAAAACTTTTGGAGGGGAGATTTGTTCATAGCTCCGGGGCTTGGGGCATGCAGGGGAAGTGACCTGGATTTCTCCAGGCTTTGCTGAAAAGGGAAATGGCTTTGAAGACCTCAGTGCTACAGCGGCACAAGATGCATCATGTGTCCTTTCAGGACTCAAAATCCACCCCTCAGCTGCTTTGTGGAGGCCCTGCACTTCCCAGACCCCCTCTTCTTTTATCCCCCCTCATTTTGCTTTCAGTTTTCAGGGATGAGTTTGGTTGCTCCTTTTTTTCCCCTGGAAGAGCCTTTAGTGGGAGTCAGTAGTTTTCTAACTAGGAGCCAGATCTTGGGTCTGGCTTCACAAACCCTCCTGCAGACCCCAAACCCCCCTTAGATGGTGGAGGAGCTCCTCAAGGAGAAGATGAAGAGCAATGGAGGGCTGAGCTCCTTGCCTCTTGTGTCTCTCTAGGGTGGGAGGAAGCTGAGAGGAGACCAGCACCCCGAGACCAGCAGGAAGAATAATCCCAAAAGTGCACTTTAAATGCACAATATTCACCTGAGTATTCAGTGCTTTACAACACTTACAGAATGGTGCCTAGTGGGCCAGATCCAGCCCGTGAGACGGCGTCGGCTCAGGCCCCCTTTGGCTGAGGAAATATGGGATTCCTTTAGGCCAGCATATGAAAACCAATGTCCCAGCAGATGCACAGGCTCGCACTGACCCCATCACAGGTCCCATGCCTGGGCTCCCTGCAGCACCACCATCAGACCTCTTCAGCCTGGTCATCCCCAGGCTCATCCCACATACATTCCAGACTTTCCCAAGGTGTGTAAGTAGGGAATGATGCAATCTTTACGTTTTCTTTGCCAATGGAAAGGAAAAAAATACCTCTAGAAAGGATTTACATAAAGAGTATGGGATGGTTAGCACAAAATCCAGGCCATAGCAGGTGGATGTTGTTTCAGAGAGGGAATACAAATTGCATCGCTTGTAAGTAGAGGCAGAAAAGTCCATGGTGGTCTGAGACTTGCCTTGGGCTGGGAAGAAGCCAGGAGGGAAGGGTTTGTTAAAGCTGTGGTTACTGGGGACACCAGGAGCAGTCACGCTCTGCTTTGCTCTGGGCGAAATGTCTGGGAGCGCAGCCCGGCAGAACAAGTCTGGTAGGGTTGCTGGCATATTCATACCGGTGTGATGGGTATGAAATCATGCCCTCACCCTACCTCCCAGTGAGCTGCTGAAGAGCTTCCCTGTTTTGTAATAAGGATGACAACATCCATCTTTCCCCTGCCAAGTGGGGATGTGAGCGAGGCAGGTAAACACCCCTGAGGCCAGCAGGGAAGAGGGGGTCCTGCCCACAGCTCCCAGTGCTGGGTGAAATGGGGCTCACCCTACGTGTGCCTGTGGTTTGCCGCAGCCAGAAGCTCCGCTCGATGCACACATAGTTGCAATACTGAGGTGTGCGAGAATCTGCTGCTTTGCAAAACTGGCTCAAGGGACTGCTGCTGAGCTTGGACAATCAGTCTCTGTGCTCCGGTCTCAAATTCTGTCCAGACATTTCCATTGTGCTAGTTTTGTCCTCCCCTTTTCCAAACATACAACAGCAGAAAAGTCAAATCAAAACCTGAGGCTTCAGTCCCTTGCATGGCAGCAAAAGACATGACTACTGGTTTTACTTACATCTCACATCACTTTGGAGTTATGCACATTCTTGGGCATCACATGTAGATACAAATTTTCAATTACAGAAGTGTAAGCATAGTGTAATGACATTAAAATTGAAGGAGCTACTATGGGTTTATACCATTGAAATTTTGTTTTACTTGCTTCCACTAATGGAGTAAAAATGAATGAATTAACCCTAAAGTGTGTCTGAGTGTGCATATGGATGACCAGACCATTTGAGTCACTGGGAACTTTGGCTCCTTCTAAAAGTAACATCAAGTCCATTGCATGGTTCCAGCATGACCACATACCACCCTCCCAAATAACTCCCAGGCATGGTTCGGGAGTTAGCACAAGACCACCCTTGTTTTGCAGGCTGCATGGACATGGCCAAAATACATCAGGGGACAGAAGGCCAGAGAACGGACCAGGCATTGTTTGATTTACAGGTATTGTAGTACCTTTTTGTATGTTGTCTCTGGTGGTTGTGGCTTTGTTGGGTATGAATATATTGGTATCCTGAGGGTTTTACCCTGAGAGCCTCAGTTTGCACTGTTTTAGAGGTTTTGCAGAGGGCAAAACCACTTTGGTACTTTGAAGTATCTGCATTGTTATGGCCACTTATAAACATCATCAGGCAGTTTATTTCTCTCCCCCGCTTGCTGCCAAGAAATAAATTAAAGTTAATACTTCCCTTGTTTGCTTTTGAGATAACAGAGTCGCTTCACACCGCTGGGTGTGTCCCATGTGTACTCAGCACAGTGCTGAGCAGTGATGGGCAGTCACCTCTGACTGCGGAGCTCTGTGTGAACTTCCTCAAAGCTACCTTTATATCCAGCATTGGGAAAAAACACCTGCACTTGGGGCTTGTCCTGGGCTCTTCACAGAATTACTGAGCGATGTAGTTCAGAAGGGAGCTTGGGAGGTCTCTGGTTCACCCCCCACCAAAGTAGGGTGAGGTTGAAGTTAGATCCAGCTCCAAAGTTTTAACATAACACTGAGGGTCATATTCAGCTATGTTTTAAACACCTCTGGGCACCTCTTCCTATTTTTGACCATTTTCATTGAGGATTTTTTTTCTCCCTAATGGCTAACTGGGATTTCTGCTGTTACAGTCAAAGTCAATGTTGTGTCTTTACATTTCACTGTGGACATCCAAGGAGAATCTGGATCTACCTCCTCCCATTAGGTGGTTGAAGACAGCAGTAAAATCCCTCCTTAGACATCTCTCCTTAGGACTGAAGTCATCCATTTCCCTCAGCCTCTCCTTGTAAACCCTGCACATTAGCCTCCTAACCATCTTGGTGATCTTCTGCCCTGTTCTCTCCAGTTTGGCAGTCTTTTTACTATGGAAAAGCCCCAAACCAGGCACAGTATTCTGGGTGCACCTTACCAAATACTTCCATACAAAGGAGAATAGGTCTTCTCTATTACACTCCATAAAGTATAGTAAGGCTTATTCTCCTCTTGGGCTATTTTACCATCCATCTCCTAGGCATTTTGAAATACTTCCAACACACGTGAGGCAGGAATCAGACCTAAGCTAAGCTAGGAGAAAAGCGTAGATGTTAGATCCTTTTCTCCTTCATGCCTCCATTGAGAATGAGAAGGATGAAGCAAGTGCTGAGGGAAACCAGCAGCAAAACCACACAGTTCAGCAAGAGATGTGCACCTAGCAGCTGATTGAAAGACCAGTTACATGCCTATCTCCTGCACTGGCTGGAAAGAGAGCAGGGAATGGCACTATCTCAGAGCACCATGTTTTGTAGGATATGCTGGTTGGCTTCCCATCCCACTCATCTTTTGGAGGTGGTCCATGTCCACCACATGGGCAAAGAGAGATAACAGGGATTTGTGTTGGTGATGCAGTAAACCTGTCCGCTGGGGTTTTTGGGGTACCTGTGAAATAAAATGAAGATGTCACCCATGCACAACTCATCCCAGAGCTGGTGCCTACATCTGAATCATGCTTGGACACCCCACACCTCTCCAGGCCCCAAACTCTATATTGAAGGTGCAGAGCAAGGCTGAAGTGGATGGAGTAATCTGCCCTGGATTAGACCCTGCACGGGGAAGCCAGAGATATTAGGTATTTTGGCACTTAGAGAGATGTTTACTCTTAAGATAATGAGCAGCCTGTTCACACAAATTAGGGTGGGTCACGTTTGCATAATGTTGATTTCAGAGGTGAATTAATCTCACAGACAACTTGTTTCTACTGCAGACTATCCATTCAGCATACTCAATACAGGATCAGATCTCAGCCTGATGAAATTGCTGCAGGGTGGATTTTGGGGGGAAGGAAGGAGGAAAGGGGAAGCACAACCAGAAAAGTAGCTGAACTTTACTGTATAATTGCTCTTGGATGGCTAGGTTTAGGCTGTATTTACCCAAGGTTTTATCATTTGCTTCTTGCTGGCCCTTTTGACTAGAGGATGAGTTTAATTATAATTAATTCCTTATTTTGTAAAAAATATTACTTTAGTCATGGAACAAACATCCCCTCAGCCCTTTTGTGCTTCTTGCCCCACAGACCTTACAAGCTCACTGCCTTGCTTACAAAAATACATCCATTCTTTACTCTCCCGACAGTACATGGGATCTGAGCACCAATTTTCATCCATTCCCTTTGAAATAAAAATCTATTCAGGACACCCATTGCTCTTTAAAAATTAGATTAAATTTTAATTAAACATCACTAAGAAGTTAAATTTCTCTTTGCAGTCAGGTGGGTTGGGAAGGGCCATGGGGCATTCTGACAGAGTTGCAGGTTTTCTCAGCTTTCGAAGGGGAGGGATCTATGCTGATTCATTCATAATCTGCCCACTAAATAATGCATGGGATGCTAATGATGGACTGAAGTCGTGAGAAGGAGCCAGAGTGTACCTCCACAACTCATTTTTTTTGGAAGGAAGAAGTGCAGAGGGGAATTAAAAAAATAATCTCGTTTCAGTTTAAGAAGTCAGGGTGAAAAACAAAGCTTTGAGGGGTTTGTGAGTGCCTGACTAATATTCGGAGGTATATTTTCATGGATATTTCAGAAGCTCCCTTCTGGGCTCTCTCTCCGTTATAACATTTTTCTCCTGTCCTGAGACTGACTGTGCTCTCACACAGCCCACACAAACCCAGAGACCAAGGAAGGAGGAAACCAGAGATGTGGGCTACTGAGACAGAGAGAGGAAGCTACGGGGGATCAGGGGCAGTGAAACACTGGGAGATGTAGGGACTTGAAAATAACTTGTTCTCATATTACCCCTACAAGCCTACAAATTATCCCTGATTAGAAGGTTTTTTTATTTTGTTGTGTTGTGTTGTGTTTTGTTTTGTTTTTGACAGAAACCCTGAAGTTTATAACTGTAACCACAGCATGTGGCTTTGGTTAAATTGTAATTTTAAACCAGCCTAAATTACTCGGTATTCAGAAAGCAGGAAGGTTCTTCCTGCCTTGCCCCATTGCAGGGCACCTTCAGCGTAAGGAGCTGGAGAGGTGAAGGCGTCTAAAGCACACAGAGATCTAAGCTTCTCAGCATCTAATGTCTGGGGAAAAAAATTAAAAAATAAAAATAAAAATAAATAAAGTGTCTGAGTGGAGGAATCACAGCTCTTCTGGTTTGTTCCCTGACTTTTTTCACTCCTTTACTATATTTCAGCAAAGAAAAGGCTGGATTATATGTCTCTGGGATGAAGCTGTGAGGGTTTGAAGGAATTCATGGAGGTGCGGAGTCAGGAGCTCTGCTTCTTGCCTTGCTCTATCCTTGGGAGCAGGAAGCAAAGGTGGCAGTGAAACGATAGGTGTTTAGTGGTGCACAGTGAAGTCTCTTGGCTCTGAGGTCTCTTCTTGTGTATGGCCACAATATTAAGCAAGAGGGAGACTGTACGAGACCCACAAAAGCCCATGGAGGCCGTTTGGCCTGGAAGAAAAAAAGGAACAATGGGTTCAGATGTGGCCCACAATTGAAATGTCTTAGTGGAGAGGTGCAAGAGAGATTGAGGAGAACTTGGAGAGTGGGAGAGAAAAGTGTGCTTGTGACTGTCAGCCAAAGGGACCTACCAAAACTTGCTTTTGCAATATGGATGCTTGCTCTCCTCACCATTAAATGGTAACCATAATTGCCATAATCCTTGCCTTTTTTTTTTTTTTTTTGGCCTGAATAAATAAAGGCATGGCCAGATGGTGCCCGCTGGCCTGAAGGGGAGACAGATGGTGCTGTTGCAGTTCCATTTCATAGCACAGATGTAGCCAGAGATGTGTCCCAGCCTAGGACACAGCCCACAGAGAAGTGTCCATGGTCCCACTGGCCCACTGCTGAAATGAGAGGATTGGCACTAGTTACCTCCACCCAGCTCTGGCTCTCCCCTGGGAACTTTATTCCTGCTTTTTAAGATATGAATAAGAATTGTCCATTCCTGTCTATCCTCCAGCATGGTTGAGCTTGTTTCTCCAATGTTTCCTGCAATTTCCCACTTACCCCAAGAATTCTCCCTGCTGTTACCCTGCATGAGGCATGCTTCCCAGCCACCTTCTTCCGTACCATGCTACAGCTGTTCCTGAACTACAAAGTACAAGTAGATTTAAACACCACGGGGATCAGCTTCTCTCTCCTTTTTTTCATAACTAAGCAATTTCACTGGCTTTCATCCATTCTGGGTTTACACCACTACATCAGGATGAGCTTCTGTCTGGACCAAAGGCACAGAAGATACCAGCTCCTCATCAGGTTTGCAATAGTTTGCATTCGAAGTGCATTAAAATGCATTAATGCAATTTCTTTTTACCCTAGTGAGAGGAATGGGTGTCACAGAGCAGAATTTGGACCTTAGGACACCTAGAGCACATGGGCTGTGCTCTGCCTTCTCAGCTGCTTTTGCAGTGTAGAAAGGTTCAGGTCCCTTGCAGCTATCTACCAGCAAGTTGTGTGACCAAGTCCATGTTGTCTAATCACTAATTTCAGCAGCTGCAGGGAGCTCAGGACTTTCAGCATCAGCTTGAGATCTCTTTCCGCTACAGCTGTCCTTTGCATTCAGCTTTGGGATGCTGCTAGTACGTAGGGATACAAATAACGTTCCCGTGCAGCTGAACTTTGGTGTCCCCTCTGCCTGTTTCTTTCCTGCAGGTCTCGGGGCAGAAATCGCAGCACCTCATTCCATGTTGTGTGACGCCGCTGTAAATCGAGGGGAACTCCTGGTGCTTCGGTGGTGCTACCTCACATTGACGTGTGATGAGGTGCTAAGGGGGTGCAAGAAAAGGGTGGAGTAAGCTACAGCTGGTGGGCCAGAGCTTACGGTGAGGCAAATGAGAAGTGGTTGCACTGAAACTTAGGGGCTAACACTTAATGAAACCAACATGTGGTCGGAACGAGGCCATATCCTAATATTAATATGTTAACTCAGAATCTCAGCCTCCTGGATCCCCCATTTGTAAGATGCTTGGGGTGAAGGACTTTTTTCTTTGTTTTGCCTTTGTGCAGAAGCTGGCACTGGATATTGCTGGGCCCCGGCTGAAGTCCTCAGGCAATTCAGTGATGATGAGACGAGTTACATAGGCAGTAAAACACTGGTGGTGAGCTGGGGAATCTGGGTGCTGTTGTCTACCCTTCTCTTGGCTCTTCTTGTGAGGTTGGGATTTATTTAGCGAAGCCTAAGCACACAAAAAGGAGCCAGCTAAAGCCATCCTCACCACTCTCACTCCCCCTTATGTAGAAGACATTGAAGAATTGGGTATGAATGAAGGGTGTTTTTACAAAGGACAAGTTGTCTTGTTTTAAAATAGATGTCTAAAATTTCCCAACCACCTCTGAAGGGGCTCAGCCCTCCCCTTTAACTAAAGGAAACTTAAGGAAATTAGCTCAGTCCTGGATTTTTAGGCTGTGCCTCTACCAGCAAATTAGAGTCACAAAACACTAGTGCTGGAACACTACTGTCCACTCTGTTAAATACTTCATGTAGACCATGGCATGGTTTTTGCTTGGCCAACCCAGGCAATTCCTGTGCATAATTTGGGAGTTAACACTGACTGGGGACATTCCCAAAAGGCAATATATGTGTATCACTCTGATAAGGAGATTAATATTATGGTTTTGGACAGATCATGGTAGCTTGGCCAAGGAATGGGCCTGCTAGAATTTAGATAACTAATGGAGTTACAGTCCCAAGTGCCTAAATTCAGGTAGGATAAATAGCACCCTAGTTCTTTTCTGTGATCCTATGGTTGATGCTCAGTCTTCTCTTACCAGTTCCACCAAATGAGCATTCCCCAATGATGCAAACAGGGCTGTGCATAAACTGGAAGGTAGTGGTGGTGTCTCTGGCCTCCAGTTCCCCATATTAGCAATAATGATGATAATAAATAGTGGTGAATTCTTTCTGCTCTTGCCCCAGATATGGTGTCCGGTTCAGTGCTAAGTGCTGCAGGCCTGGGGTTGTACAGGGCTGTATTGCACTGGGTTGCATTGCACTGTGCACCTGGAACAAAGGCTGACCCTGAGCCTCTCTGACACTTGTGGGTCACTGTGGCGTTGATAAAACACACACTTGGTCTCCTCCTTGTTGCCCTGCTGAGCAATGTAGGCAAAGCTGCATGTTATTTATTGCATGGGTTCCCCTGTATCATTGCACAAGGGATGTAGCCGCCACTTCTGTGTATGAAATGATATTTGTGAAAGGTTTGTGGGGTGCTCAGACACTTTGCATGGTGATAATCCATTCCCATTCATCCTACGGGATCCTGAAGGATTTGCATGCCCAGATAGGTTGAGGTGTACATAGCTAACTCTTGGTCTCATTCCCCTAACACCCTTCCTGTGATGTGATTCATTCGTGGACTTCAAGCTTGAAGAAAGTCTAGGAGATGTGCCTCCAGGTGAGACGAGTGGCATCAGGGTCCTACATACCCCTGTAATTAAGATCATTCAGACATTTCCCATCAAAGAGCATCAAGGGAATGGGCTGCTTAATCACCATATCAGTTTACGGAAATCTTCCTTTCTCAGTTCCTCACTGGGCTTGGCTGTGCTTTTGCCATGTCTTGCTGTGGATCTTCCTTACTAGCCAAATATTTTCATGCCAACAATTTCATCTCCCAGGGCTCAGCCTATTACTACAGACATTTCTCCCAAAAGACACCAGTCTCTCTCCAAGTCATTTGTGTCACCCTGGGGGAAACTAACAGCAGCATGTGTTCGCCAGCTCTTTAGGATTTTGCAGAGATAGGATTTTGCAGAGAATAACTGATGCTAAATAACTAAGCTTCCCAATTCCCTTAAGGGAGGAATTGTCATTTATGTTCTGCAGACAGTCCAGCCAGAGCTCACTGAGGAAAAGGGGCTTGGAAAAGGCTATGTAATGATTTGGTGGCAGAAGCAAGTCTGTAATTGTGGAGTCCTAACTCACTCCATTCATTCATTACCATCTGCCATTAACGTAAATCAGACTTCAGGGGTAAGAAACGGATCCCATTTCCCATCAGCCTCCAGACTTATGTGACCCTCACACCCAATTTTTAGAAATATTCTCTAATTTTGTAGATGATATTCTGTGGTTTAGCTGAAAGATACAGGCAAAATCAGGAATAAACAATTTAACAGTTGTTCTTTCAGTTTAGATTTTTCATAACTTTTTCTTTGCTAAAAAGGTACCTTTCTGAAAAGAAAATATTTTCTCATGAAATTTTATTTTTGTGGAAAACATCTCTGCTACAGTTTTGTTTTGTTTAACTGAAAATAGTAATCTGTCTAGTAATAGTAATCTATCAATCTTGCATTCTTATTGAAAAATCTCATACTTTTAGGCAATAAAAAAAATGCACCTGACTATATTTAATGCTAAAGCAGAGAGCTCTCTGTTTTCAGCATATTTTTTAAATTTGTAGTGAAAATGCTTAAATACAGTGAAACAAAAGACATCTTTCTACTTTGAATATTGCAAAATGATAGCAAGGTGGAAATTTGTGAATTTTTCCTCACAAAGCTTCACTGGTTGTTGTTGCCCTCAGCTGCTGCCTTTCAGACTGGAAAGAGATTATGTGAAGGAAACCCTGTCTCTGCCCACCTTTGGTGCTATGACACCATGTTTTGAATCACAGTTGGGCTTTGAGGTTAGGAATATTATTATTTTTTTTTTAATTTCCTACTGCCGTGCCCCTCAAATATTTCCCATTCAGACAGCATGTGGTAGGAACACTCTCCAATGTTAGAAGATGGTCCCATCAGCAACGTTGGGTGGGGTATGATCATTTGATCTCAATCAGTTTATGAAATAGCTGTCCCAGTAATATCCTTGTGTCTGTCGCCTATAATGGAGTCTTCTTCCTAGGCCATTGACTGTCCACTTTTTAGACAGTAGAGATGAGGTGCAGCTCACCTTCCTTTAGGTGTCTCCATTGAGACCAAATGCCACTCCCAAGCTTGGGGAGACAAATAACATACCTGTTTATGATCTTTCCTTCCTCCCTCTCAATAAACCGCAATCCTTTAATCCTGTAGCACCTTTCAGTGCAGAAAGCATCCCCAGTTTACAGGCTGAGAAGCAATGATAAGAAAGATGCTATGATTTGCCTGGAATGCCACATCACAGAGATGTTGTGCTCTAAGGAGCTCATCTCAAAGCTCGTCCTGCAGACCAGGCACTGCTAACAAGGGCATCTGTGTGCGTGCTGTGGCCATATCCTCAGAGGGAAGAAGTATTATAAGAGTCTGAATTAGATGAATATCATTGAAATTATCTGAACTTCAGCTCTTTGGGTCTTCCTCCATACCCTCAGACGGGATTGAAACTGGTCATAAGACTTGCATGTGATGGGGCAGGGGGCAATAGACTTGGGTAAATAGTGTGAATGCAAAAGTCATATTCCCATGATATTTATTGTTTTATCCCTTTTTAAAGGCTGAGAGTGTTTATGAAACCAGAAAAGTCAAGAGTTGGATATTTTATATTTTCTTTACATTCTCTTTAAACTGCTAAAACTAAATTGGCCTCCAAACTGATAGAAACTGATTATTAGTATGAAACCTAACCAAGAAACTCGTCACTGCAGATAACAAAAAGAAATAAGTATCGTGCATGAAAAAAGAAATTTGTTTTCCTATTTTCTATGAATGTTCTGTGGGAGCTTGGGTATTGCTATGAAAAAATATTATTTTTAAAAATATATGCATGGTTTCTTTAAACAAAAACAAAAAATTTCACTCTGATAGGTTAGTCATCACTTTTTCTTTTCCTTTATGTATGTAGGTTATTAAAGAGAAAATAAAAGTAAAAAAAAAATGTGTAAAATGCATTTTCTTTACATTTTTTGAGGAGAAAATAAGCTAAACCTAGAATTTTCTTCAGGTTCCTTTTATTTTTTTCCTCAGAAGGATGTTTTCTGCAAGGAAATCATCAATGGAAAATATTTGACCAGCTGTACTCTTATCTTTAGATCTGGAAACACATGCAATACATGGAAATCCCCACCTCACTTGAAGTTTCAAGGGGGTGACTGGATTTTCTGCTAATGCTTCTTTCGATATGAGTAAGTGTTTCAGCATTTGCTTTTGTTTGCTATCCATCCACTCCAGTCCAAAGAAAAATATATGAAAATTTCCCCCTTTTCCATTACAGCGCATGATCACTGTGCAGGGATCTGCGACGCCTGCGCCTGTTGATTTTTTTGCAGTCCCCTGAAGGAGGCCCCCCTCTTGGCTCCCTCTTTCATCTTCAGGGAATTTTAATCTGGAAATTAGCTTCCAGCTTGCAGGAAATAACAGAGACCTTCTGGATATATCTCGATATGGACTGGCCACCAGATCTCAGTCGTTTGCACTGTTGTTAACACAGCCCTCGGCTTGGCTTTGGCCTGAGCCCATTGGCACAGACCCAAATGGTCCCCAGCCATGGGCCAGGAGCTAGCATGAGCCAAGAGCCATTCCTGGTAGGTTGTTTAGATGCAACCACTTCACTATGGAGAGATTTTAGCTCTAGGAACTTGATAAATCAGGCCACTTGGCCACCGAGGCTAAGCATGGGCCTTGGTCTTGGTTAGTCTGCCTGTAAGCAATTAGTTTGTTCATCACAGAGTGGTTTATATTCCCTGAGATTAACGACAAGTGCATCTTTGGACTGGAAAGTATGAGAAAGGCATTGTCCTTTGATGAATGTTGTCCCATCAAAATGCTTGCCTGACTGCTTTACTTGTCCAAATCCTCTAGGCAGAGGTAACTGGGTTACCCTGGAGGGTCCTTGAACAAGACCTGGTTTAACAGTTCTGTGGAAACAGCAGCCTCCCATCCTCTCTCCAGCTCAGGTAGGAATTGCAGGAAATAAAATAATAATAATAAAGGAAAGGAGGAGGTTAAGTTACTTTTTCCAGCTGAACATCAGCTCAGCTCATCAAGGTCCTGAGTAACCTGCTATAGCTGGCCCTGTTTTGAGCAGGGGAAGTACCAAAATAGTGTGTGTTGATAGCTGCAGGACTCTTACAGGCTTGTTTAGGTTTGCATTGTGCACCTTTGGGGACGTAGCTAAAGTCCCTAAATTGGTATTTTAGCTGATTAGTCTCCCTCAGGAGTCCATGAAAAGCTGGCCACTTCTGGAGAGCTATTAAAATCTCAAAGCAGGAAGACCACCGTGGGAAGAGCCTCTTCACTGGGCTCAGGACCTCTGGAGCCATTATAACCGCTTTCCAAGTCTAATAATCTCCCAAGTCCTCCAGGTCTTCTGGGATGAAATCTCAGCCTGTCAGCCAAAGCCGAGGCTGCTCAAGCTGAGCATCTTGTGCAATCACTTACTCAACACAGGCACTTCCAACACCTCCACCTCCACCCGGTCTAGCTGTGCCATGGGAGAGCAGTGGCAGCAGAGCCATGCCAATCCTGGGGGTCTCTGCCCCCATACCTGCTCCCCCGGGAGATGGCATAGATATTGAGGTTGAAAAACACCATCAGAACATTGCTGCCCTGCTGGAAACTGACAAATGCACCAACTTGCTGCTTCTGCAGAAGATGTGGAGGGTGGAAAAGAACAGCATAGGTAAAGTGTACAAAACACTGGAAAATCCAGGAAAGGAGTTAACTAAAGAATTAAAGCCCTGTGTACTCAGAGATGGGGTTGGATTAGCACTGGGAGCAGGCTAAGAGGTTGGAGATGAGTCTAGTTCTCTGCCACCATTTCACTGTCTGACCCTTTTACCTCCTCATTTTTCACCTATGAGACTGAGGTGGAGGATGAGATATAGCTGTTGATATACAATGAGACTTTCTGATGTAAAGAAATCTCTCTTTTTTTTTTTTTTTTTCCCATCCAAAGCTGTTGTGAATTTCCTCATTTTTTTTTTTTTCCACCAAGTTTTGACAGTGGGAATTAGTCTAAGGGTGGCTATTCCAGTTCTTGGTTATTCTACCTCTCGTCTCTGTGCCACGAAGGGTCAGTTGTGCAAAATCCAGTTGTTCTTCCAGGAGAACAGTGCTCTCAGTAGGAGTGGATGTAGAAATCTGTAAGATCTGGCTTTTCTTCATACAGTCTGGACTGGATTCCCACTACTGGTTTCATTTCATACCACAGCCACGAAGTGTTGATAACACTTTGGAAAAAAAATCACACACATAAATAAATAAATAAGTAAAAGAACACCCCCAAAAACAGATGTACACACACATACAGATGCTACAGATGCAGACCTGCTTTGGCTTGCATTACAGGTTCTCAGCCCAGGAGCAAATCACTTGGGAAATTTAATTAAACTTTAATGAGGTACTTTGATTGTTGGGCCGTACGCCTAGTGAAATTAATGTACAATGAAGGGGAGTCTCGTCATGCTGCTGGCAATAGCTGGCAAGTTCAGGTAGAGCAGAGCATGTCATTCTAAATCACCTTTTGAACTCGGGAGAGCAGCAGGGAAGAACAACCAGGAAGCTCTGGTGGGTCATTTAGTTACAGAAGATCCTTTGCATGTCAGTCGCATGCATTGAAGAAGCTCCCTCAGGGTGGCCTTTAGGGCTGTTCGGGAGGTTGGAGAAGGGAGGGCAGGCAGTGGTGGTGCTCTGGTGGTGGTGGTCTGGGTTGTGGGCTTCCTTCTCTTCCTTTCACTGAGTAGGCAGGAGTCTGGGTCGGAGGGAGCTCTGACATGGGAGATCCTGGTGGGAGATGGGTGGTAAGTAGGTACCGCCATGGGTTCTCCACATGCTACCTCAATTCACAGCTACCCACCAGCCAGGGAAAGACCTTTTTTAGTTGCTAGTGGAGCTGTAGCTCCTGTTTTGAGTGAAGGGCCTATTCAAGCTCTCCCAGACACCAGTGGAAGGCTGGTTTGTAATGTAGTGCTTGGAGAGGGACATTTGACCTCATGAGAATTTTACAGCCAGGCCCCACTTCCTCCTGCCTCAAAGCTAGGCCTCCATCTTGGAAAAGATCTGTTATAGAGCCTCTCCTGTCCCATATGGGATCACCAGATATTTCTTCTGACCAACAATTCTGTGATCACCCGTGGCTTATGGAGTCTTGAAGGGCCTGGGTCACTGGGTACTCACCATTATTACACAAGACCCTCTGTGGAATGAATCCCTTTTTGAAAGCGATAGCCCTCTGCTCAGAAAGGTGAGTCCCACATGCTGTGAGAGAAAAGATTTGCAAGGTTTACAGAGGAGAACCACAGGATAGTTCAAATTGGGGGTCCCAACTTCTAATCTCCACGTTTCATGCCCCCTGGTCAAAGCAAGGCCAATTAGAGCAGGTTACTCAGGACCTTGATGAGCTGAGCTTTGAATATCTCCAGGGACAGAGATCCCATGGCTGCTCTGGGACTTTGTCCCCAGGGTTAACTACTTTCAGAATTTCTCTTGCTGCACCTTGTGTCCCTTATATTTTGTTCATTTTCTGACCACATCTCACAGGAGACTGTCTTCTCTACAGCCTCCCATTAGGTAGCTGGAAGCAGCAAAAAAATCTCTCCTGAGCCTTGTCTTCAGCCTGAGCAAACCCAGCTCTCAGCCTCTCTCTTCATACGTGTGCCTCTAGAGGATTACCAGGAAAGGGAACTCCCTGCTTAGACTTGGTTCATTTTGTCAGCAAGAAGCAACTTTAAAAGGTGAAGCCCCAACCTTTCTGTATTTCTTTTTTTTTTTTTTTTTTTTCCTGTATTTTCAGTTGGAGGCCCTTATGAAAGAGATAATCAACATCAAAGTAGATACCATCCATAAGATCTTCCAGGTTGTTATCCACACCACCTGGAGCTGAGACTCCTGAAGAAGACACTAGCCTTAAAGCCACCTGTTTCAAGGCAGTTCTAGAGATCCCAGTCCAGAAATACAATCCTGCTCTGTGTCTGCTCAGAGGTGCTGATGGGAGAGACATTTTCAGCTCTGAGCCTCACTTCTAGGATCCATCACCAAGGTAGGGAAGGGTAAAAATTAAGAACTCACACTGAGTCTGGGTCCTGGGTGGACAACTGTGTTTTCTTGGAGACTTGACCATTAAGGGTTCACAATGGACTTGTTAATCCTCTCTTCATCAGGAAGGTCTAGGCATGCTCGAGTCAGGGCTCTGGTGTTGCAAGGAAACTCCTGGCCCTTGGCAAGTCAGAAATGGGTTAGGATGTCTCCACGCCTGACTTTCAGCTACCACAGGGATGTAGGGATTTCAGCATGTCTCAAGGTTATCAAACTGTAATGAATGCTCTGCAGCCCCACCACGTCCTTATGTGCACGTTATCATGGATGAATCCTCTGCAGTGCCAAGACAAGGTCCTTTACCTCCTCTGGTCCAAAAGCAGTGCTGGGAGCACATCCCTGAAACTGGTGCTTGACTCAAAGCACAACATAGGCTCTTGAAATCTAACTGAGCGAGCCAGACAGGGACAGAACAGAAAGTGATGTCTATACATGCCAAGTGATTGTGTACTGTGTTCTTGGAAATCTGGAGGCCACCTAGCCAACAGCAGTGTTTCTTGGCCTTTCTGTAACACCATCCACCCACTGTCTTACTAAACCAAGCCATCAGAGCACCGGTGTGGTATAGCTAGGAGGGATGAATCATTTTGTGTTCTCCATCAATCTTTCAGCAAGACTTGTCCTGCTCTTCTCAGCAGCTAGAGACAAGCCCACTTCTCCACTCTCTGGGAAGTGAAGGATGTGTAGGGTTCTGCCATACACCAGGACCCTGCTGTGCAGGGTGCTGGATGAACACAGAACCAAAAATACCTGCGCAAGCTCTATTTCTCCTCCTGGTGCCAGATTGCTCCACCAGGTGGACCAGACATGTGCAGTGAAAGAAAATGCTGTTTCTAGGATCCCTGTCTTGTTGACTGGCAATGCAAGAAGGTATGAAGAGAATGAGGTAGGGGTGCTGGATAGGCATGGATGTCCTTCCTCAATGTTCAGCTGGGCACAGGTTGACCTGAGGAACCAGTTATGTCTTCACCTCTACTGTTCAGACAGTCATCAGGGCTGCTAGGGGACAGCAGGCATTTTATTTTCCAGATGCTCAGCTTGTGACCAGGGGCTATGGTGCAGATGGACTCGGTGGTGCAGGTGAGAGCTGGGTGGCCCAGCAGAAATTGATCAGTGGGCATCCACCATCCCAAACTGAGGGGAAAGTCCTTCCTACCTCCAACACCTCACCTCTCTGGAGTCCAAGGAAATGGCTGAGCTTATGAAAAAGCAGGATATTGGCAGAACAAACATCAGGAAGACCCAAATCCTTTGCTTTTGCAACAAGGCGCAAAGACTAAAGAGAAAATAATGCCCAGAGCTGGGCTTTGGGTGGTGAGAAAATAAATCCATCGCCCACTCATCACCAGGGGGCTGTGATCTAGGTTTGGCCATTTAATTGATGCCTCTGCTGAGGTGTTCGAGCTGGGAGCGCTGCTACCCTGCGGTCTCACAGTGGAGACAGCTGGGCATGCCTGCGAAGTTAAATCCCACCTTAAATCACTGATCAGACTTGCCCAAATCTGTGCAATCACTGGGGAGGGACCTGGCAGGCTCAGGTAAATGTTAAACACTGAGCAGATGCCTCCAAATCTGCCTGAGAGCTGAAAAAGGCATGGGTCCAAGGGAAAAAAAAAAAAAGTTCACATGTGATCTTGCAATGTGATCGTGCAGTTCATGCCTCTCACTGCATGATCACATCACAGGGTCTCCTGGAACTCCAGGTCTACTGAAATGCCTGGACTCTGCAGGGAGCCAAGAGTTTGCACAAACACGCTTGGGTCCAGCATTGGCTAATAGAGGAGCTGTTAAACACTTCTTCCATCAAAGCCTTCATGGAGAAGGGAAGCGGGTATGTTTTCTAAGGTTGTGAAGAACCCAACAGACAAATCCACCCAAATTCCACAGCATAACATTACCCAAGGGCCCCAGTTTGCATCTATGCTCATAAATGAATAGGGTCGGGATCAGGGGCATGCACCCTCGTGTACCCTTTAGTTAGTAGTTGCAGCATGCTCCTGCTGTGATTTTGGCACACGTCAAGTAGCCCTGGCACAACCAATGCCCAGGTGAAGTGAGGGAAAGCTGGGGGCCATTCTCAGCAGGCTGTTTGGGTGCTGTCATCATCCTTGAGAGACTGAGAGATTTCAGTGGGAAGGATGAGCTAGCTGGGCTAAGTCTGACCTGTTTGTTTTCCTGCACAGCTGCATCCACGTGAGCCATCAGGGCCTCTGGAGTGACCATGCCACCAGGGCACTGTAGAATCACAGAATCATTAGGGTTGGAAAAGACCTTCAGGATCATCTGGTCCAACCATCCCCCTACCACCAACGTCACCCACTAAGCCATGTCCCTAAGCACCACGTCCAAGGTTGTCACCTCTCCTGAGCCAGCTCTGAAGGGAACATGTGAGATGTTTGCTCTGCAGAAGCCTTCACCAGTTTGTGGTGGCAGCTGTGGAAAGGGAGGCCAGGGGACGCTGCCTTCCACATGCCACGGTCAGTCTGACCCTGATCATTTGGTCTCTGCCTTGGGCCATTTGTCCCTGTCCTGTCTCTTTTCCACCAACAGTCCCTGCTGTAAGATCTGTCATCCTGGCCCTGTCCAGTGGATCCTGGTGTCGCTCCTGCCCTTTCCCAGCCTAATGCCCACTCCAAAAGGTGTCTTCCACTAGCCCACCCCTTTTCTCCTCCATCTTCTGGTTCCTCATCCAACATCCATCCTTCCAGCCATGCTCTTTTCCTTCCCAGCCCTAACTCTCATTGCTAGACCATGGTTGCTCACACCCACCCCTTCCTTCCTTGGCTGCTTTCTCCAGCCTCTTTCACTATTTAGTCCTGCTCCTTTCCCTGGCACCTGAGCTGCTTGTGTCCATCATGCCCAGACCACCTCGCAGCCTCCTGCTCTCCACTCCCAGCACTCGTTGCCATTCCCATGCCCACCCAGCATCTCTCAGTGTCTCCTCCACCGAGTTTACCCCTGCATAATATTAGTTTCAAGCTGTTGAAGCTCAGTAACACACAAGTCTCTCTCTGCAGCACCTGCCCACAACACTTGAGTGCGTTCCTAAAGTGAATAGTGACCAAATCAAGTCTCAGCACTCCTGGGGTAGACTGGTACCCAAAGAGGAAGATCGAAGCTCTTAAGGCTGGAAAAGAGGTGGCTGGAGCAGCGGGTTATGATATATGGTAAAAAAATCATGTGTGGCCCAGAGAAGGTAGATAGGGAATAACGCAACTGGGGAAATAAGGCTCCAAATGGACCCGGCTTGATTAAAGCCAGAAAAAGGAGGTGGTCTTCTCATGGAGTGGGGATGTGATGGGTACTAAAATTTTAAACCCACAACCAAGCAAATATATGGAGAAAAATCTCACTGAGGGCAACTCAAGACAGAGCTCACCAAGCCCCAAGCTGCAGATAGTCTGAAGTGGGAGGGGTGCTGGGGCAGATCATTCCACTTACCTTGTTCTTACACGTCTTCAGACGTGAGATCCTTAACCCCATTGGAACCTACATCATGGGCTGCACCAGCCTTAGGTCTGGTTTGTATTTATATTTACATCTATATATTTACATCTATATCTTTGTAAATGAGAGGGGTAGAATTGGGAATCCAGGACCCTCTGGACCAGAGCTGATGGTGCCCCTGGTTTCAGAAACAAATGAAACCTTGGATCTTTGCTGCTCGGGGGGGTTTGAGTGGTGACGACCTTTGTGGTGTTGTCTGGTGCCCAGGACAAGAAGTCTGTCCTCGACAGCAGAGCCTCCTATAGCTGGTCAGGGGTGCCAAGAAACCTGTTTTAAACAAGGATTTTCTGTGTCCCTCCCTGCCCAAAAGGTCAGCGTGGAGACTTCATGTGACTCTTCACACACCAAAGAAGCAAATCCAGCTCTTCTCACTCAAGCTTTAGAAAAAGAAAATAAGAAAAAAATAAGAAACAAAAGTCAGGAGCAGCGTTTTATTTCTCAGAGATCGAAGACAGTGTGGTGGCAGGGGAGAAGGATTTTGGTGCTTGAGCAGCACCAAGCAAGCAGCAGAACCCCAGGCTATGGGGGCAGACCCCAGGTCTCCCAGCCGGGCAGTGGGAGCGGGATCTGCCATCCCCTCGGTGCCTCCCAGGTCCCTGGGATGCCGGGAGGGAGCAGCGGGATCGGGATCGTGACTCAGCCCCCACGTGAGCGGGTTTCCTTCCTGCACGGCCAGCCCCAGCTTCTGATGTTTTGTTCGCCGCGAAGCTCTGGGGGCCAGGAGCTGCGAGCGGCGCGGGAGCTCGTGGAAATCAAAGGGAAAGAACAACATCTTGGGCTTGCTGGGGCCCTCCTCGCCGCCCCGCTGGGACGCGTGGGCTTCCCAAGCTGCAAGGAGGAGGAAGGGAAGGGCCGTCCCCTTCTCCCCTTTCTTCTCAGGGCATCCTCGGCGCCTCTCTGCTCACAGGGTGGGAAACGGGACCCCGGCAGTCCCTCATGTATTGAAACGGGAGTAAATGGGTGGGGAGGCAACTTGGTTCTCACAAACCATGCTGGACAGGAGACTGCCAGATTTTCTCTATTATCACACTTTTCCCCATCGATGCCAAAGGCAAAACTCTCAATCAGAAGTGGCTCATGCTATCGAATAATAATAATAATAATTAATAATGATAATAATAATAAATAAATAAATAAAAACAACCTACAGGCTCTCTGGTATTGCCCAAACTCAACTGTTTGGCCCTGAGACCCCCACCTGGGCTGGTCCCCCTTACCTAAACCCTCCCCGGTGTATCTGCTCCCCAGCCGTGGGGCAGGACTGGGATGACTTCACAGTGGGTGGTTGTGGTTGGGAGGTGGGGAGCTTTCCTCTCCGGGTTTCTCAACCACTGTAAGTCCAGTGCAGGTGTCTCTCCATCCCAGCTTGTGCCCAGAGATGACCCTAAAAACATGCAGGAAGTGCAGAGGTTTTGGCTTGGTGGTGCCAGCAGGGCTGCAGGAACACCCAAGCTCTATCTGAAAGAGGAGGGTCTGGCCATTTTACTTATTTCCTGCAAAAAGATGGCAATCTGTCCCTGGGAGAAGAGTCCCTTTTGTCCCATTCCCTCCGTACCCACTGCACAACTTCTCCCTCCCCCTTGATGAGCTGGACCCTGCTGCGCTCATGGAGCCAACTCTTCCACCTCCTGTTCTCCTTCCACGTCTGCATGGCAGAGATGGGCAGGAACCAAACTGGGGCCTTCAGCCCTGTAAGCTGGTGCTGGTGGCCTCAGCTCCAGCCTCAAAGGGACTCTCCAAGACACTGGGTGAGCTGAGCACGTTCCTACTGGGTCTGGATCTTCTCCAGGTGGGCAACAGAAGGACAGGGGAAGGAAGCACACTATGTTTGGCCAAGCAGGTTGATGTGGAAGCTCCTCTGGATTGATGCTGAGCAGGGTTGTGGTGGAACATCAATCTCTAGAGAGGTTGTGGTCTCCTCCTCAGAGATCTCCCAAAGCCACCTGGACGTGGGGCTGGGCACCCTGCTCGGGGTGGCCCTGCTGGGGCAGAGGGGAGACCAAAGGGACCCAGAGGTCCCTTCCAACCTCACCACGCTGTCATTCTGTGGGTCGAGCTGGCACTATCCAGCCCCAGGCCCATCTCCCCATCTCCCCCTGCCTCTGCCCTGGCAGCCCAGCCCTGTTGGGGCTCAGCAGCCCTCCTACCCTTCTCCCCTGTGCCTTCACCCCCTGTTTTCCCATTCCCTGTGTTTATCCTCCCGCACGTAGCCCTCGGGGAGCCGTCGGATTGCACGGAGGGAGAAGTTATTTTTCCTTGACATAAACAGCCAGGCCTTTCCTCGGCCCCTTTGCTTGAAACGTGGAGGTAGGACCTGGACTCATAACATCCGGCAGGAGGGGCTGGCCTTATCTGCCAGGAAACACTCAGCTCCGGATACATCCTCCCTGCTCCCGGCACCCGAAGCAGCTCCCATTGGCAGTGGAGGGCAGGAAACCACTCAGCAGCTTGTCTCATTCCCTCCTCTGGAGGAACGGGAGGGAGAGCCTGATCCTGCCCTCCCTGCTCCCAGGAGGAGCTGTGGCTCCCTGTGGGGTGTGGAGGCAGGGTAGGGGGCAAAGAGGTGGGGGGTGAAGGCAATTAGTCATGAGCAGATGGAGGTTGATGGGGGGAAAGTGGAATTTGGGGGAGTGGGAGGTGTTGGGTGGGAGTGGGTGACCTCAGCGAGGTCACCTTCCCTGCCTCCGTTTCCCTCCCCAGCCTCCTGCCCTCTGCTTTGAGGGCAATGGAAGGAAAAAAAGCACCTTGCATCAAATTTAGTAGCAGTGCCCGGAGCCCCCATGTGGGGCAGGGACCCCTTGAGCACAAAGACTTGGTCCGGTTCGGGCTCGTGGCATGAGGCAGCTCATGTCGCAAGGCCGGACAGAAAAAGGGTGGGAGGGAAGGAAGCCTTAGCTCCATTTTACAGACAGGGAAACTGAGTCACAGAGCCCCGTCACCAGGCCCTACCCCTGCCCTGTGTCACAGGGACCAGCCGCCCGTGCCACCCAGCTCACACCTCTTCCTACCTCCGGTGATGCTCTCTGAAACAGGCAAACCCCCTTCCAAAATTTTCCACCGTCAGAGGAGCCACCAGCACCTGCTCAAGGGGCACAATGGACATGGCCCCAGCCCTGCCATGACACACACTGCAGCTTCTGGCCAGTCCCGATCCGTGCTATCCGGGAAGGTGACTTCATCCCGCGACACCCAGCCACCGAGGGTCAAGGGCTGGCTGGGGACAGGGGCTGGACGCGTGCTCTGGCCACTTCTTGGCAAGGAGAAGGCCGTGCCTTGGCCCAGCCCCGAGCTGCAGCCTGGCCTGAGGTCATTTCATCCCTTCCTGCAGCTCTGATTTGATTTTTCCTGCTGCTTCCCAGCCTGGAGAAAGCGGGCCGCAAACTGCAGGACTCTGGTGTGCACGGGGAGGGAGGGGAAACGCGCCCAGGAGTGATGGAGAAAGAGCCCTGCTTGGTGTAGAGACCACCCAGTGCCTCTAAACCACCACGGCCTTCACTCCTCTGCAGGAGCATCCACTTTTTGAGCAAAAAAAAAAAAAAAAAAATATATATATATATATCCATTTCCACCTTTCTTGGCCACTTTCTGGCTGCTCTGTGTGCCTTGGGGAGCGTTGAATCCCGATAAGGTGCTATGGGGTGGGAGCAAAACCCCATAGCATGGCATTCACCAGCCTGCTGAGATAGGGGAGGCTGGCTCGGCTCCCGAACTTCACCTCCTCTGCTGGTGTGTGCCGGGAGGGGGACGGCGGCTGCTGCCAGTGCTGGGCGTGTGCCCGGATCCTGCTGGCGAGCCCCGGCTCCCAGGGAGCCGCACCTCGCCTTGGCTGCGCTTCCCAAAACCCTCAGGGGGCCCCCGGCTCCCGGCCCGGGCCTGCAGCTGCTCCTGACGTGCCGAGAGCGGGGTGACATGCTCCCAGCGCTCCTCACGTGGCTTTGGGCTGGGCAAGCGGGGACAGGATCTGCTGGCAGGAGACACCGGGCTGGGGTGCCCAGAGAAAGGCCTTTTCCCCGGGGAACCGCACTCCGGCCGCCGGCGCTGTCAGCTCTGGGTACGAGCTTTGCGTCTGGCAAGGCCGAGTTTGTGAGAAGGGAGGCAGGGAGGAGGTTCGGGGCGGGGGGGGGGGGGGTGTTTAGTCAGTCCCGTGGTTGTGTGGGGTATGGGGACAAGGAGAAGAAGCAGCTAATGCCCTAAAGAGAAGGTCCCACTGTACACCATCCCCGGCTGCCCCTGCAGCAGGCCCGGCAGAAAGGAGCCTCCGCAAGCACCCTGTGGTGGGTGCCCCCTCCAACGAGACCTCCTATGGAAGGAAGCAGCCCCTGGGCTCGCTGGTTGAAAGGCAGACTCAATTTTGGCTGCAGTTTGCTGTGAAACAGCCATGAAGGTGGTGCTGGGGGGCTGTGAGCACCCTTTGGCCCTAGGGCCCCACTTCTGCTCCTGGCATGGTCCTGCACCAGTCACTTAATGTCATGGGGGTGGAGAGGCCAAAAGGCCTCACAGGACCTCCCTCTTTCCCTCCTGTCCCGTCGGACTGATTCACAAAACACCCTGGAAGAGGGTTTTTCACCAGCAGCAAACTTGGTGCCCTCGTGCCATGTTGGTGCAAGAGCCACCGCAGTCTGTGGTGCCACCAGGACCCCTCAGGTCGTCCTTGTCATAGCAGGACTTAAAAGGGATTTGGATGCTCGAGTGATGGGTAAGGGAGGAGACAGGACTACTTCCATGAGGGCACAAACTGGGACAAAGGAGGACCTAAGCATTAGTAGGTGATCTTTAAGGTCCCTTCCTACCCAAACCAGAGGTTGGGTGACCTCTGGAGACCCCTTCCAGCCAACACTCATAGGCAGTCATCACAACAGGCATTGGGAAACTCGCTCCTCCACCATCAGTGTCACCACCAGAGGCAGAGCCTCACCTAACCTCACCGGATCACCTCTGTAGGACCCGGCGTTAAAAGGCTGTACCCAGAAAAACGGGGTCGAGCCCATGGGGATGGCGTGCTGCCCCGCAGCCACGCCGTGAGAAGTAAAGGTACACATAAGTCATACCTCAGGTTGGCTTGTTGGAAAACGACCCACTCCTTGTAAAGATAACCACAGATCTTTTTTATTAAAAAAAAAAAAAAAAAGGAAGTAGAAAAGTTTGGCTGAAAATACCAAAAATAACAACAACAACAAAAATTAAAATAATAGCACTCGCACAGGAAATGTTTCTCCTTTGAAAACTTTGTCAATAGCTACAGCAATTTAAATCATAAAACAATCATCGTATAAAAACATTTATTTAAATTAAATATTTTATGCAAACTCATATCTACACTCATTCAAAATGCATAGAGTCACACAAAAAAGATGGAATGTATTAGCTTAAAAACTTGTGAAGTTGTGTTTTTTAAGTATTATTTGCAATTATTATTAATACACGTTTGGGACTGAAACCAGAAAATCATAGCCACGCTACTAACTAATCATTACCAAGTGCCATACAGTAAACACTAAGATTAATCATGTCATATAACTGATTTAAAATAAAGCTTCATCTTTATGAAAAGAAAGAGAACTCGAGCAATACAAAATCCAAGGGGAGGAATAATGGAAGGAATAAATCAATGTACAGCTTTATTACAGGCAATAATACGCTGGAGTTAGAGGAGGCATTGGGCACTGCGGCTCGGAACATTAAGCGTTCGCCTTCAAAGGATGTTTGATAAAAACGTGTCTGCTACATCATCACCTCTTTGCCAAAGTGCTCATCCGAAGACGTTTTCCTGGCCTGGTGGGGAGCGGAGCCCCTCCTGCTCCCGTTTTGGGAGCGCTTTTGCCGGGAGGCCAAGGGGGAGCCGCACGGGTGTTGGCACCGGACAGATCCTGCCCCGCAACCTTGATCTCATACATGGAGGTTGCACCCTGGGCTGGCAGCATTCCTGCTGCCCCATCCTCTGGGATGTCCCTGGGGGTGAAGACACTGCTTGGGACAAAGTGACGCATTTGGGGACAGGGGGACAGGGCAGGTTTAACCCCACTGGTGCATCTGGGCTGGTTGGGGTGGCCACAGCATCACCAACACCGAGCACAGGGACGTGGGGCAGCGCTGCTCACCTGGGCTCAAAGCCCAGGGCAGGTATGCGGGGCACAGCACACACGTGGATCCTGTGTCCATTTACCAAAATCTTCCTTTTTTTCCCACCCATCCCTGCCTGCTCTCCCCTTCCGAGGGGTTTCGTCCATGCTGTTCATGGGATGCCACCACCCTCCCGACTCCAAAGCAGAGCTGAGGGTGCCCCAAAACAGGATGCAGCCTCCTGGTGCTCCCAGGAGCATCTCTGCTTCAGAAGAGGGGCTTTGGCAGCAGGAACTCCACCTGGCCATTTTGGAGCAGGGCACCCAACGCTTTGCACCCGGTGGCAAGCTGACGACCGAAATCCTTTACCTAAGCCCCTGAGGAGACTCCACGGCCCTCGTGGTTCGGACTCGGACGCCCTGAGGGGAGGCGAGCGATGTCCCCCGGGGACCAACGCCTCGTAATACTGTCGGGTCCTTCCTCGGCCGGTCCAGGCGGCCGCAGGTCTAGGAGACGCTGTAGTTGTTGTAGTAGGTGGCCGTGGCGTCGGCGAGGACGGAGATGAGGCTGGTCTCCGCCGCGTGGGAGCCACCAGCCGCCGAGGCCGCCGGGATGTGTCCGTTGGCCAAAGCCCCGGCGTGGTGCTCGCCGTGGCCAGGGGTGTTGAGATACTGGTCGAATTCGTTGCGGTCCATCTCCCCCAGGAGCTCGGCTTGGCTCAGCTGGTCCAAGGTGTCAAAGCCGTGGTGGTCGGGCGGCGGGGAGAGCTGGCCCAGGTGGGCGTGGAGGCCGGGGGGCTGCAGCGGGGGGAAGGCGGCCGTGTAGTAGCTGGTAGGAGGAAGAGGAGGGCAGCCGGAGGCCGAGGGCATCATGCAGGTGGCCGGCTGCGGCATGGGGCTGAGCGGATGGTGGTTGCACGGGAGGGAACTGCCCGCGTACTCCGGGGAGAAGGGGGCTCCGCCGGCGAGGTGGGAGCGGTGATGCTCGTCGGGGCAGGGCGAGGAGAAGAAGCTCTGCTCGGGGTCTATGGCGTCCAACGGAGACATCTCGGGAGGGGTGGGCAGCCCGTAGGGGTACGTGTCCACGCTGGTGCCGCCGCTGCTGCCCGGTGGATCCCGGTAGCCGCGGACGGGCGGCAGCCCCGGGCGAGGGGGGTACTCACCCGGCCCCTCTTTCTCACCCCCGGCCCGGCCGCAGGTCCGCTTCTCGGGCACGGAGTTTTGGTCCCGCGTCAGGCTGCCCAGCAAAAACCCGGGATCCACCCGCTTGCAGATCCTCTTGACCTGCTTCTTCCGTCGGGGCCGGTACTTGTAGTTGGGGTAATCTTGCATGTGCTTGACCCGCAGCCGCTCGGCCTCCTCCACGTAGGGTCGCTTCTGCGAGAGGCTCAGCGCCTTCCAGGACTTGCCTGTAAATAGGAGAACAAAAATCCACTTAGTGCTCGCGGCCACCGTCCTCCGGGCACCCGGCCCAATGGCGGGTCGGGGCTCCCATTTCCCGAGAACACGGGGGACTCATCCTGCAAACTCCACAGGAGGAGGAGACGGCAACGGGAGGGCGTTGAAGCCAGGTTGAAGCCGCTTTTCTCCCCCCATCCCGAGTCCCCAGACAGGGTCAGGCTGTGCTGAGGGTGCGCCGAGCCCCACTGCAAATAAACCAGGGCAAATAAACTCCCCTGGCACCAGGGCCGGATCCTGCAATGCCTCCCTGGGACGCGGAGCCCGGAGAAAAGGCAGCAAGGAAGTGCTGCTGAGCGGAGCCGTGGCCATGCACGGCTGGGCAGGGGGTCAGGACGTGGTGTCCCTGGATGTGTCCCTGTCCCGGTGGCCCCGGGCACCGCGACCTCGCCGCTCCCTGCTCGCGGCGCTGCCACTCCAGAGCCGAGCAGAGCTGTCCCCAGCGCAGGGAGCAGGGGGTCACGGACATCCCGCGGTGGGGACATCCCTTCCTCGGGGCTAGGGGGAGAAATTTGGATCCGCATCAGAGTGCTCGGTGCCTTCCCATCGCCAAAGTGAGAGCAGAACTGACAGCGGCAAGAGGAGATGCTGCCTGGAAAGGCAGCGAGGAGAAAACCCCAAACCACCAAAGAAAACACCGCAGAACTGCCCAGGGAAACACAAAGTTTGGGCAGAGCGTGTTGCAATTCGGGCAGCTCTTTCTCAGGGCTGTCTGGGGCTGGGTTATTTCTGTTCTTCGCCCTCGGTCTCGCACAAGAGATTTGGAAGAGGGGGAAACAGTGGATGGGGAGTGGGGAAAAGAAATATATATATATTCAAAACGGGCTGCGATCCCTGAAAAGACCCAGCAGAAAATACTTCCCTGGTGATGTCAGGGTGGCCAGCGAGTTTGGGGGATGAAGCGGGACAGCAAAGACAGGCCTGGAAAATTTGGGGTCCCTCCGTGCGCTGCACCCAGGGCTCCCACGCGCTGCCAGCCCGGGGGTGTCGTGCCCCCAGGGGTGGCAGGGAGCACGCCTGGGAGGCTTTGCACCCTAGGGTGCTGCACCCTGGCGAGCTTTGCACCCCATGGGGGGTTCAGGTGGGTGCTCACCCTTTGGGCACAGGACCCCGGGCAGGCTCCGTACCCCATAAACCACAGGGTGCCAGCCTGGCACCCCCCGGTGGGTGCCCACCCGAGCCGCCCCCCTCGCCCCCCGCACCCCGGGGCTCCTCACCGAGCATCTTGCTGAGCTCCGCGTTGTGCAGGTCGGGGTTTTGCACCGCCAGCCTCTTCCTCTCGTCCTTCGCCCACACCATGAAAGCGTTCATGGGGCGGCGGATGCGGCTCTCGGCGCTCTTCTCCCCCGGGGGGCAGCGGCTCGGGGGCGGCCCCGCTTGCAGCCCCTCCGCAGCCTCCCCCTCCAGCCTCTCGGGCCAGGGGTAGGTGCTCAGCAGCGCAGCCATGGCCCGGCCCCCCCCCGGCCTCCCCCGGCCTCCCCCAGCCTCCTTCCTCCTCCTCCTCCTCCTCCTCCTCCTCCTCCTCCTCCTCCACCCGATGCTCTCTCCGCGCTGCCCTCGGGGTCCCCGCGCAGTCCCAGCCTCCCGCCCGGCTTCCCCCCCGGTATTTATGAGCTCCTTGGAAAAAAAAAAAATAAATAAAAAAATAAAACCCTCCTCCAATGACACCGAAGGGACTGGCTGCTGCTGCTCCTCCTTGTTTGCAAACTCCCGGCCGGGAGAAGAAAACTTCTCCCCACCCTCTGCCCTCCGCTCCCCCCCGGGGGGAGAGAGGAGGGAGGCAGCACCCCAAAAGCCCCCCCTCCCGCTTCCCCCTCCCCTTTTTGGTAACAGCTTTATTAATATTTATTTCTTTGTACGGGGACGGGTTGGAGCTGGCTTGCTGGAGGAGCGAGCGCAGCCGGAGGGGAGCGGGGAAGGGCTCCTGGAAGTGGTCCTGTCCCCAAAATTCAAGGCTGGTGAATTCAAATTCATTCGTCCCCCCCCAAAAAAAAATATAAAAAAAATAAAATAAAATCTCAAGGCTGGTTGGAGTGCAGGGTGAGGGGTTGCAGGCACCGAGATTTCTTTTTTATTTTTTTTTGGGGGGGTGGGGAGGGAAGGGGAGGCTGGAAAAGGAAAAAGGAAAATGGCCCCAAAAGGAGGGTTCCCGCAGGGGTGCAAAAGTCGGGTTGAGCCCCTCCAAGCCCCCTCCCCAGGTCTGGGCAAGCTGCAGGGTGCCCGTTTGCAAGGGGAAATTGGGGTGTGGGTTCTGCAGGGACGTCCCATTTTTTCCACCATGCCCCCCTGCTCCAACCAGAACCCCGTGTTTTGGCACCCCGTGCGGGTTCTCACCCGGTCACCCCAAATCCCAGGTCAGAAAGGGAGGAAATGGGGACCCGGCGGGCGTGCGGTGGGTGCTTGGCCAGCCTGGGGGGCTCCTGAGCCGGGGATAGATTTGGGCACGGCCCTGAGGGGTTGCAGCATCCCCCGTCGGTCCCCACGGCTCATCCCTGGGACATGAGGAGGTGTAGGGCCACCACGATGCTTTGGGGCCTTTTTAATTCCTGCTGCGTTTTACAGAGCAAAGCCACCCCAGCCTGGCCAGGCTGGAAGCATCGCCATCACGATGATATTCATCGTATTTCCCAAGAACAAACCCTAAAGCCTGGTTTGGTGCAGGAAAATCGTCCCCCCCAGCTAGGACGAAGCACGTGCAGGGAGGGCAACGGGACCGAACATCCCCACCCGAGCCCCTTGCCCAGCTCAGCCCTGCGCCGCGCCCCGAGGAATATATTTAGCCGCTCGATTCCTTTATGATTCTGACCCCCTGACATGGGCTCTGCTTCCACTGATTGTGGATTTCCTCCCGGCACTGCCAGCAAAAGCCGGGGGGCCAGGCTGCGAACGCGGCTCCTGGGGCTGCCCCCGTGCTCCTTGGGGGGAAAAAAAACCCAGCGGGGATCCGAGGCCGGGGTGTTTGTGCAGGTCGGCAGCGCTCGCCCACGTGCCTGGGTGTTCCTATTGACTCTCGTCGGGTCGCGAGCGCCAGCTCTGCGGGGTCGGGATCCGCCTGGGTTTCCTGCTTGGAGCGGGATCGCGGTGCGGGCGCGGAGGTGGGAGCTGCAAATCTCACCACGGAGCTGCGGCCGCCCCGTCCGAGCTTTTCCCCACCGGCCCGTACGAAAACCTCGCGGAAACAACACCATTTTCCAAAGGAACTGATTAAATCTATTAAGCTATTTACAAGTGGACTCGATCAGAGCCGCGTTATCTGGGAATACAACAGGAAGGCAACTTCTCTTAAATCTGAAAGGCGCAGGAGATTTCCTGACCTGGGGACAGATTTATAAACCCTTTACACACACAGACGGAGGCCGGCACACAGCGTCTTGCCTTTCATCTGCGCTCCGGAGCCGTGCTCTGGGGCCACGCAGGATTTGGGGCCAGGCGGTGCCGGCTCCACGGTGCACAGCGGGTTCGGAGAGCCAGGACGAGGCAGGACAGCGGGTGCCAAGCCCTCCATCCTGCTCCCAACAGCTCTCCCGGGAGCATTTTGCAGAGGGGAGTTGCTGCAGAGGTCGAGGGCCCTCTTCCCTTTTATTTTTCCCATTGGGTTTTCTGCAGCTCCCGGTGCCCAGGACAGCCACAGAGCCGGGGCACTGCTCCTCTCTCCAGCCTTGGATGGAGGCAGAGCCCAGCCAAACTCTCCATCTTCCTGGAAAACCAAAGGGAGAAAAGCCTTAATATCCTTTTTTTTTATTATTATTATTTTTTTGAGGCTTCATCCTTTTTTTTTGAGGCTTCCTCCTTTTTTTTTGAGGCTTCCCTTTAGCAGGAGTCAAAGTGCGTGAAACCGAGTTGCAAGTGTTTATTTTGAATATATTACACCACTCAGCGTTATTTTTAAACTCTCGGGATGCGCGGGGCCCGGGGATAGTTATTCTTATAAAAATACCACCTCTGCGCTCGAGGCCAGGAGATTTTTCGGAGCAGCGCTACGAAATATCCCTCGAGGGAGAAAAGGAACAGACTCCTCTCGAGCCCGTTTCCACGGCCGTGCCTCCATCCCGCGCCGCGCGTCCAAGGGGCGTTTGGCAGGATGGGAGGAAAGGAAAGGGCTGGGGGAGGACACGGTGCCGGGGGAGACCCGTGGCCACCTCCTGCCTCCGCCGTAGAGGCCCGGAGGCTCTGGGAGCGAGCAGCTCACCTGGATTTCCTGGTCCTGGCTGCTCCCCTCGCATCGTGGGGGCAGCATCGCCTGGTTTCCCCCAGGTATTGCAGGGACAAAGTCACGCCGTGTTCCGGAAACCCCACTGTGGGCTCACGGGGCAAAGTTCTGCAAAATCCTTCCCATTTGCATCTTCTCCCCTGCTGGAAGGAGACAGGACCTTCCTAGAGGCCCCCACGCCACATTTTGGGTGCAAACAATAATAAATATATATATTTTTCCCCCTTTCTTCTTCAGCACCTGGCATTCTGATTGCATTAGTAAGATGGGTTTCATTCTGCACCCTACTTAAACTGCTGGTTAAACCTGTCCTGTAGGAAGCTCGGCGTTACATAAAGGCAGCCGGGGCCATGTGAAAATGCCACCTTTCTAATTGCGACCGTATCAGGGTAATTAGCAGCAGGCTGGAAAGCTCACCTTTACTTTTTCTGCTTACCTTCCCGGTTCTGGCACAGCGCTTACCTGTATCTGGGGCACGGGAAGGAGCAGAGCTCTCGCAGGGCTTTGAGAGCAGGGAAATTACGGCTGAAAGCCACGAGCTAAAATAGAGCGAGCAGACAAAGGGTGGAAGAAAGCTTTGTTCTCCCCATTTCACGGATGGGGAACGGTGGCTGCAACTCCCGTGGGGTCACACGGAAAACCCGCGCCCGAGCGTGGCTTTTGCAAACCCGTCCCCGCTCTTTAAAATTCTCCCCTTTTCCCCAAGTGACCCCCTCGCCTTGGAGAGATGAAAACGTGGGACAAAGCACAAATCCTAAATTAGCTCCAGATTTACGTGGTCCTTAATTATTGATGGGACTCTCCTCTCCCAAGGGCAGCATCCGGGGTTCCTGCAGGGCTCCCGGCTGCTTTGCCCCAGGGACGGCTCCGGGCATCAGCTCTTTGCTGGGAGGCGAAGCCGGAGCTTTCCCCTCGTCCACCCCACAGTGAAAACCGCAGAGAAAAACGCTCACGGTTTCGGCATGCTCACAGGCACAGTGCTGAGTATTTCCGCTCCTGCTATTTTTAAAATTCAGCTTGAGCAGTTAGAAAAGAAATGCGTTTTAGTTGGTGAAAAGGGACCGGCAGAATTTCCTTCTCACGCCGTAAAAATTTATAAAAATGGATTAATTAATTAATGGAAAAAAAAAATCTTCGAGTGACTCAGAAGCAGAATTTAAGTTCTGACTTGCTGAGAAATTGAGTTTCAGTTTGGCATTGGAACAACTTTCCCACTGCAGCAACCACAAAGGTGTTTTTTTTTTTTTCCCTTTTCAAACCATATTTACCAGTTCCCCATCACTAAAACTTTGTGTATAGAGGGAATTTTGATTATCCCTGCACGGGACAGGTATGGAGATGCTTCCCTTGCTTATTTTCCAAGTACTTTGTGAGCTCTGACCCCTTCTCGGGGTTCCTCGGCCGATAGCACGGCAAGGATTGGATTTACAGCAAACCACAAGCTACCAGGGGCAGGGAAGAAAAGAAGCCAGGGACTGCTCCAGATGCTTGCAATCCTCTCGCCGTTCAAGGACCCACCGCTGCAAGATCTTTTTTAGGACGGGCGCGATGCTATGCAGCCTCTCCAATAGACTTTGTGTGGTTTTCCTCTCTTCTTGCAGCTTCCTTCCTCCTCTCAGTGCTGGCAGGTTTGGAGGTTTCGTGACGTAAATTGTGCCTTTTGAAGGTGGATGCTTTAAGAACTTCAGCCTTGTGTGTTTAAACAGGAGAAAATTGGTTAATTACAAGCGGTGCATTCTGCTAATTTGCTTTGCCAAGAGCTGATTATTTGAAAGAAGTCAGCACCAGAGCTTTTGCTTAAAGGAAAACTCCATGAATTCAACAAGATGCTGAGCTGGAGGGATCCCCAAGTGCATTTCTTATATTATTATAATCAATATTTGTGACATTTATGTATCACAAAGAGGCTGCATCTCAGATAGGACCTACCAGCTGAAATTCCTATAGACGTAAGGAGGTTCTGAGCTCTTCATTGTTGCCTTGAAACTTGTACTTAACAGCAGCTCACACCTGTGCCTTGAAATAACCAGTGCAAAGCACAAGAGGTGGCAAGTTTTGAAGGGAATTCAGAGAACGGTGCTCAGTACCTGTTGCACACATCGGGGTTGCCACCCTGTGCGATTTCCCGTCCCTGGCTCTACAGGAGGTGCTACAGAGTCAGACAACAGCAAGATCAAACCAGGCGTTTTTGGAAGCCCAAAAAGCTCGTGCAGACTTTGGTCCGATGCTGGTAACGGGGTATTTTGACGTGGCCTCTGCTTTCCAGGACACACTTCTGTGCTTGCAGGTAATTACACACACAAAGGTTAGCATCTCTATTGCTGCTCACAAAACTGCGCCTGCAAATCATTTAGCTTGGTATGGCTTTGCACCAACAATTAATTTCAAGGCTCAAAGCGAAGAATTACACCATACCTGCAAAGAGTGGAAGTAACTCCCAAAAAACCATCACTTTCTTCTATGTCACTGGCAAGTTGGGATTACCCATATTGAAAACAATTCAGTAGCTATGCTGTGTGTGCGCATCACCCCTAATTTGGAAGCGAAAGCAGACCGGCGACTTTCATTTTGCTCAGTTTCTGGGTAATTTCACTTGGAGGTACATTAAATCTGTGCTGCAATATGTGGGTACGATGGACAAATATGTAACAAAAGACACCGCTATTCAAAAGTATTATTTTCACAGAACTAAACCAAATAATTTCTTTGTGCTTACATTCTGCTCATTTCACCATCTGAGTAATGCTGGAATTCTTCTGCTTTCTAAAAAGGCCTTCTTGCCAAACCCGAGTTTGGTTAAAACTGGACTCACAAGCCACTACAAACAAAAAATAATAATTTATTACTTCGAAATATGTTCTTGTGTCTGTCATCCACTTCACAAGCCAGTATCTGGTAAGAAGAGCTTCTTGTTGCATAATACAGAGTTGGCTGATCACTAACATACAAAGAAGTGCAGCTGAATCATTTTTTTTTTCAAATTCTAGTACATCAAAAAATAATCATTTCCTACAACCCAATTTCTGCACGTCCTATTTCTCTTTGAGCTTGAGGCACATTAAAATAAAATCCCACGTTTCCCAGGAAAAAGCGAAATTCCCACTTATTGTACAAATAGAGAATCTTCTATTCGTAGCTCGTATTTCAATCTGAGCCAGATTTAAATCTTAAATCTACTGTGCTTACCAGTAGGAACACCACACATTTAAAGATTTATTCCTTTTTTTTTTGTTGTTCTTGCTGTAACTAACACTGGAATTTGGCCAAACACTTTCTATAAGATCCAGCACACAGAAACTCGTGTAAGATTAATACAGCGAACAAGCGAACAAACCCAGCACTATTTGGCAAAGGAAAGCCTATTCCTTTACTAGCACCTTTTCCAGTTAAAATCCCCAGGAGATTGTAAAGTTCAGCCGCGTAACAGTTAAAAAAAAAAACAAAACATTATGGGAAACATTCAGGGCTTCTACTGACAAATAAAAATTTAGGAAGCTGTAAGCAAGAAACTAGGAGCGCTGCTTTAAAACTTAGGACTCTTCATAATGTTACGTGAAAATTATTTTGCTGCCTTCTCCCATTGAGAAGTTTTTGTTTTTTTTTTTTCATGTTGAGCATGGAGTTTGCTCACAACCAGAGCAAGCGCATGGTATTTAAGTGATCTGTCGCTTAAGGAAGGCAGGGAACAAGCCCAGCCCCAGCAGCATCACAATGGCAAATATTTGCAAAGAGCTGGAAAGCAAATGCTCTAAGGGTTAAAGACTACTAGTGAAAACGACGCCAGTGGGAAGCACAGAGAAAGGCATCTTGTTCTCCCTTACCATATTGTAAAAGTACAGCAATTTTGCTGCAACGAACGGGTGCGTCCTCAGGGCAAGAAAGCCCTTAAGACAGATCTTAAGATATCCTGGCATTGCAAACCAAGGCACCTTAAGAAGTGAGAAGTCCAGCTGAGCTGCAACTGAGACATCTGAAGCCGTGTGGGCTGTGTATTGTAGGCTACACTTCTCCTGCTGGACAATAAAGGCAGCTTAAGGAATCTTTTCGTATCACATCTGCATCTTGACAACGTTTTTCGAGCCATGTTCAGCGACTCAGCTGGGCTCAACCACAAACATACCCATTTATCCAGCAGAGCAGACCAATGGGATGGTTTAGATTTACTCTGATGAAACGCAGGCAGGCCCTAAGACAAATGAAGAGCTAATGACTTTGAATCCTGGTTGGCTACCCTGGATGATGCCATGATAACTGGCTGGCTTTCAGGGCTGTGCTGTCAATTTGTTGTGGCCAAGGCAATATCAGGACAAGATACGACGAGAACAGTGAATGCTTCTTCCCATTTCACCACTTCGCTTCCAAGCTCACCCATCTCCTCCGACAGCTTTTTGCTGAGTGAGCTTAAGGTGCCAAAATCCAGCCTGAATGTTTAACCTCTCCTCCACAATGGCTTGCGGCAGTGCTGAGTCCCAGCGTTACTTATTTCCAGGTTTGCAGTGAGAAACAGCCTCTGATTTCTTTACAAATTGCAAGGTTTCTATGTGTAAGTGGCAATACTGATGCAGAGGAGTAGCTATGCTTTTAAAATCTATTTGGTCTCCCAATTTCACAGAAAACTCTGCTTATCCAAGACAGCTTTTGAATGCTAGGTGCATCACCAAAGGTACCACGAATGCTGCCTGGGAACCAAAGATTTACATTACAGCTAAGAAGGGCAAGCTCCTATACCTCTGTTGCAAAGTTACAGTTACTTGACCATAGTTAACTACTGGCCAGGGAACACAGGGAGTTACTTTATTTCATTCTTTAGTTGTGACAAGCGGGGGTAATCTTTTAATTAAAGACTAAGCATTTTGGGAAAAAACAATGTTCATTTTTATATGTAAATGGAGATCAATGAAAAAATTACACGCGACTTCGCAAAAATCAATGAAAAGAAACACATACAGCTTTGCAGACCCCCTCCTGTTTCCAGAAGCAGAGCTATCACAAGTGAAAACAATGGTGGCTTTAATAATAAAGGCAGCAATAGGATGACTTTTTTTTTTCTGTTTTCATCTCCCTGGATTGAGAGAAAACAGTCAGTGTGAACCAGCACAAAGCAATTTACTGGTTTTCACAGTCCTAACCACAGTGGTTAAAACCAGCCCTGATTTTGCTTGCTGTTATCTGTTGTGAATGGAGTCACACCAGGGTGAACGTGGGCTGAAGGTGTAGGCTCTGTTGTGTTAAAACACAGCTCTTGCACAGCCCCTAAGGTGAACCTCGGTTCTGCCACAACGGAAGGGCAAAGCATAGCTGTTGTTTTCTTTTTAATCAAGTCTTGCTTTGTAGACGTGCAAGCCCTGGCCCTGTAGCTGGATACCTTTTCAGCATGGCACTGAAGCTCCTGTTGGCCTGTCACCATGTTCTCAGCCCCCTTGTAAGAGCTATATTTAAATACAATCTGTGGTTTCAGTTGGATGAGGAGCTCAAGTGTACTCAAGGCTGAATTACCATCTGATGTTTGGCTGGTGTTTATGTAGGCTTCTCATCCAACGTGATAAAGTTCAAACCACCTCAAAGTCCCACCTTGACTCTTAAATGGCTAAATCTACTTGCAGTGCTTCTTTTTCTTTCTCTGCGTTCCTTCAGTACAGTCACCTGTCTCCTCTTTTTGCTTTTTGTGCTTCTTCTTCTGGCGTTTCTTTTGCTTTGTCTCTGAGTCCTCTGTGCAGAGATCTTCCCCATCAGATATTCCCATATAAACTTCTCCATTGCCCATATTTTCATCATTACTAATGCTTTCCTCTTCGTGCTGCTCTTTATGCTTCCTTTTCTTTTTCCCTGAGTGACATTCATTTAAAGAAGCATCCAGTTCATTTCCATTCAAGCTACTTATCTTAGACTTTTTTACTTTTGCTTTCTCACAATGTTCTGTACTCTCTGCCTCATCACTCTTTTGCTTCTTCTTTTTCTTCTTGGCTTTGGTTTTCAATTCTTCTGAAAGCTCCAAGGCTTCTTCTGTGGCTGGGCAGCAATTGTCTGACTTTGTTTCTGCTTCTTTCTGGGATCCCTTCAATTTTGCCATGCGCTTGGCGAAATATTCCTGTACAGTGAGACCACTCTTCACCGTATTGGGACCGTCTGCAGGCTCAGATAGCCAGGGGTCTCTCTGCTTCTCCTCCTGAGACTCAGGATCGGTGGTATCCTCCTGCAGCGGAACAAGGAGGAACAGGAATTGGGAGTCAGAAATAATGGCTTTAAACAAAATTATTTTTCTGCATATTAATACTAAAGGTATTTTAAAACCATATACTGCTTTAAAAATTAATCGTAAAAGTAAAGACTTCAGCAGAAGTGAGGATGTCCTTAACGCAAAAGATCACATAGGTTTAGGGAGAGGAGGTGGTGGCACAGAAAGCAAAAAGAGAATCAAGTACAGTAACTTAGAGCAGGGACGGGGTATGATTCTCTGTTGGTTTGAATTTCTGTTTACCTACTCCTGTGCAACTCATGCAGATTATGTGTAATACTATCATACTCGGCGTGTTACACTCACTTTGCAAAGGCACATGTCTCTACAAGATATAAACCAACATGAAAAATAGCACGGTATGATCTATTAGCCTGTGGCAGAAAGGAAATCCCATGCCTGGAATACCTCTACAGCGAAGTGCAACAACTTGGGCTACACGGAACAATCCAGCATTGATGCATCCCTTCCATCTTATCTGATCTTTAGAAATGTTTGTTTCATAGCTGCTTTACTGTCATTGTGTCCTAGATGTTGTTATTTAAACATGTTCCATTTGATCATATGTTATCAGATGGCAAAAACAACATCACAGGTTAGATCTTACAAGGCTTCTGCATACACAAAACAAATAGCTGCTGAACTCTAGCTGCAGGTGAGTATCTATAAAAAGAGCCAAGTGGCTAGAAAGTAAATGTAAAACAAAAGGCAAACTACACTCGTTGAGCTGGATGTTATGTATGGCATGAAGAGAATCGACCCTGAAAAAGCAACAAATGCAACAAGATGAAAAAAAAATTTGCTAAATTATCTGTGACTTGCAAAATAAACATGCCCAAAGAGCAGCTGAAATTTGGACGTGTTTACATGGATATTGAAGCACTCAAAAATAACCCTTTGTGGCACATCCTTTGGCTTGGCAGAAGTCACAAATGACTTCTGGAAACGTCCCAAATTTTATTTTTTTTTAAAGGCTGGTGTGAACTGCAGGTACCTAAGCACACCCCCTCAGATGGCAAAAGCTGAGCAGGTAGGAATCGTGTAGAGTCCTTACCAACATCTGGCCCACGAGATCCTTCTGAAACAGGAGGTTATCCGCAGCCACTATGGGCAAACGAGGCGAGTACGCCAGCTACGAGGCTGTTTTTCCATTCATAAACGTACACAGATAAGAACACCCACTCTGCCTGTGAATCTTGTACGTGGACTGAAGTGACTATAAAATGCAGCCAAATCGGAGCAGTAATATTTTACACCCACATCCAATGGCACCAAGTGATAACAGGGTGAAGGCCAGCAGCAAAGCGGGAGATATAAACCCACTTATCTCAAAACTTCATAGTTAGTGCACGACGGTGGAGATAAGTGATCCGGCTCTCTTTAGGGCATCATTAAAGTTGATGGCTGAAATGGGTTTTATTAGGGTTTGTAGGTAAGGTTTCGCAGGTCTGACTCTTTATACACCAGTAACCTTTAGTCACACGAGCAGGAATGCAAAGATTTGTGTCGTTAGCGATGCATCACGAGTGGCGATTTCCTCATCCATCGGCTTTCAAGAGAGCCAGCCCAGTGGAACGAAAGCAACGCTACACTTGAGATGCCAGTGATGTTTGTGGGGGCACTTAGCAAAATTAGGTACTTTTCTTGCAGGAATACCTTTGTGGCCTACCTCGAGTAAGTTTAGGAAGTAACAGAAATTATATGATTTCTATCAAAGTCTGCAAAGAGCTGTTTAACATGGGGAAAAAGGCACACGTACCTACACATAGCTACAGATATGAGTGTACACATGAAAGGGGAGCTGCAGTAGAAGTTTGACGAGACTCAACCCTCAGAATAAATGGACTGAGCTGTTTGCAGTCGCTTTCTTATTAAAAAGCTACGCGTCCCAACTGGAGCAAGCGGCACTGGTGCCGATCAAAAAATAGATGCCCTGCTAAAGCAACGTTAAACAGGTCACTTTCTCTTCCTTCTGCCAGCAGGAGGATTTTGACACCTTGTATTGCAAAATGACAAACAGTCTCCCAGGTTTTCTGCTGCAGATGCCAGCCAGAACGGTTTCCCTCCCCACCCCTATATGTAAAACACACTCGTGACCAGAACACCAATTATCCTCTGGCCAACCAGGAAAGGATTTTCTCATTCCCTTGGTGACTTTGAGTCCTGACAACTTAATTACTGTAATTGAAGGCAAATATTACTTGAACTCTACACATTTCTTTTTCATAAAATACATTAGGCATTAAAAAAAAAATGTTCCTTTGGTTAAGCTGAGGAGTTCAGAAGGTATGCACGATCCCAGAAAATAAGAACCTTGCTCAGAAACTCCTTTATTGATAAGAATTTTAATAACCACGGGCCACTGAACACAGAACTAACAGGGCATGGAGACAAGCAAGGAGGTGCCAACTCTAGAAAACCTCTTGGTTTAGGAGAAGCTTATGTAAAGCCATAAATCACCTGCAAGGGCTGTTACATGCCAGCAGTGTTCCCCCTCCCGTGATGTACCTGTCCAAGTAGCCATGGGAACACCGCTGAACTCTAAACATGTTTTTTTTCCTCTAACCTCTTGACGGGAGAGTTGCAGTTTATGCAGTTCCAAAAATAAGACACGCGTATGTAAGTGAGCACCGTGTTTCCGCAACCTCCAAAATGCAATGAATTATACAGGACGAAAGACGAAGAACCATTCCTGCTCCGTTCCTGATGACCAGGTAAAAGGAAAAGAACAATCCTGCTACAACTGGTGGGAGGCCAGAAGATTGGGCTTTGGAGATGTCTTCACCCTCATCATGAGTTCCACAACTGCAAATGAATTCAGGCTAAGAAGATCAAGTTAAAAGAAGACTTGGGAATGCAAGTCTGTAGAGAGTTGGTAGGACGGTCCCAAGCAGGAGAAAAGCACTGCTTCAAGCTGAGTTAAGTGTGGAGTGATTAAGAGGAAACAATAGGAAAATTCAAGGAGAGGCTGGGAAGTGCACAGGAAAAGATGAGGGTCAATTATAGCCAGAAGTCCCCAGTAAACATCATCTGTTTATGCAATCGGCTGAATGTATGGAAAAATAAAGCACTAAGTACTCACAGGTTGTTTTTTTTTTTGTTGTTGTTCCTGCACGCTTTCTTCACTTTTACACACAATGCTGATTTAATCATTAAGTCAGCACACTAAACTTATAGAGTGAAATCCTGGTTCCCTTAATTCCTGCAGGATCAGGATTGCATCTCTACGGCACTGTACTCTCAGAGCATCTTTCCCACACAGTTACTTCGTGAAGGAAAAAAATATGGGATTATGGCCTATTATATACAGAAAAAGATTCACATTCAAACATGAAAAAGGTTTGGCAACAGTAGAAGCCCAAAGTAGAACGGTATCTAGACACCTCACAAAATAAATGAGTTCGAAATCCAAATTGGAGATTTAAGACCTTAGGCTGAAGAATTAAACTCCAAAAATCAACGAATGCTTCCGCACGTTACTCTAGGAGGAAAAGCAAGATGCAACAAATCAGCAGAAATAAAGGGTGCTATACATAAGCAACAGAAGTAGGCGGCAATGTGGATTAATTCAATAAAATTTCCTCCTCTTCACTGCAGGTGTTTCTTTCCTAGCATTTAAAGCTTAAAATAGAGGAATCAAAAAAAAAAAAAAAACACACTACTATACAGTCTAATATCTGCCACGTATGAACTACAGTTACTTAAGCCGAGTAATTTCACATGCCTTTGCTTCCTCGTTTGCAAATGAGGGTGTACCACTTCACAAATCATTTTGTTAGCACAAATTGACAAAATGACACAGAAGGAGAAGTACTGAAGAATGGAGCGTAGAGGCAGAAAAAAACTAAACTGCAATTTTAGTAGATTCTCACTTAAATTACAGAAAATAGGCTAGATGAAGTAAGTACAGGCTAAACATCTAGCCTGAGTTGCAAGGCAATCACACGACCATCCACGGCTTTAAAATGCAAGCCCACCTTTGCGGAGTTAGAGTGAATGGCAGCGATGAGTTACTTTCTCGTTAAGAAACCGTAACAACATGATTAATATAATCCAGCCCTATTCCTGCTGCTCCACACCCTCACTGCAGAGCAGCACCGGTAGGAGCCATGTGCAGGATACGAAACTTGACAGGAAGAACTGGGGGCATCCCCGTATCTTTCCAACGCAGGTCTAGAGAGCAGCACAGCAGATTATTACCGAGGAATCACTCTGGAGCTTTGCAGATGTTAAGGATGACAGAGGCTCGCTGTAAGGAGTTGACAACGTAACGTCAGGCATAAGCATAAACATTTGGATTGGGATCAAACGGGCAAGAGAGTGAACAAAGACTTGTAGCATGATGAGTTTAAGCAGGATTAAACTAAATACATGCATAAAGAAGGCCACGTACCATCAGTTCTGAAGTCAATTCTGGCATAAGAATGGGCTCTACCATTTTCAGTTCACCTAATTGAGCTCGGTACACTGCAGACAGCATCTTACGAAGAGATGACGACAACATATCTCTAACATAGAAAGGGCTGCTGCAAAGAGAAAAGGGAGAAATTTCCCTGTCCTTTGATGAAGAGGATGAGAGGCAGCAGGTGTAAACTACTGACATAAAACTTTGCCAGAAGAACAAATCTATCAGTGTCCACATGAAGCCTCAACCACTGGGAGTCTCAACCACTGCAACAAACCTCTGACAACTATCAGGAAAGCATTAGGTGGAGTTAATCCTTGCTTGGAAAAGAAAATGGGGTATCTGTACTCAAGAAGCATCTTACAGCCTCCTAATGCTTAAAAAAAAAAAAAAAAAAAGCAATTGATGCAATTTGACTTCCTGGTAATAAAAGATGATTTTAGTGAAAGAGATGGAAAAAAAAAACAAACATGAAATTCAGAAAGAAGAACTGCTAAAAATTCAGGTGCCCTGTCATTTCCTTCTTTTGCTGTCCGTGGTATTGCAGTCACCAGGACACCTCCCACAGCCACACTGAGTTTTAATTGCACTACTTTTTATCCTGAGTGTCGAGAGAGAGCGAGGAATGCACCTTTAGGAAACAAAATGGAAATCCCGAATGTCTAACACCTAGACAGGCTGCAGAACATGACAGCACTTTTTCAAAGAACAAATGCCAATTACTACCCAGAAAAACTTTCCCGTTCAATCCCATTTAAATAAACTTGGTGTCAGAACACGTTGAAAAACCCAACTGCAAGATCGCAGCTGATTTAACTACTTGTACTACACAAACCACCAGCTCTGCCTCTTACCCAGGAAGGACAAGGAGAGAGGCTGGGAAGTAACTAACGGAAAAGGGACAAGGAAAAAACCTATAAAAAAAATTGGTTTTCCCTGGGGAATTATGAGGAACTGTGTTTGCTACACCTGCCTCCATCTGCAGCTACAAAGGAAAGAGCGGGCGGACTGCTTCGCTACAACTAAAAAAGGCAAGGGATTTTATTGCAGTAAATCTCTGCTCCGAATGATTCGGGGTTATTCATAGAATCCTTGATTGGAAGTGACCTCTGGAGGTCCTTATCCAGCCTCCGGTGTGGAGCAGGACTACGGCCAGCACGAGACCAGGTCAGCTGGGTCTTTTCTGGCTGAGTCATGAAAACCTGCAAGGACAGAGGCTCTGCATCCTAGCGAGGACGTATTACTACCATATAACAGCAATAACTTTCTACCCTACAAATCCACAGGTGCTTGGTTTTCAAGTACATTTGCATCATATCTTCTGACTCCATTTTTTATTTTGGGTTTAAATTCAGCGGAAACGGCATTCAACTTCTCCCAGGCTGCCTTGTAATTCTCCTTTACATTTCTGCCAGAAGCTCATCCCGTATCTCAGCAAGTGGCCGATTTTAGCGTTCCCATTTATTTTTATAATTCACACATTACTGCTGCTGTGAAGTAGAAAGCCGCTATGTCGCTCACTGAACGCAATCCCTAGGCATCCAAAATACCATTTGCTTGTCATACAACAGTCCTACTGCCGTACGACGCGTTGGATCCCAGCCTGTTCCCATCAATGAACCAGGAGCCGAGCAATAAGCTCCAACACTCGGCCGGGTTTTGCCTTCAGCCTGAAGACAACAGCGTAACAGGAAGCAACAGGGTTGCAAAAAGTGCAAGGGATTAGATTTTGGCCGGAGACTTGATTACAACGATAGCCATGGGGATTCATCGCAGCTGTCATTATCAGGTCCCGGTCAGTCCTACAGCACCAGCACTCACAAAACGGGCAGTCACACCACCTGTATTTCCAATGTCAGCTTGGGAACCCTGATACCATGTTGCACAGAGCACACAAACTTCCTCCTACTGTTCTCACACTTTTCAGGAAAAAAAAAGCACGTTTTAATAAATAAACACAGTGAGTAAAATCCTTGAGCAGAAGGGAGCCCGTAACAGGCTACGAGAGAATGAGAGAGAACGCACGAGAGGTGTGGAAGACTGAAGGCACACAGGGAAAGAGTTACAAGAAAAAAAAATCACACCGCAGAGAAGAAAAATCCTTTTTATATCTTGAAAGAGAGACACTTAGATATCCTTGTGACATCTCATTTCGCTCTAGCTACACTGCTGAGGCCAGCAAAACCTCTCTTCCTTTCCATTTCCTTGCAAATTACATCTGTCTGTTAGACTGAATGTAAACAAAACTAAAGGAAGAGATTTCCCTTAGGATCTCTCTATTGGCACGGTACAAAGATACAAACAGAGTGACTTCATCTTCCCAGAAGCATCTAAATCAATTCTAACCGTTCTGTTCTCACCTTGAATAACAGAGGAAGTATGGTCCGGCAAAGCGAGCACAGGACTGGGAAGGTCACGTTTCCCAAGTTCTCTTCCCAGCTACAAAACAGAGCTGGTGGGAAACCCTGGAGAAGTTATTCTCCCCAGTTATGGCACAAGCTATCAAAAAAAACAAAAGGGCAAAACATGCCTTATCAGCTCTACGAAACTTGCAGCAGAGCTACAAGTTTCGTTAAGTGTTTACAAAGTACTTTGAGATCCTTGAGAGAGGCATCCCAGATGTGCAAGGCACTACACAAGTGCTGAAAGTGCTTTTCCACTCACCTGATGGTGTTTTGCAGCTGTGACACTTAAAAGGGAACAAACACCTCACAGTTTTTGTCTCTCCTGCAATATAACCATGTATAAGCAAATCACTAAGAGACTTTCAAATGTAGTATTTTAAAGGAGTGGGCAGCATTACAACCAAATCAGTGCTGGTCTTTTCATCCTGCAGCCACACACTAAACGCCAATGCCTTCAGATGTCCCGGACAGTCATTCCAGTAGTGTAAGCAATATCCAGGTAGCAGCAGAAATAACCAAAGCCTTCTTCATGTGGTTGTTTCACTACTGTCACGTCATTCCCAAGGCAGTCTTCATTAGACCTTTGTAATATGTGGCACAGGCAGCTGCTGTTAATCCTTTCTAACAAGGACTCAAAGACCAGACCCTTCTTGATTATCAACTTCAGGATTCCTTCCTACTCCACACAGATACAGAAGGATCTGAATAGACCAGAGGAGAAGTAACAAGGGGGCTCAGCCAGCCACACTGCGAATACAAACAAAGGTATTAGCAAGGAGTATGAAGATTTGAAATGCAGAGACAAGTCACTGAGAGATAGGACACCATAAAAACCATTGGAGATACCCAGAGAGAAAGCAGTCCTGGCAGCAGCTCTAAGAGCAAGCAAAATGAGCATCACGGTTTGGCTTCTGGCAAAGGATACTCTGCATTCTAAACTCTGAAGAGAATTCCTACCTATGTAAAACCTCAATTCTATCTCTTTTTTAACAATAAATGTAGAAAGTAACATTTGTGTATAAACAGTCTTTCTACAAGCATTCAAAACAGACACAATTTAAATGGCCAAACCTTCAATCCTTCCACCCTCCCATTAGAAAACGCTTCTCAAAAGGAACACACACTCTTAAAACTTTTCCGCTGCTTTGCTTTGAAAGGGTGATACGCTGGACAGCTGATCCACGGATCAAAATCAAGCTTGCTCCGTGCAAGGGCACAGATATTTCCTGTTTTTCAGCACAAGCAGTGGCAGAGGAGCTGCTGAGAAATCCCTCCTTGTGTCACTTTTAGTCACTTATTTGTTAAGCGTGCCTTCGTCAGGACTGGGTTCCTTTCCTTGAAGCAGGTGTGAAGTATTTGCAGCACAGGAAAATGAATCAGAACACGGCAATTTCGAGCAGCGCAGACCATAAATACCAGCAAAGAAGACAAACAGCAAGAATAAGAGAGCTCAAATCTGAAATACAACCCCACGGATGCGCATGCACCTTTTTCTTCTCTCCCATCTATAAGGGTTTGAAGAAAAGAGTTTGTGTGAGGGATGGGTTTTGTCTTTCCAATGAGTATCACTCATGCTGTGTTGCTACAGTTCATATGGATCTTGTTCTTGCTTTCAAGGATTCACATGGTACAGCTCTGCATTCCACCTCCTCTACAAACAAACTACACTCAATCTCCCCGCAGTCTTCTTTCATAAATTTTGGCATTTTTTCTTCATTGCTGCCTTTAGTTTTGGTGCTTCCTTGCGGATCGATTCCAGTTAGCACCCATCCTTCACCCCACGCACTAACCCAACTCATCCACAGTGTCCTTCCTAAAGCTGCTCCATTCTCAGACACAGACAGAAGTGTTTGACTAACCATACTGCCCGTGTCCTACCTTACCCTCCTTCTATCTGCTAGGTGTAACATCCTGCCCTTGTTCTGTCCATCATTTTACTGGAGGCTCTCCGGGGAAGCAATTAGCCCACATGTGAGCGCTATATAACATAATTAACAAATAATAACTACCGAGAAATGTAGGCCAAAAAAGCAAAGTTATCAGAGCAGCGTTTCTGCAGAGACTTGTATTGTTCTGCACTCGCCTGCAACGTTAGCTTCCAAGTTCCTGGAGGCACGCATTACACTCCAAGCAGCAGAAAAGCAAAGGTGCAGAGAGTGCTTTAAAGAAGACATACGGTGTTCCGAGTTCATTTGGATTTCCAGGCTTTGCAATTTTTACCAAATTCGTTAATATTGCCATTAGTAAGTATTTACGCAGCAGACCACCACCAATAAGTTTCAGAATCGGAAGTGAAAAGCTTGTAATTTGGATCTAAATTGACTTTGGCAACAGGAGTATCAAAGGAAGGAAAGACGGAATGACTGTACCCATGAGCAAGACGCAACACAAACTTCATGCGTGACATCATTTGGGGTGGAAAAAAAGCTCGAAGAGGCAAGGACAGAACCTTTGCTCTTGGGTGTTCATTCGCACACTCCACAGCAGATAGAAGGGAACGGCAGCAATTGAGGGGAAGCCCTCTTATTTCTCAAAGCAGCAAAATATTTCCTAGTCCTGAGGCTTCCTACTACAGGACAGGTATTTCAGCCCTTTGCACAGTTGCCAGAAAGTGGAAAGAGCCCTGGGCATCCCCTTCAAGGCTGTCTCTGTCCCCTTGGTACTGAAAAGTAAGTCTGCTATTAGGTGTCATAGCAACTGAACAGGGGTTTCTTAAATACATGAAGCAGGCTTCTCCTTTCACAGGGACTCAGGGAGCTAAGGAAGCAAAAAAGAAGGATGGACAAAGGGCAAAAGAGGAGGAAGAATCAGTTTGGAGTAGTTATTTGGAAGAAGAAAGATGGCACTTGAGATGTACGGAGGAGGAACAGCCTTCAGGAAAGAGAAGGGAAAAAGCATGTGAATAACCTCCACACATCTCACCCTTGACTATATCAGCAGTGACCACACTCTGAAATGCTCATTTTAGTTCCAGCAGTAGCTGATCTTTCCCGAAATACCTCATTAAGATGGTCCCTACTGAGCGGAGGCCAGTGAACAGGCAGATTATTTCAGCCACAAAGCAGGTGGAAAACTTGTCACGAAGCAGTTGACGCTCCTTTTTGGGTAATCCACGGGGACTGCAAGTGCCAGCATGACCTGCCCAGCCTCATAGTCTGAGCAAGACAGAGCACGTATGCTGTGACCTGTAACAAAGATGATGGCTTTTCGTGGTCAGTTTGTGAAATCTGCAGTTTTGGGCAGAACTTTGGCTCCATCAACCTACGAAACAACTCACGTTTTAACCTGTGTAAGCAAGCTGTTTAAGGAGAGAACAGCTTAGATCAGCACGTACATTATCTATGTTACCAAAGCCTACTGCAATGCCAAAGAAAATCCTCACTATCCAAGCGAAGAAGACAAGTACTGGGCTTCAAAACTGACAGACAGCCCTATGACGTTGAGATAATCTGCACCCTCATGGTCATGGTCTTAGCTTTTCTGCTGTAGGAGCTCAAAGAGCTCTGATCTTCCAAGCATTAGAGGTGCAAATATTTAGCTGGTTTTTGTTTCACATCTTTATCTGTCCAGACTGCTCTTGGGTTTACATCACCTTCCTCCTCTGGGCTTAGAAAGCTTCACTCTCCACCTTCCAAGCCCTCATCAGACTTCCCTTCCTTTGGCTTGCTTTCCGTGGCTGACCTTCGTGCTTCAGCTCTGCTTTTCCTGCCTGCCTTCAGCTTCTGCACCTTGTGAGCCATAGCCTTCATTTCATTTCACACCCTTCTTTGCTGGTTCTCTTCATCCTCGCCTTCTTTTTTCTTTTGGTGATCCTTACTTCTAGAGCTCACGCAGGTCAAAATTATAAAGACACATGTCTTTCATTATGCTAAGCATTAGCTTCATGGTGCTGCATAAAGATTTAGTGGTAATGTTAAAAATGACAAAGAGAAAATCCCTGTGTCTGTAATTCCAAATAGATTTCCTAGGATTTTCTTATTAACACTTTATGTAATGCCCTAGGGGAAGCGAAGTGCTCTGCGGTTGCCCGGTGAACCACACAAAACACAGAACCTGTGCCTCAAGGGACTTGCAGGTTAAACCTATGAGTGGGTACAAAACAATACAAATAATTATCAGGTAGGCGATCCCGCAGGGAGCGTGCGTGTTCCAAGCTGGAACGTCTCCTGGCACGGGAGCTCTGAAAAAGGAATGGGAATGGGATGCTTATCACAGCTTAATAGCAAACTGCTCCAGGAATAAGCAGCAAGATGAAGAGAAGATTCAGGAAGAAACATCAAATTAAAGGAGAAATCAATTTGTTTCCAGTGTCTCACTTGTTCCCAATATTCTGCTGTCTAGGAGTAAGAGAAGATGCAAAGGCAAACAGCAAAAGCCCCAGCTGCTGCCTCCAGTCCCTCAGCCACGTCCTAAGAAGCTGCTAAGAGGGATGTGGCATTGGTTGGGGTCTCAAATCCTTAAAGAAAGACTTGGACTAACTCACCTGGATGTCCTAAGAAAGCCCAGAAATTACTGCTTGCTTGATGTTGAGTACTGAAAGGGTGTAGAAAAAGGAGGAAAAAAGACCCCTGCGCTGAGTGGCCTAACATTGAGCAAGAGCAGAAGCTTTAAAAGATTTAATTTTCCCCAATTAGACTCTCTAACAATCCGCCCATAAAAACTGCTTTCTGCTTTGGATTTACTTCCTTGCAGTCAATCATCCTCCTGCTCTCTCCTTTCATTACATGAGCCCTCTGCTAATCCCTTCTGCTACCTGCAGAAGCTGGGTGGTCCCCCCCATCCCGAGCAGAGCTCCACCAACAAGTCAGCCAGCCTCGAACCTCAACGGTGACTCAGCAACGCCAGCTCAGTTTTCTTTCTTCCCTTCATTACCCCGTGCTTAATGCCATAAGAAAAGCTGGGAGGTGGAGCCACCGAGGCTTTAAAGCCGTCGTTCCAAGCCCAGACGAAGGTCACGGCTGCCCCAGGATCCAAGCTGCATGGAATACTTGCAGTTAACTCTCAGCGAAGCAGCTTGGCTTCCTGTGGCTTTGCATCTTGTGGCTGGATGACCCCGTATCTAATGAAGTGCAAGTCGTGATCGAAGCCGTTCCTGTGGTTACGACACTCGTAACGGCTTCCCTCCGCGTGGATCCTCTGATGTCTAATAATACAGCCGAGCCCAGCTGGGAAAACAATTTGCCTTTCCTCTTCACGCAACCATTTATTTTCACAAAGAGTAGGGACATAATATTTGGAAGGCTGCTGTCTCCAAGGTTTCTCAGGCATATCTCATCTCCTTCATGAGGACATGATTTGTGCTAAAAGGTAGGTGTTGACTTAGCATGCGTGTGGGGCTAAACGAGAACTAGGAAAACAATAACGACAGCAAAAACCACCAATGGAGACAGTTTAAAGTAACTGGCTGATGTTGTGCTGAGGCACATGAGAAGTGGTCAGAGTCTATTCTGCCACCCCTGATGCAGAAATAAGCACCTCTGCAAAGGAGGCAACAATAGACAAACAGAACCGGCGAGGGTAAGATGCAGACTGCAACCATTAACACGACCATTTTTGCAGCAATCAACACCTCTCGAAGGAAAAAAAAAAATCCACGCGAAGTCATAGGTGGTAAGAAGCCAAGACATCGCTAAAAAGGAGCCACTGTTCAACTATTTTGCTGGATACGAACATCGCAAAGGAACTGATATCCATGTTCCAACCTGCTATCAACCGCAGTGTGTTGAAGGGATTAAAAGCTAACGTCGCAGCGCTATTCCCCTCTTAAAATTCCGTGTCAGGCCAGGGTCTTCCAATTTCTCAGCTTTTATATCCACGCAGTTGCAACACCAGACCAACTTTGTTTGTTCCTAATGAAAGCGGTGATTCACTTCCTTTCCAGGAGCTACGCCGTAAAACGTTGATTAGAGCACAAACCGCCCCCCAAATTTAAAGCTGAGAGAAAGAGAAAACAAAGTGAGGTGTAAAAGAAGATGGGAGTCGAGGGGAAAATCAAAGCAGAGAATTCACCAGGAGGTAGAGATTTTATCAAAGCGATTGGTTCATTAGGCAGCAAATTTGACTGTGCATTAACGCTGTACAGTAGTGGTTTTTGTTAGGGAGTTCTTCAGGGCAGACACCTTTGTCTTTATACTTGTAAAACACCAATTAATATCTCGGGCAGACTATAAACAAATCAACATTAAAACAAAGCAGCGAAACAGAACCATTTGTATATCCTGTTGCGCCTGGAGTCACTAGGACAGATTCAAGTCTCCGGAGAGAGACCGTATTCTCTTCCCTCTAATGGTCTCGCCCATATGCTCTGCTCACGTCTACAGTAGTTAAAAAGTACAAACTTTGATTAATATGCTTGCTTCGGTTCAGGAGGAGTTCACCATAGGATGCTGCTCTGGGAATCCTTGTTACACTTCTTGTGTCCGTGTCTTCAAGCTAGCTTTAAACTAGTAAGGGTATAACTACAGGAGCAGAGCTCTCTGCATGCTGCAAAGCCCCCTCCAGACCCTGTTAAACGCTGCACAGAACAGCCCCACTGGACCTCTGCTTTCCTGACGTGACACTGAGGGTGCCTGCTGTGCATCCTCAGAAGGGATTCGGGCATGTCTGGGAGATTAGAGACCGCTGGAATGGTACTGGAGGGCTATGTACGGAGGAGGGAGCCAGATCTGGCTCAGTCCTGGCCATCTTGTAAGACTAGAAAGGATCCCTAGCACAAACTATCTCCAAAAGTGTGCGAGGAGGTTGTTCTGGAGAGAAATAGCTTGTTCACACCACAGCTGAGCTTAGGACAGAATTTACGTATGTGGGTGACTGGTCACCAGGACCTAGGAGGGCAAAGGAGGACCAAGTTATATCAACAAAGGCATATCCCGTAACTCAACCGATGTGAAGACAAAACCACAGCAAGCTTTCCTTCCAACCTGCCCTACCCAATACAGCATCTTCCCCCATTCTGCACACCACTTTCTAAACTGGAAAAGTCACTTAATATTGCTTCAGCTCCCTAAGATACCTTCAGAGGAAAGGCCAGACAGCGACAATCTGCCGGTTTTGAGCCAAGACAGTGGTAAAGATGCCGCACTATGGGTTCAGTCTAAGCCTTCCCCTGATTCACAGCAAGGGCTGGCCACATCGAACTTGTTCTAAGTAGAAGGCTGGTAATTTAGGCTCATGACTGAAAAAAGCTGAAAGCTTGCCAGCCCCATCTCTGTCTGGCATGCCAGAAGCTATAAAAACACTAAGCAAGACTAGCAGTAGGAAGGTATGATTTGGGGTTTATGATTTCTGAAGAAACCTTCATGTAAAGGGGAGGAAGAAAACAGCAGACTTATCTCTTATGTTCTACTCCCCGTGATAAAGAAATAAGGATCTTAAATAGTATCAACAAAGATGCGGTTTAAGAGTTGGAAATCTTCCTATGTTTAGGCAAACACACAGATTGTGCAGTTGGTGGGGTTTTCCTAAGACAGGCACTCATTTGTTGGTTTCTTAAACACATCCCTCGCGAATGACACAAGCAGAGCTGATCCCACCTACAGAAAAAGCAATGGGTTTGACGAGCCCTTAAGGTCCCTTACAAACACTTCACCTCCTGTGAAAAGAAACCTAACACACAGAAACCCAGAAGAGAGGAATTAATAACTACACCCTACAAGTGAGTAACGGTTCCAGACCACCACGCATCTTCTCCTTAGAAGATGGTGGCCAACAGCCTGGAAACAGAACAGGGCGAGATTCAGGGATCTCACGAAAGAGTTAAAAGTTCAGGCAGGTAATATCTGCGTTTTGAAAGAATTTGGCCACCAGAGCTACTTCCCTGCAACAGTTACAAGAGGCTGCTGCCAATGTTAACATCAGAAGGCAGATACTGACAGGTTTTTTTTGCCCAGTCAGATGCCGTTACTGACACTCACTTAGACAAGCCAGTACAAACACGCCGAAAAGGACATTTCCTATAGCAACGGCTTCTCAAGTAACTAAGGAATTTACCGACAGTCATGAAATCTCTGGCAGGCGGCTGGAAGACAGTGGGGTTAGCTTCCCAAATGTCCCGGGGCACGGAAAAGCTGATGCGACTCACGTAACAACGGCTCCTACGGCGCTGCTGAAGCCCGGGTAGCTTGCGAGATGAATGACGGCCTCCCTGAGCTCTGCAACACGCAACAGGAGCTAGCGAAACCTGTACCGGTGGCCAAGCGATGTGGAGGAAGGGTGATAAATTACAGCTGCGAGTCAGGCTCCTCGTGAGAGGACGGATATTTCTGCTGAACCAACAGCTACTTGATTTTTTGCTTCGGACTGGAGAGCCAAGGGCAAGTTTCCTTACACAAGGATTATTGACTAGTTAATAAAACTCGAAGCGGGAAAAAAATAGCATCCCTCCTATAGGAAAGCCTCGAAATGCTGTATCAGTGTTGGATTTAAAGAGGACCAAACTGCTGTGGATGAGGGAAACCTGCACAGAAGTACAAGTAACAAAAGTCCAAGCAGAGAAGGTCGGGTACAATCACTGCCCAAATTTCTGGCTTGCATTTTCTGTCCCGGTTTACACTGCACCACCTAAGTGGACACTGCGTAACTCTGTGCTAGAGCAGAAGGTGAAACTGATTCACAGAGAGGAAGCTGATCTAATTTTGCAAAGTCTAGGGGAAGGGTGAGCTGTGCACAAGGTGCGGTGTGCTCTCCCTTGCAGACGGAGCACTGGGTGTGGAGATCCCAGACCAGCTTGCGGTTTTCCTGTATGAAGGAAAGGGGATGTGGGTATAAGCCTGGAGCTGAGCTGAGCTCTCAGAGCAAGCTGCTCTGCTTTTCACATCGGCCTCAGCACCCCTGAAATCAAAACCGTCGGGATTGGCACCTTTGGTCCATCGCTAGTTCGAAGGCAGAACGAAAAGCGCAGTCTCGACGAATTTAATCTGGTCTCAGATTTGCAGTGCTTCAGAAGACTTTGCAATCAGTTGTGCTTTTGTCTTTAAAGCAGAGCTGGAAATAATACGAATCCTGGAAAGCTGGTATCAATACAAGACAGATAAGTACATGAAAGGTTCCAAGATGATTTTTTAAATACCAGGAGAGAAGGCCTGGACAGGTAACTGACAGTCTGCTAGAGATGACAGATTAGCCAACTCTGCAGGGTACAATTTGCATCTGATTCATGGGGACTGGAAGAGAACTAGAAAGTTGAGATTTTAATGAGATTAACCATACTACTCTAGGGATCCCATTCATCCTGCCACTGAAGGGTCCTAGAGCCACTTTGTACTATCTGAACTGCATTTAGGAAGTTATCTGGGGTTTGCTGGGACAGAAACATAGCTGATTGGAGGGAGGGAAGAGAGAAAAGCTTGCTGGTTTTCCAATCAAGCCAGCCTGTATCAAAGTTATGTGACCACGAGCTGAGATTAAGGAATGTAGCAAACCTCAAATTCCAGACTGAAGCTGAAAAGCTTTGAGATTTAATGCTCTCACATCTACCAGGAGTGACTGTTAAAAAAAAAAAAAAATCAAAAATCAATCAATCTGGAGGAACCGTTCTGCATCCTGAAACAAAGGGAAAGGGTGAGATCATGCCTATTTCTTCAGCCTTTGTCAGGTCTCAGAGTTAACGTATGAAACAGATGAGGAGACTTGCTCTTAGCAAGGTCTGCCAGCGTCGTAGCAATAAATAAGTGTTCAAATAATAGGGCAGCACCCTTCGGCTGATGTGGCAGCGTACTGCACTGCTGTCAAACCTGGGCAAATTGCAGGAGCCCGTGGGTAATTGAAGATCTGGCGCCACGCTTACCTGAAGGTAGACTTCAGAGCACAGCCACCGTGCTGGTTTGCCAGGCAGGCAGTTCATTAGCAAAGAAATACCGTGCACTTCCAAACGTCTTTCCCACTGTGATCTTCTATGTTGAACTTGGCATCATCACGGAGTACTCGGACTGTTCTGTCAGTGGGGACACCAAGGCCCAGAGAGCAGCGAAGCAGTTTGCCCCCAGTTGGAGAGCACCAATATTTGATGTCGGGATTCCTGGTTTTTGTTCCTGGGTTTCCAGTCCCGGGCTTTGGCCACCGACATTTATTTCCCAGAAAAAGAGCTGCAAGCTGGGACTTCTTGTGCCTAGCTTCATGGAGAAAATTAGGAATGAAACCTAACTACTAAGCCTAACAGAAGGAAGCTGGTCTAAGCAATTCCTAGCTGCGTGAGTGCTTTTCCATGCATCACTTACTCATCTAGTCACAGCGCAGACCCTGGCTGAGATCCTGAGATCCACTCACGCCAAAGCTTGGGCAGTCCTGGTGGAAGGTTCTCTTTGCTCCAATTCACATCCCCTTTTACTCGGACCCTTCATTTCTAGGTCAAATAAAGACAATACATAAAAGACAACTTGTGATGTATAACAACACTCTCTGCCCAAGTAACCCCTTCTTTGAGGACAATTTTTGTCTGACCTTGGTTCCAAATTTGATAACAACCCTGTTGTTATCAACAACCCTGGTTTTTGTAACACCGGTAGAATAATCAGTTAAATGCATTTTTACTTATTTCACCTTCTGGTAGAAGTCTAAACAAACAATCAGGAGTCATGCTGAATTTATGCCCTTTGGAAAAAAAACACAAAAACAGCACAATGTCTACAGAGTTGTCTATTGACCTAGCAGTTATCAGAATATTTTTTTTTTTCTGGCACAAAAGCAGCTTTCTAAACAGCCAGTGACCCACTTTCACCTAGCTGGCCTCTGAAGTTGAGAGAAGATTCATACACTCTAGACGTTAGAGGCTCTGTTTGAAGTCACTGCTGTCAGGAGATGGTCAGTTTACGTCTCCTGTCCTAGGACAGGAAAAGGATGCACTCTCAGCTCCATGTGTTGCAGTGAGATAAGCACAAAGATTTCTGTCCTATGCCCTTATCAGCTTTTCCTGCTACTCTCCAGAACAGACACCACCAAGACTGGCAGTAAAAATTAAACTTGCTTAAGGGAAAAAAAAAAAGCCTCAAGTATTTCTCATAATTGCTTGTAATACAAAAGGTTGAAGTTTTGGGAAAAATTTCACGATAGGATTTTTGGGAGCACAAAAGACTACTTGTAATCTTCTGTATCCTCAATATAAACTGATCTCTTCCTTTGACACACCCCGGATGCCGTACATTTTAAAACATCTCAGTGGTTAAATAGCAGTCTGTATTAAATTAAAGACAGAAATATTCCCCTCGTGAGCAAAACCAATTAGAAGGCAAAAGGACATGCATATGGAAATTATGGTGGCATATTAACATTTTTCTTCCACGGTTTCCTTTGCATTTCATTCCCCCTTCGCTGCTCCTTCCTTCTCTTTATGTTTCTTCTGTCATTCCACTCCAGTTTCTTTGTGCGCAGACGAGACGGGCTCCCAGGACCTCAGTTTATCTCCTATCTCTCCATCGCCTGCCCACATACGATTTCATTTACGGGTGCCTCAGTCTCCACCCTGTATAAAACTGGAGTTACACCTTGTTAAAACATTGCCATCCGCAAGTCAGACGGACTCTACAGCACAGCAGCATGTCGATCTAATAAAAGGGACTTTACAAATTTAACCTGTTTTCTTCTAATCTTGTGGAAGATACAATTGAGGTTCCCAAATTCTCTTACTAAATCCTCTTCAGAGACCACCCTGGTGAGCAAGCAGCACTGCCATGATCATACATCCATACATATATATGGATGTTGTATTTTTGACATCTACTGGCACAGTTTGACCATGCATGGGACAGGCTCTTATGCTCTTCCCCAGCCCTCAATATAAGTCATTACTGCAATATGACTGCAGGCCATCTATTATTGCCTTTCTGAAGCACCAAAACCCAATCCAGCCTTGTTCACAGTAAGGAAATAAAGCCAGGAGGAGCATGGTCATTAAATAAGTTTAAACAATTTCTTCCAGGACAAGGAATTTTGGGTCAACTTTAAAAGAACAGTCCAGTCTCGTTTTGAAAAGCGCACAAGATCTTCAGACACAGCAACTTTCCAGGTGACTACAGACCTACCTACCGACACAGAAGACCATCTTGAGATACAAAATGAACACCAGCCACTGAGGCTACAATCCATGTTTTTCTTCTCTAGTGTAAGCAGGACCTTCCTGTTAGGTAAACAAAAAAGCTCCTAAAATTTTGACTTAAAATTAAGATGCTCCTCATACATTTTACTCTTACACCTGACTTAATTTCCTCATTTAAGAGGACATGAGAAGAATATTTCCCTACATCCACGGGTTGGGTTACTTTTATTGCTATTGAGTAAAATTTTCAACAGGATGATGTAGATATATTAGCATTTCTCTCTGTCACTCTGCCATTTCTTTTTAAAATCTTCTATAATAATAAAAAAAACCTTACTTGCTCTAATCCCCTGTAATAACATGAAAATATGGAAGTCTGTACATAAAATCAAAATAACTGTTTTGTTAAAAGTTTTACCGGGAAGAAAATCTTGCTGGATTTTTTTTTAATGTGTTCTAAGCACCTTCACTGCTTTAGTTCACTTCAAGAAGGAGTAAGAGGATGTTCAGAGGAGGAACACGTCCCCATAATCAAATGTTAAAAACTTCATGAGCAAGGCATCTCACATGCAGACTTGTGCCCACAGACATGCAAGTTCAGAGGCTGAAATGATCACTGCGTGAGACAAGAACTACAGTTAACAGCACCAAAAATGTCAAATATTTCTTGAAAACCAAACTGGAATGAAACGATGATTTTAAGACCCTAATTACACGAAACAGACAGCAGCATTATGTACAGCGCTCTGGATAACCCAGCGTGTGCATGTGCATGCGTCCGGGTGTGTTTATCCCTAGATATCAGACAGAACAGGAAAGGAAGAGCTGAAACACTTGTCCAGAAAATGCTCAAAAAGAAAACACAGCCAGGCCAAATTTAGAAGCTTTACTTTGCTGTAATATCAAAGGCAGAGTTGACTGTGAAAGCAACCGGCTCTCAAGAATGGCAAAATAAACTCAGGCAAGTCTCGGGAGGAAAACACTGATCAGAGACTGGATATTGTTGACTGCTGCTGTTTTGGTTAAGCGAGGTCCTTTTTGACACTACTAAGATAGCCTTGTCAAAGAACAACAAAAACGAAAAGAAAAAATAAAGAAGAAAAGCCAGACAACGGCCATTTCGGGGGGAATCTGTTTGGCAAAGCCTGGCTTTGAGCTCGTGTCTGAAGAAACAAAACTCAGAATGAACTTCCTAAAATATCTTTTTTTTTTTTTTTCCTCCTTTGGAAAAATAGTGTGGGGCCTTTTGCAAATTTCAATAATCTGATTGGCGACTTGCTTTGATCAAAGCAGGAGTCTAAACCGTCTGAAAAAGATTTTTTGATGAAAGGAAAAAAAAAAGAGGCATTTCACGCTCAATTCAGAAGGAAGTTTCCCTCGCAGAAACTAGGCTATCTGAATTTGTTCAAAAGCTTCCATCAAATAAAATGAGCCAAAAACCACACGTTTTAATAACCTCTGTCTTAAAGAGGCATCATTTACGTCAACCTATAGCCACTATCTGTACACAATACCAGCGTACCAAAATCAGTCTGAAACTGACATTTTATATGGTGTAAATTAATTTCCTTACATTGTGCAGAAGAGGATTCACCTGAGAGCCCGAAAAACATCCAGATCTCTTCTCCTACAGTAACCATAATCAGAAACTTATGCTCAGGAGCATAGCATCCACCCATCTCTGCCAAAAAAAAAAGAGAAGAAAATGCTGAACTTGGTCAGCATCCTGCCTTGAAATTGCTGTTACTTCACCTGGGGAAGTCTACCTTGAGGATTCGGTGAAAGCAATAAAGCATGTCAACATGATCTATACCATCCGATGGATGAAAACTGGCTGCAGAATTCACCCTCCCAGTGCCAACCTCCCGTTGTCTCGATATTCAGAAACTGAAGTGATGTCAAGCAATTTCCTTGGCTCAAAGTAATGCCAGCAGACAGACACTCTGACGCCAAGAGAGGATGATGGTGAGATAGGACGGCCCTCTCATTTTCATTAGAACTCGAGGGAACTGCTCCCATATCTTTTGCAGAATTAATCAAGATAAGTTAATGTGTGATAACATGCATCTGAAGCGCTCTGAAAGGAAGAAAACTCGAGCAGCTTCTGGCTCTCCAGGATTAACCTGAGCAGCTCTCCAAGAAACACAAAGCTCTCCTCTCTACCCTGATCCACCCCCAAAACTGAGTTCATTCTGTAGTTTGCGAAAAGTCGAGCATGGAAGCATAAGGTATGTCACAGAAACCCAAGGTGATGGATTAACTTCTCGTAATACAAAAGCCTTGACAAGATACTGATGCTGTTGCAGCCTGGCACAAAGGTTTTTATCTAACCTATAAATACTCCTTCCTCTGTTACACTTACAACACTCCACGGTAATAATCCATAAACGGCTTTTGCACACACAAGCAAGGACGTTTTGAGATGTTTTGTTGCCACATTCCCATTGCGAGCCATTTTACATTAAATCCAAGAGCCAGGAACTGCAGGAAGATCTGACATCTGGGGAAGGTAAGAAACCGGAGAAGGGTTTCTTTGTCAATAACATCAGTTGCCAGCACGTAAACTGGACTTATCTGGAGACAACCACCTCTGAGTGTACACAGACATGTTCTTCCTGCAACCCAAGCTGTTGCCTTCCCAACAGTCTTACCTTTCTTTTTTCATCTTCTAAATGCTCTTTTCATGGAAACAGAATGAAAACTCGACTTCTACCTCCTGTGTAACCAAGAGGTTAGTACACTGGCTTGCAGGACACGAGAAGGGTAGCTATGGGATTGCAAAACTCCCATACGTTCACACTCAGCTGATGGGGACAAGTCACTGCATGCAGGCAGAGCTGGGCGAGAACCAATTCCCCCCAGCAGTCAGTACCTAATTAAAAAGCTAACTGAAAGAGTAAAACGAGGGTTTTGTACGATAATCTGGTTTTGCTTACTTCAATATAAACTACTTCGGTACCTCTCTCGTAAGTCTGCAGGATGTTTCCCTCTGAGGGGCTGCGGTCCTTTAATTAAGAGCTGGAGAAGCACAGCTTTCCCCAGCGTAACACAGCAATTAACACAGTTCTCAACCAGCTATCAGTGTCTAAAGACTCCCGCGTCTGTGCAGCTTTATTCATCACAAATGAGGCACTCTGCAGATTCAAGAAGTCTTCTAGCCACATGACAGTAACTAACACACCAGGAATCACATGCTAGCAAGGAAATATCTGCAGCGAGTGCTTTGAAGTGTTCACAGGGAATTCCCAATGAGTGCAATGAATTAGATCTAATTAATAAACCATGCTAGCAAGACATGGACTGTCGGTATATTCATGCTCACGATCACTTCTAGGCACACACAGGCAACAATGTGGCGATAGGCAAGCACCAGGCAGGTGTACGTTATACACAAGGGCATCACTTATAAAGAGTTAGATGGCCAAGGTGTCCAAAAATACCACCTAGTATTTTTACAGAAAACTCGATTTGAATGGAAAGCTTTCGTGCTTCATTTTCTCACCTGCACCATTCACAAGGTGACATAGATAAGAAGCATCCCTGACGGCATGGATTAATAGAGGAACTTCAGAGGATGAGTTTCTACCCAGGTATTTATATCATCTCCCACTGTGAACAAGCTGACAAGAAACTGTAACCCAAAAAACAAATGAGCGTCACTGCATCAAAAATGAAACCATATAGAAAAAAATCCAAATCTGTTTGCTACAGACAAATTTTGACAGACATGCTGGCTATGGAATAGCTGTCTAAATGAAAGGTGATTTGACCAGCATGTTGTCCTCTCTAACAAAACAATAACTTCTCAGGGTGCGGTGATGAACAGGATCACCAGAAATAATGCATATTTCTGTAATCCAGGAATACTTGGAAGGATGAAAAAATATTCATATGTATAACCCATTTAACAGTCACAGAAGTCTATGGGAGCTGCAGAGATTACTACAATCCAGATCCACAAGAATATTTAGGTGTCTAACTCTTTCAGCACCTTTGTGCTTTTGCATACCAATACCATTTTAGCTGCATAACTGCGTGTTATGTTTTGAAGAGGACCTCCCCTCATGCAGCGAGTAGGGCAGACTTCTTCAGAGATGAGTCAGAGGTTTGCACTACAGGAGGAAGTGCTCTGCAGGACCCCATCTCACCTAGTGCAAAACACACAGAGCCAAACAGACAAGAGTTTTGTGGTTAAATTAAATGTCTACTGACCTGAGAGATTCGATTTTACTTTGGGCTTGGCCATAGAGCACACTAAGATGAAGTCAAGCCCTTCATTTCTGTTTCTCTTTTTGTAAGTACCTGTCAAAAACCTCAATCTGAAAAACACTCAGAGCTTTTCTTTCGTCAAGAGCAGCAGCACCGTGAATACACGCAGCTTTACGGTGTGAAGCAACACAAACAAAAAAAGCTGAGGTTCCAGGTGTCTCAAGTTGCAAACCTAAAATCAGTGGACATCCATACTGCATCATACAAAATGGTGCACCCAAATTCTGACACATGGGAATTTCCTAAAACGGGCCAAGTCATTGTACGCTACTATCCTTTGGCCAGGGGCTGTGCTTCCAGCTTAATAGCATGGACAACTGAAGGCCAGTGACCAGGGCAGAACCCCGTTTTTTATTTGTTGTTGTTTGGTTTTTTAAGTTTACCAGTGATAAATACACTTTTTGAGCTTAATTGCCCGTCAAAAGGTTGGGATTGTACTCTCTCCATCTCATAGCAACATTATGAGGACTGGGACAACTGGGGGTGAAATTCTCCTTGGTCAGACTCCTTCAGATCATCCCATATCTTCAGAATATAACAAACTATCTTCTAAAATTATCTCCTATCTTCCCCAGACCATAGAAGACATGCTGAGAAGAAAGGATTTAGATACTACGGTAGCAAACAATGTAGAAATCTAGCATAAATATTCATAATTGTCTTCTGAGCAGTGTTTAAATAGTATGTAGTAAATAAAGGCCAAGGCCACACCCTCAATGAAAACAAAATACTGAATAGCTGTTCATTATCTGAGTGCTATTTCCAGAGAAATGAACAGTACATAATTATGTAAATAACAATTATGATTGTCTAAATAATCTTAGCGCAGAACTGGAAGGAGTCGAGTTACGTGATCAGTCTCAGATTCAGCATTTTGTACTTTATCAGCACTTAAACCGCTATTCAAATCAGGTCCAGTATAATACATTCTGTACTGAGAACAGGTATAATATCAGAAAAAGGACGAAATAAACATGAAAATCCTAACTGTGGAAGTGTGTTACATAAAGGTCTCTAGGAGACACACTCCAATCCACTTCAACCCACACAGGCCACAGGCACAGCCAACTCGTGTCCACACTCAGCAGCCAGCCCGTACTCCATCTGCAATGACGCGCGAACCCAACTTTACGTTAGTACAGGTATGAAATGTGCTTGACACCCTAAACATTCCTCGTGGGATATCCACGCGTGGACGTACTGAAAAAGCAAATGTAGTTAGAAGACAACCTAACAAAATGTGTGAGTTTTTTAAAGACATTAGAGAATCTTAAAAAAAAAAAAAAAAAAAAAAGGAAAAGAAAAAAAAAAGAGCAACATCCTATTTCCAGCAAATAATTTTAGAATTCACTGTTTACCAGATCAGGCAGTAATCTTGAGTAGAACTGAAACTCGAACATATACTTTATTAAAAACTAACTCAAATGTTTGACTCTTTTCACTGCAAAGCTTACTTATCAAACACAGAAGCTAGGTGTGCTCTGTTAATACCAATACAAACAACGTAGATTGCACTAACATTTGGGAAGTCACCGTATGTAAGTTAAAGCACTACTGGTTTCTCCAAGTAAATATTCCAGATCATTTGCCTTATGAATGGATTCTCTTTGTTGAATGCCCCTTCAAGACGCTTCTGAAGAAAATGAAATTTTTAATTGTATCACTTCCAGCTCAGAATGGACAAAACTCATCGTTTCTTTAAATAAAGCCAGCTATTCCTCTAGGCGATGACATTACCTCTGAAGCATCCCAGCCAGGTGCTGAAATCAATGTTGCAGGGCTTGCAAAACAGAAAGCCACTTCCCACTCAGACGGTTAAAACCTGCCTGTAGCCTGGAGTTCCTGTTGGACTCCGCGGAGCGACTGGGTGCTCCAGCAGTTCTGGCGATGCACATCCCCATTTTGACTGGGTTAGCGGAATGAGGTTAGCCCGCATTCCTGCTAGCCACCTTCGGCCGTGGTGATCTTGTGTGATCTTGTGTAAGCTCACACGCACAAGGGCAGCAGTTTATATCCACGTCTGAAGGCAGCTCGCTTTGGAAAAGCACCTGCAGTGGAAAAAGCAGCTCAGAGAACAGATTGCCAAAGACTGGCAGCCCACTGATGAGAGAGCTCAAGGTCACTGGCTTGGTATTCAGCTTGCCTTAGTCCCTGAAATATGTTAGGGATGATTTCCATTCGTGACAGCTAGTTTCTGCTGCATCAGAGAAAATCCCGGCTGCTAGAAGGAAGCTCGTGTGTGCCACAAGGTCTTTGCTGCAATAAGGCTCTGGTGTTGGAATCTGTCCACCCAGGAAAATGCAACTTGCTACAACCGTAAGGAAACTATTTGCACCTTTTTAAACAGCTCAGTAGTTTGCTTGCACATTGCCAGATAAAACAGGTAAAGCAGAAGAGTAAGTTATCTGTCTTCATTTAAAGAGAAAGAAAAATTAAAACTATATTAAAAATGCTTTAAAAGGGTTAAGAAATGGTTTTAAACAAGAATTAGGGGAAGCTCTGCAACCTTTGGAAGTTGATCTGCCCTTGAACCAAAGAACAGGTGCCTGGGAGGTATGAAGCCTAGCACTCTCTTGAATAGAAAATTAACTACTATACGAGGATAAAATATAACAAACCCTATTAGCGCTTTCAAAGGGGAACAGCATGGCTTTATGCTTCTGTACTTTGAAAGATGATCAAACAGGCTGGGTCCTTTCTTGCTGGTTATAGGGTAGAGGTAGAGTATACAGCTCTATACATCACAAACCTTTCTCTCTAGCTATTTTTAAAAATAATAGGGGAGAGAAACTTTGATCCCAATTAAAGCTTTCAAAAAAAATCTTTAGAAAAGTTTTTCTTGGTGTACAAGCCACTGTGTAGTGTTAAGGGCTCTGGATCAGTCTCACATTAATGTTCTCTCAAAAACTTGCTGCTCAGGACAGCCCTGGGACGCCCAGGTCATTAAAACAGCGTGCCTCCGATTCTGTGAGTGGAGAAGAGCAGCTAACGTATTACAGGGATATTCAAGAGTTAACAGGTAGTGCTCTATGCATCACAGCTTCACTGTTTCAGCAAATCTCCAGCAACACCTAATTAACAAATCTCTGATGAGCTGTTTCTTCGAGAGCTCAACCTTGGTGCTCCGTGCAGATCTAGTTTAACATGCCAGCCCTGCAGCTCCGACACCCCTGCTGTCCCTTGGTGAGGGAATACCACGGTTCTTCTGGCCAGCTCTAAGTGCTCATTCATGGCCCCCCTGCCCAGTGAAAATGTTTATTTACTAAACTTGGGAGCATTTGGTACAAAGCAAAAAAGCAGCAAGCTACATCAAAGCCTCCCTATTATCACTCCCTAGTGAACTGTGAAAATATAAATTCAAAGCTGACAAGCTAGTTAGATTTTTAACTAAAATCTGAGCGCAATTAACTTGAACCATGCCACTCTGCTACTGTACTTCTGGCACTAACTTTGAGAAGTGGCCCAAATTCTTCTGAGGAACAGAAAGACCATTTATCTACCACATTTATTCAGGGCAAACCTCCCTCGTGTCAGGCAGGGAATGTAGCGTTGCTGATGGTGACTGGCAGTGATAAAGGAGTCGGTGTAATTTTCAAACGTGTAGCATGCCCCGCTTTCCCAAATGTTATAGAAAAGTCAGTAATATGCCCTCCTAAAAATAACGACTGGGTACCAATTCTGAGACAAACACAGCGGGAAAAGGTGCCTATAAATTTCTGGGCATATAAAGCTACTGCTTTGAAAAGTCTTCTTGCTCGGATCGCTGACAAATGTATTTTTATTTGTAAAAGTTGATTAAGGAAAGTGATTTAGAAAGGGAAAGCAAGATCATCTGTGTACAGTAATGCTGTCACTGTAAGTAAACAAATTACATTAATTTACAGAACAATTTGTATTCACGTGGTCCCTCCCAAGGTTCCTTGAAGTCCTATCCACGTTCTGTGTACTGATCTGTTTAGGCAGTACCAAAATCTGCAAGACAGAGACTGTCACAAATGTAATGCGTTACCTAAGCATACGTCCAGAAATGAAAACAGAAAATATCCTGTATGCATTTGCAACATATATATAGAAAGCAAGAGCTGTACCCGAAGCATGATCCATTCAAAACATTTATCCTTAGCGGGGGCTTTAAATCTGGAGGCCAAAATCATATTCAATGGAGAGAGGTGACCCTCAAACGCACGGGTCAGACCGTAAGTGGGTTAAATGACCCTTCACTGGTGCTCTTCTCTTCCCCTGCTCCTTAGATGTTACATCACTAAGTTTAACCTCTCAGCTAGGATTAATCTCCCTCTACTTTAGGCCTCCAGCTTAACTCCGAAACAATTGGAGAACACTGTCTTGACTCCATCATTATCAGCAAATCTCCACAGCAACAAGATAACCTGAAGGACACAAGAAAGCTAAGTGGGTACCTCTTGTATGACACCCTGAAGATGATTGTGTGTCAGGACCCTTAAGTGTTATTAAACTCCACGGCTCTCCCTTGAGAGCAATCTCATGCCTTCTTTCAAGGACTTCAGAGCCATGAAGACCGAATTCTTCTACCTGTCTGACAATACAGGTTCCAGAGAAAACGGTTACTAATTAGGACGAAAGAGTTTTGCAGCTACAGTTCAAAAACTCTGAGCCATGAAAAGGAAAGCTTCTTGAAAAACTAGGTACAAGAAGTACTTTTGAGATGTCATGGCAGAGTCCTAACACTTTGCTGCCTGACAGCAGCTCCAGATAATTTTTTCCCAGCTTCCAACCTCACAGGCTCCCGCAGAATACTACCAGTTTCCATCCCTTCCCATACACGCACTTCCACACAAAATTTCACCTTTATTTTTCCAGACTTTGTCCCACAGCGGCATGGCTCAGTGCTAGCCCGAGAGCTTTGACAAGTGAACGCTGGCGAACCTTGCTGCAGCAGCTGAAGATGTCAGCAGATCCAGCTGTCCGCACGTCTCTTTGCTGAAGGTTACTGTCATCCCCATACAGCAAAATCAGCACTGGAGAACATCTGCCTGCGAATTAGTCACTCTAGAGCAAAGCCTCCACGCTGACATGTTAAGCCACGAAGTCACGCCGTATACTCGAATGGCGAAGGCACATGCATGTGATTTTCCTTCAGCTGACTCTGCAGCAGGGAATATCACTGAGAAGAGAAACGTCTTACAGCCCCACGGATTTACCTAAGCCCTTCTGTCCTCAGGTAAAGAACGTTTTGTTCTGCTAATTCTGACAAGGAAAGAAAGACGCTTCAAAATTAAGCAAACTTTAAATCTAGACTGTGATTTGAACAATATCTGCATTAGCCCTGCGAGGCTTCTGTGCTGTGTGTTTTAGATATTGCTAAGCACGTCGAGGTGCCAGACTTTTGAGGTACAGAAGACCTCTGGGACCAGCCAGGCTCTCCAAACCTCGTCGTGAGTTCTGCCATCCAGGTACGGCTCCGAGGGTTAAAGCAGAGGGGGCAGCAGCACCACCACCACCACGCTGGAAGATTCCCAGAAAGCAAGCACAAGCCAGGACTGGGCATGAAGCCCTTTATTGTTATCAGTGTTTTCGTAAAGTCAGTTGCCAGGAGTGACAAACCTCTGTTTTCTAGTGGCAAGTGTTAAAAATCAGAACACCCAGACTCTTGTTGCTAAAGAGCAAGGGCTATGCCGATGGGCGTCTCTTGGAGACACCCATTTCCCTACGACAATGGAGGAAAAAGGAACAGGCCATATTTTGTGCCGTTGGATGCGATCCATCGCAGTTGCTACACACAGCATTCCTTTGCCATTTGGTAACTGAGAAACACTAGGCTTATTAAAAAAGAAAAAAAAAAAAAACAACCACCCTGCAGCGCTCTGGTTGGTGAGCACTGGTCAGAGGAGGTCTGCTGTGATGAATGGATGTCAGAGAATCAGCAGCCCAAATGATACATTAAGTACTAGCTGTCAAAACAAGGGCTGCTACTTCACTCTACCAGAAGCAACCATTTATACAAACACTCCGGCAGGTAGATACTTCTTCACTTCATGCTTGACCCCAGCTTTCCGAGATTCACAGCCCTGCAAGGTTACACACCCTCGCCCTCAGATCTGTGAGCAACGCGGTGGCTCTGAGCACGCTCTCCCCTCCCATCCTGGTTTTATGTACACAGCCTTGTATTTGCAAGGATTTCAGAAAAGATGGAGACGGTCACGCTTCAGGAATCTCTGAAAGTTTAATTAAGTTACAGTGTCCTAAAACCACAGTATCGCTTTTATAGGCGTTCTGGCTGTAGAGTTCAAAAGGTAAATAGGTAAAGCACATGCAGTACGCTTCAAACAGCTCTGCTAGCTCTCCAGAAATAACCAGCAGGAGAAAAATAACATGCACGATACACTTTCCACTTAAATATTGTCACTTTTAACGAAATATTTCAATGCATTTCATAAAGAACTACATACTTAACACGAATTGGACTAATACCACCTACGTGGCGTGTGAACCATCCCTGGATTTTAGGGATTTGAAACTGGGATGCACAGAAGTGACTTGACCCCAGGCTGCGTAGCGTGCGAGAAGGACGGTGGTGAAAGCGAACCAAAGAGCCCTGATATAAGCTCGCTGTGCCTCACCTGAGTCACATTCCTGGGATCCACTGCGGGGTGATGTCCTCTACAGACAAATCACACGCTCCAATCCGTCTTGGCATAAAAAATGCCAAGGGGCTAGGAGAGAGAGGAGTTTAAAAGCAGCGACTAATAGAAGGCTTAACAAGGCATGAGTTAAAACGGGGACACCTTGCCTTCCAACTTGTTGGTGTGCAAGTTACAACAAAAAGCTTCCTCTTCCAGCCACTTGCTGACGTCTGAGATTACACAATTTTCTCTCATCACCTCAAAGGCTGGCCCAGCATTCTCCCTGCTTTTAAGATGAAATGTAAATGAATGCCGAAGCTTTCAGCATCAGCACAGTCACAGATATAAAGTGGCTGAAATTAGGTCACTGACCAACACTGAATTGCTCCCCACTAAATGTTCATTTTCCAGTTCAGGAGGACAAACGTTTTTAGGTAGAAGCAAACTTGAGGACTGCATAACCTGACCCATCATGTGTTTCATTATATCGCTGCCCCAGATTCAGCCCCAAAAGGTTTATATAAGGAGACTATTACGGTGGTCTTCATGGAACAATTTGAGTTTTGAACTGATACCATGATTGGACAGATCGAGAACATACTTAGCAAACTCTGTAACCCACTGGACTAAGTGTGTAGTTTACTAAGGACCCAGTTCCAGGATGAGCTGAGCCAGGCAAGTACATAAAGATTTGAAGCCCTCAGATGATTTCAGAATTGCTGGGAGAAATAGCTTTCACCTGAACATGACAAGCAGTGGCAGACAGATTTAATAGCCTCTGATACGCCATACATCAAAACAGAATTCAAGAAGTTGTCTTCGCTGCTTTCAACGACGCTTTTCATATCAAATTTCTGAGTGTTCCAATGTTAGTATTTGCAGAGGAATTCTACATCTAATGTTATCCAGGACTTTATACCTATTTTGCTGAGAAACAGACAAACCTATGAAGTGTTCCAGGCACCTCAGTGAGTTTGGTACAGACTACGGTGACTTCCTGAATGCCATGAAGAGTTAACAGAGTAGATGAGAGGTGGGGAGGAGCAACAAAAACTCCTGCTTAATTAAGTGGTGGCATCTCCATCCCTGGAGGTATTTAAGAGACATGTGGACATGGCACTAAGGGACATGGTTCAGTGATGTGACTTGGCAGATGGGGTTGATGGTTGGTCTTGATCATCCTGAAGGTCTTCTTATGTATCCCTTACGGCCCCTCTAGTATCCCTGGTCCAATCATACCTGGTCTTGAGCTCAAAGCTCAGTGTAAGGGCCAGTGCTTACATTCACCTGATTTGAGAGCTGCTCACCAAAACAGCCTCGGTGAACCTGCATCCTGAGGCACACGAGGATTTTCTACCAGCAGCCTAAAACTCATCTATGCAGAACTTTCTGGAGGTCCATCGCAGACTGTGCAGCAAGCTTCCACAGAAACTGATTATCATAGCCAGCATCTTCCATCTGCTCCAAAGCCAGAGCACACTTCAACTTGTCTTCACTAATACCCACTGGGTTCATATTACTGAGAGTCTGCCAAATCAAAATACTTGAATGCACAACCAATTTCCCCCAGGGAGAGACAGAACAAACCAGGCACAACAGACAGATGTCAGATCACCTAATCCAGTGCAGGGAAGAAGAGTTCAGACACTGTCACGTGTGCAACAACTTCAGAATCTGTACAGTCAAGAACCCAAATGCTTTCCAGCTGAGCAAAACTCAGGTTTGCTTCAACTGCTCTCCCTTATTTTTCTGCTTACTTCAGCTTGCTTCCTTGCTCTCTCCTCTCAACAAGAAGATCTGACTTAGCAGTCAAAGTTGGACAACATTTATCCTTACATGCTTCCTAGAAAGCATTCTATAACAAAACACAGCAAGCCATCATCCTCAAGATAGTGGTAACTGACATTTTGAAGACGATGTTAAAGTAAACAGAACACGGAAGGTATCTACTATCCCAGTGCATGATCTGCATCACACCAACTCTTTTTTTTTTAAACTGAGGGCTACAGGCAGCCATTAGCAGATGGTCAAATGAGTGACATTAGTCCACAGGTCAGGTCTGCATTTATATATGGCATCAACAAAATTATTCAAAAAGGGCATTGATGATAGCTTGAAGAGTGAGGCTGTAGATGTAGGGAAAAGCCACAGACAAGGAATTTCTTCACCTTGTCATACTACTTTGACAAAACTCAGAAGAGCCCAAATTAGGTTCAAACTGCCAAACTTTTAAAACTTGTCAGGTGGCTGAAATGAGGTCAAAGAGGGAGTATCTCATACACTCTCAAATTTACCCTGATGGGAAAGTTAACTATCAAGACATACTCTAACAGTAGACATTTATCCTGACTGGAGAGCAAAAAAAGCAAATGTTCACAGCTGAAGATAGAATAATTCACTAGGGAAGTCAAAATACTGGATTGGAAGTGGAAAAGCTTGTTTCTTTGATTTTATGCACATTCTCAGGTCAAATCATTTATTTGGCTCCAACTTCTGCTTTACTTGATCCATCTAAACCAACTAGCAGTTCCACAATCAGTTTGATAACCCCAAATCAGAAGATAACATTGCAGAAAGGTCAGACGCCTTTTTATAAATAGAACTAGCAAAAATAAGACCACACTGTAAACATCCAACCCTTCTGTACACTGTTTGAGTAGATCTGGCCACCTTCTTGGAGGATAATAAAATATATTCCCTGATTTCTGAGAGAGAATACACACTGCTATTTTCTTCTCATTTCCACAGTAGCGTTATTCCTACAAAAGACCAAACCCCAAATGCCACCTCAGGACCATCACCTTAGCTCTGTGCTACACCAGCAGAAGGAAAGAGCAGCCAGCACACTCTTGCACCAGGACACGAGGGAAAGCAGGGCAGGTAGCAGACTGCGAGATCAACTCACTGTCAAGAACTTGCCCACCTGGCTTTAAAAATCAACAGGAAGCCACCTGCTTAGTTCACACTTCCATATACAAATCCTGTTGTGATAGGATCAAAAAGTGTACTTTTTCTTGTTTTGAACTACTGCACTGGAATTTTATTTATTTGCAGAAAACGCTTTGATCAGACAAATATTTTTAAAAGGAAAAACAAAACAGTCATCCTATAAAAGCGCAGGCCCATGACAAGGACTGTTTGGAAGGAAGGGATTACTCATGGTGAAAATAAAGGTAACTTCACTCTCCAGCATTCTCCACCTATTCTTAGGTAGCAGTGTACTCCTTTCTCACAGTATACGCACTGGTTAGAAAAAAATAAGCACAATTAGGATTTGTTCTGTGCACCCAGTTGAGCAGCTATGCATTTTCTAACATAGTTTTATACTTCCTTATACAGTTACACTGCTTTAACACTACTTACACATCCCATGCATAAGAGTGCCTCCAAATCTCAGTTTTCTGCTACTTTGTTTAAAGCTGGATTCTTCTCCTCTCCTCTCCCAACCCCTCAAAATAACTCTCAGTGAAGAATCCCATCAGGGAAAAAATTTTTCAGAATAAAATGCTATATGGTATACAGAAGGCTAAATTCAGCATATAGATGGTGAAAGCTCGTACTAACTGTCTGTTACCAGTTCCATGAATTTCCCCAGTTATTTCCCCAGACCCGCTAATGGATGTTAGCTTTGTTCATGTAGTGCCTGAGGAGTTGGTATCACCCACTGAACACTCTCTATATATTTAAATGACAAAAAGCTATCAGCCATGGTGAGAGATCTACTTAATTTCAATGCAGAAGCCATTACGATGATTTTTTTCCTTCTTTAAACCTGAGAGGGGATTTTTTGTTGTTGTTGTTTTGGGTATTGGGGCTTTCTTGTGCTGTTTTCTCTTTATTTTTTTTTTAAGTGATTCACAGAAACAGAACTACATTTTTAACAGAAGTTCTGTTTGGGCTTTTCTTCTTGAAAACGTTCAAAACCTAAAACTCCCACAACGCAAAAAGCAAGGGCAGCAAAAATACACTTCCAAAAATGCAGTGCAGCTTTCGCACAAACTGTAGTTAAAAAATGGCTAAGTTTTCTTGATATATGAATTTGTGGACAAACCATTTATCAATGACCTGTTTACCTGTGCAGCAGAGTCCCTCAAGCCGAGGGCCATGTCATTCCCCTTTGACTGATTAATTAGCCAATCAAGAGATATTTTTCACTGTGAGGCATGATGGTTTATTCCAGCTAATGCACGGTCTCTAATGGTAGCACATTAAAGCCAACTCGGCTCTTTAAGCCTATCGAAGTGACCAAAAGGGAAGGAAAGAAGATAAATCAAAAGAGCTCCCCCCAGTTTTGCTTCAGTTCCTAACAACCCCCCCAAGGAACTAACGCTAGAGGCAAGGCTCTTCTCCAATGAAGAGGGAAGAAAAAGCATCATTTCTTCCAGACTGGGAGATGTCTCTTCCTCTCCATTTCTTTGCTGATATTTAAACAATAATTTATCCTCAGCTGATTAACAAGGTGCTTATAGAATAGGCAACAAAACATCAGTATTTTGTTCCTCCTGCTTTTTTTGAAAATGCTACTCTGACACCACGCTGAGGAAAGTAATGTTTACCAGTGCTCCTGGAACAACCTCATCTGCATGGAGAAGCATAAAAAATACCGTAGAAACACCAAGTGGTTTGGGCTGGCAGGGACTTTAAAGATTATCAAGTTTGAACCCCCTGCCATGGGCACAACCCCTGCCCCCAGCCCAGGCTGCCCCCAGCCCCATCCAGCCTGGCCTTGGGCACTGCCAGGGATGGGGCACCCACAGCTCCTCGGGGCAGCCTGCGCCAGGGCCTCACCGCCCTCTGAGTGACAAATTTCTCCCTAATGTCTGATCTAAAGCTCTCCCCTCTGAGTTTAAAGCCGCCCCCCCTTGTCCTGTCCCTACCCCCTGACACAGGGTCCCTCCCCAGCCCTCCTGCAGCCCCTCAGGCCCGGGCAGGCCGCTGGGAGGTCTCCCCGGAGCCTTCTCCTCCCCAGGCCCAACACCCCCAGCTCCCTCAGCCTGGCTCCAGAGCAGAGGGGCTCCAGCCTCTGCCCATCCTCGGGGCCTCCTCTGGGCCTGCTCCAGCAGCTCCACGTCCTCCTGGTGCCGGGCCTGGAGCTGAAGGCAGTACTCCAGCCAATATGGCCCAAATTAACATCTTGAGCCTAATTCAATGTCTTTCTGACTTGCTAATGCTCTAGCATTACCAGTTACCAACCCAGAACAACAGTGTTTTAGGCCCACTTTATGCTACTCTGTGCTGCCAGATGAATATTTGCTCCATCTGTACCACCTGAGTACACTGAAGATGTATTTAGCTCTTCAGCTGTATTGCCATGCTGTCCTCCATCTGAATTCGCACCACTAACCTGTACTGCTTGTGCCTCAAGCATGGGCAAAGGCCTTCTACAACTAACTACTGGAGAGATCTGGTCTCTGGTCTTCTTATTTTTTCACTTTTTTTTTTTTTTGGAAAAGATCACCTCTTGCTGCTAAGAGTCCACAGTACGCAGCAGAGCAAAACTTAAGAGGCCAAAGCAGTAAGTGAAGTATTACAGAATTAGTGAAAAGCCCTTGCTAATGGTAATTTTAATACATTTTACTCAAGTGGTCAGAAACAAAAAAGGTGAACACACAAACCTAATGGTATCCTCTAATATTTATGCTGCAGAACACACTGAGCTCCCCCTCGAAGTCAATGGGAAGTAGCCTACTGTAAGCTGACTCTTACTATTTTTCCTAGATAATGTGTCTAAAAAATAATGAGCAAGCCAAACTGGTCAAAGTACCACTGAACTAGAGGCTCACAAACGTTTTCTAATCAGAAGCAGACTCCTGGGGATACCAAATGAGTAAAAGCACCTTCAGGTTGTGTAGACTTCACCACTAGGTCACCAGCCTCTTCTCACGAACCATCATTAACAAAAAAAAAAGTTTTCAAAAGAACTGGATAGATTAAGAGGGATGGGCTGTAACCATATGCTTACAAGAACATAGCTTTTTCACTGAAACAGAATACATTCAGAACATAACTTTTAGGATAGGAGCACCTCACTATTAGATGCCTTCTACGATCAGTACAGAAAGAGGTGCACATCCCTAGGAAGGGTTTGGTTTCATACTTCTTCACCATCTTTAAAGCAAGCAAACACTTCTGTTTAGGCACTTGTGCCTCATCACTACAAAGGGAGCCTGGAGAAGATACCCAGATCTTCAGGAAAGTTAGGGGCTAAATCCAACCCTTTGTTACCTATGTGTTACTTATGTGTTCCTTTCCCTTCATTCTTGATAAAGTATTATTTTTACTCTTTCTAATGCCAACAAAACACATTACATCTGTGCTGGTGAAGTCACATATGGGAATAAGCACCATGAAGTTCTAAATTTTAATCCCAACTCTGGCAAACTCTGTAGCCTGGTGGTAACAGCACCTAGGCACAAGATGCTAAGTGCCTCTAAAATGCTTTTTTTTTTTTTCCTTTCTGATAATACTTGTGTAATTAAAAATAAAGGAAAGATGTGAAAGTCTGTCTCAGAATATTCCTATTATCTTTCTCTGGAACCCACTGACAGCAACTACATTTTTGCTGTTGTTTCTTAAGGAAATGAAGTTTCCATATTCGTTCTGCCCAAATGCTTGCATACATCACGTGCTCCTGTCTCCAGCAACTTCTCAATCCAACCCAACAGAAGCTTAGAGATTTCAAAGACAATAAGACTCTAAAATATTTCATGAAAACAGGCAGCTGGACAGAGAAGGCCAACAGATCAGCATGCACATGGACAGGGCTTTCAGCATGAGCTCATCTCCTTTAAACCACAGAATCCAAGCACAACACAGCCACAGGAAACCAAGCTTCATTACTGGAGCTGCTCAAAGAAGAAGTTTTCGGAAGATGTTTTACTTAAATCAATTCACCTTTCCCCATTCCAAAGGGTCTAAAAGTGTTAAACTCATTTTTTTTTTCTTGGCATCACTTACTAAGGAGCTGGGATTTCCCTTAGGGGACTCTTCCTCTGCCCTGCTGACATCACTATGAGGAAGCCTGCAGAAGAGTAAGCTTGTGTCTTCCTTTTTCTAATTGAAGGTTTTTCACCCCCACCACCATTCTCGGCTTTTGCCTACCCTGATTATTATCCCTTCCCTTCCTCTGTTTCTCCCTTCCCCGGCCCCCAGATATTTATAGGCAGAGAGGTCATCTTTTTCTGCCTCTTTTCTAAGATGAACGTATCCAGTTCCTCCACTCTCTCCTTCTAGGACATGCCCTCTAACCTTGTCGCCCATTTTACTAAATCCTTTTGGACTCTCTCCAGGTTTTTGATGTCCTCTTTCTGTTCTGCTTTTGAGTCCTAAATACCTCATGCTAGCTGAAGTCTCCAAAGCAGAACAGTGAAAAGCGTAAGTTAGTTAAAAATTAACTTTTCTCTTCTGCTGTTTTTGGTCCCCTTAAGTGCTAAATAGAAGCTTTTGTTGTGAGTAAGAAAACACAAGAAACTGAAGTTATCGGTTGCCTACAAGTCACAGTTGTCATACCCACAAACTTCAGTATCTCAATTGGTATTTTGCAGAGAGAAAGCTGAGGTGTAGGGAATTGCATCAGCTTACCCATAGCTTCAGTGAGCCAGTGACAGAGCCAGACTTTAATGGATTTTCAGTTATGTCCCTTAAGATTAGCCAACAAGTTTTTCTGATAAGTGCCGGGAAATGTAAGTCAGTTGAGGAAGTTCTGCAAAATGTGTCAGAAGACAATTTCCTGATTTAAAAAAAAAGTGAAAAAAGCAAGAGGGCGGATAGTTACGTTTCTAATGACTAACGCGAAAGAAATCACCATGAACTCAAGACTTTCGGGCTACTTGGATTAGGCAGTTTAAGGGAACTTACGCAGGTTTACATCCAAGTCACAAAACTTTGGAGGAAGCAGATTACTCATCGAACAGCCTGAGACGTGGAAGTGAGAGGGATGCAAAACATTCAGTGTTGTATGCATCTCAAACAGAGTTATTACAAATGCGCCAGCAAATCAGAACTACTCCCCCAGCCCCCAAAGCAAAATCAGTGCCAGAATCATGTTGTTCAGCAACCAAGTTGGGACTGTCTGTAACTCATTCCTAAATCCTCAGGCTCACTCAGGAGCATTTTCTCCAGTGATAAGGCTTCATCAGGAAACACAGCTGGATGGAGGAAGGAAATTCTGAGAAGCAAAAAAAATAGTGGGGGTTCCAGGAAGTTCAACCAGATAGGAACTAATGGAATTTGTTTTTCTGTCTCCCCAGCTCTCAGTGTTCCTAAGCAAGTGAGAAAATTAGAGGGAAAGTGGGGGCAAAAAAAAAAAAGTCTGGCAGATCTTACCCTGCAAAACAGGTCCTCATCGCACGTCTCCAGAGAGCATCATAATTACAACTCAATATTTTCGATCACTTACTCTCCCTGGGAAAAACTGCAGACGTTTCCAATTTAATTCCACTCTGAAGCCCAGCCATTGTTTTCTTCCCCGTTTTTTTTATTTTATTAAAAAAAAGTCCCTGTGTAGTTTATTAAGGAGTTTTTAGTTGGACACATGATTTATCAACATTTTTTAAAAACTGCCTTTATGTTTAACATTTAGGAGAATTAAAGGTTGTAAGTGCCTAAGATTAGCAACACATAACACCACCAAAACAACAGAACCAGTATCCTGGTTTTATCCCTTCTAGGGAAAATCCTTTCAACCCTTCGGAACAAACAGCATTTCCTTCCATACCCGTTGCAATTCCACTCTTTTGCAATCTTTACAATCCTCTAGCCAACTCCCCTTTTACTTTGATAATGCAGATAACCCAAATTTCAACATCCCCACTTGCTGCAGTAGTGTCAGTGTGACACGAGAGATCCATTAGCCAGATCGAGTCACAGGCTACAGAGACAGTTACGAAGAGAGTCCGAGTTCAGCTCTCCAGTTACACCACACCACGGATCAAACTAGCACAAAACATCTTCTGCCAAAGACTTGTGCAGGTCAAAATCCTAAAATGATTGCTGGTGAGCACACTAGAAAAGACTGAACATGACCAATTGGAACAGCATCTCTTTGACATACCTGATTTGCTGAGACACCTTTTATCACAGCAGCAGTTCAGGGGGAATATATTTCTGACCGGCCCTTCAGAGGAGCCAAGAATATTTTGCAGGGTCAGAGTCCTGACCGTACCACTGAGCCTTGAGTCCCTGCACTGGATTCCACTTGACTGTAAGCACAGATGGAAGGAGTTTCCTAGGTTCCCCCCACCCCCTTTTCCCATCTTTAAGGAAAAAATTGGCGTAACACCAGCCAACCAACCAGCCAGACCTAGTACCACAGTGCTGACGATTATCAATATAATACTACTGCCATGATCTACAGCACTATAGGCCACTGGTAGATACAGAAAAGCAATGGGTACAACATCTCTTAGGAATAAGAGAAGCTCTGCAACTCTTACAGATGAAAAACTTACTGATAATGCCATAGGACAATGGCATACATCCTGAAACCTTTCCGTAACTTCCAGCATCCCTAATGCCTACAGGACTACAAATGCTCATCCAGCTGAATCCACTCATAGTATAAGAATTTCATTTTTCCAAGACATTCCCATCTCTCGCTTCTCAACTGATGCTTCATCCATTCACTTAATTTTGTCACAGGTTTAAATCGGAAGCTTTAAGGGAGGGAGATGGTCAAAACCTAGTTCAACAGAGTCTCAAGTAACTTGCTGAAGCTGACCCTGCAACTCTGATCTAGAGACCTCCAGAGGTCTCCTCCAAGTTCAGTAATTCTGTGAAAAGCGATTCTTGCATTCCATGAATTTATACCAAAGATGGTCGTGAAGCTGGACCAAAACAACTAGATGCTTAGGGAACAGAACTAGGCTGAGTATCTCTGTCAGAAGGTCAAGACTGGAATGACAGCTCTGTTGAGAGCTGAGGATAAGTCATTCATTCCAAATCAAATCTGGACTGAAAGCTTCTGCAACTGGATCTCTGGAAAGAAAAAGAAAAAAAGAATCTAATACCTCAGAAAAAGCCCTAAAGATAGGACTAAGCTACGAGACCAATTTCTGTGTATCATCTCAGTTGCAAATACAACTCAGAACATGCAATTTGATTTATTTGGGGGTTGGAGTTAAATGGTCTTTAAGGTCCCTTCCTACCTGAGCCATTCTGTTACTGACAGTAGTAGCAGTTCTAGCACCTACATACATATGGAAGCCGTCCTTACCTGCCCTGAACAAGAACTGCAGCGTACAGGTGTTACTAGTGGCTGCAGGAACTGCAATTAAAAGGAACTAGGGCCTACCACAGCCTGAAGGTATACCACAGGGCTCTGATGGACAGCAGGGCTCCTTCTACATTATCTCTACACAGAACAGACAGGAACAACTTGCTTCCAGGAGAATGACAGCACTTTCCTGCCGCTGTAGCACTCTCCCTGCCACGTTCGGGCAATGCCCAGAGCCCAGGGATTTCAAAAACAGAAAGCAAACACACAAAGGGAACAGTACTGCAAATCCTCATGTGGCAGTTCCATTTATGCCACCTTAACGACCAGGCTCTGGAACGTGATGCAAAGGGTAGAGAGAGTTCATGGGTGCAATGAAATGAAATTATTCAGAGCTGGAGTGCCTGAGCAATGCATTTTTTGTTCTGTGCAAACTCCACAGATCTCTGACCCATGAAGGAGGAAAAAAAAAAAAAAAAAAACAGTTGTGCTGCCTCTGGCTTTCTCTCCCTGTGGCTGCTTAGCAGCAGACAGTAGCCAGAAGACAACAATGCAGCTCCAAATTATATTACCTCCTGCCTATATTTGCATGTGGAAATCGGGCCGATGAACAGGGAACGGTCTGTAACTTTTTGCCAGAACCTTGAACCATTAGCTTAGTGTTCAGCGAGGGTAAAAAGGAAATATGCACAACAGCAGCCATCAGCCAGCCACTGCACTGGTCTAGGAATTAGCACAAACTTAGGTTCCCTTTACAAGCAGCCACAAGCAAGTATGATGTCCGGTGCCTCTCAAAAGAAGAAATGTTCTGCAGGATAAAGCCCCAGAAGAAACAGCAACACCACT